>NC_142135.1:47180526-47495394 GCF_024610735.1 Ursus americanus
ACCTTGATTTTCTAAATGTTCTTCTACATGAGATAAAGAATGATAAACTTGAAATATGGGATATTGTTAGTTAAAAGAGTAGATGTTAATGGCAATTGATGGATGTAATTAATAGTATTAATAGGTCATATAATGTTTATTATAAATGACTCTAAAATTTATGGTGGCAAAGGGGCGCTGAACATATTGGAAATATGAAATAAAGTTCTGAGATAAACTAACATCCAGTACCATTAGGACTAATCTCTTTTGAATAGCTATTACTGCTCTGGTATGTCTTTGAGGCACTGGAGGTAAATCTAAGAGAGGTTTAATGTGAGAGTCCTAATACACTTTGCCTCCGTTCTTGCGTAACTGCCATGCAAGAAGCTGCCATATGCATGGTATCAGTGTTGATTCACAATGGTCTAGCTCTCTTAGGGAACTGTGAACTAAATATGATCAAGATTCTGAGCATTTGTGGAAACAAACCAAATGCTAAATTGCATAAGAACAAGTAGTGATTTATTAACTACTTTGATTATGTAAAGAATAAAGTTACAAAATTAATTATGGGTGTGGTCAGGACTGCTGATCAGCTGACCCAGATGTTATGGTTCATTGAACCTGGCATCTGTTATGACTGCCGATGCTATGGTCATCCTGGTGGTTAAAAACTACTGTTATCTCATCTGGTATGTCCTGATAGCTGCAACAATTTTATGGGTGGCACAATTGTTCCACATGGGTGGAAGACCCATGAAGTGTTTTGACCATGATGCTTGTAATTTGGTTTGTAATGCTTACTCTTCTAGGCGTATAATCCTTAGACCGTGTTTAGATTTTGAAATAATTTTCTTGAATTCAAATATCCATCTTTTATTATATTAGGAATTTAAATTAAGAAAATAATCAGAGAGGAGGGTCTGGGTGGCTCAGATGGTTGAACGACTGCCTTCGGCCCAGGTCATGATCCCGCAGCCCCAGGATTGAGTCCCACAGCCGGCTCCCTGCTCAGTGGGGAATCTGCTTCTCCCTCTGACCCTTGACCCTCCCCCCCTTATGCGATCTCTCTCACTCTCTCAAATAAATAAATAAGATCTTTTTTTAAAAAAAGAAAATAATCAGAGCTATACACAAAAAATGTATGCATAGGAACAACCATCATAGCATTACATATGAGACAAAAAATTAAGGATCACCAAAGTATCCAGTAAATTTGAAATAAATAATTGATGGAAATCCATATAATAGACCATTCTGAGCTTTTTCAAAGATCATATTGTTATGAATATTTAAAGTAAAGGGACAATGTTTATAATGTAACAATGACAGAAAGGCAGGATCTACATTATGATATAAAACAGAAAATAAATAATTAATGGTGGGGATCTGCTGGAATGATATTGTGGGTGATTTTTGTTTTATTCTTTTCTGGATTTCCCAAATTTTCTTTAATGAACTGCATAATTTATATAATGAAAGAGAGAAATTATAAAGAAAGGAAATAGATTCCTAAATTAAGGAAATTTAAGGATTAAGGAGTAAATATTTTCAATCAAATGGGTGTATTTAAAAGACATGAAAAGTTCCAAAGGAACATAGAATTATCTAAGATATGGCGTGAATTGGGTGCTACATTTTCTTTGACGAACACTGAAAAAAATTATACCAAGTTGTGATACATATTAGATTCTGTAGTTTATATGGAGAAAGAACCAGTGCTATTAATCATGCAGTGTTTTTGCTTGTATCAGTGTTAGAGCTCTGACCTGTTCCTTTGCTGATTGTTCTCTTAGAAGAAAAAAATAGCCATAATTTTGAATAAGTTTTATAACCCAGTGGGAAGGATGTCTCTCTAGAATGAGGTGTGTGGAAATGTCATAGTGAGAAACCCTGGTTCCTGGCTTTTCCAGCTTGAGGATTTTAATGTTATTGAAGTCCTGCTAAAACACTGCTGACAAGGGTGCTCCCATTTAGTGTTCTTGAAAGTTCCATGTTATCATTAAAACTAGAGAATATTGGCATGGGAAGAGATAAATCTTTTTTAAAATTTTTGTTTATTTATTTATTTATTTATTTATTTATTTATTTATTTAAAAGATTTTATTTATTTATTTGACAGAGAGAAAGGCAGCCAGCAAACACAAGCAGGGGGAGTGGGAGAGAAAGAAGCAGGCTCCCAGGGGAGGAGTCGGATGCAGGGCTCGATCCCAGGACCCCGGGATCACGCCCTGAGCTGAAGGCAGAGGCTTAAAGACTGAGCCACCTAGGTGCCCCCCTTTTTTCAAATTTAAATTCAATTAATCAACATACAACGTATTATTTGTTTCAAGGGTACAGGTCTGTGATTCATCAGTCTTATATAATACCCAATGTTCATTACAACACATACGCTCCCCAATGTCCATCACCCAGTTACCCCACCCCCCCACCTGGGAAGAGATAATCTAAAACAGTAAATTGTATGGGAGCAGAGGCTAGGAAGGTTTCCCTGACCTGAAACAGCCTGCAGGTAGCTGGCCAACCAAATATGGTTAGAAATTTTGAAAGGAAAGTGACAATGTCAGAATCACTTACTGGTGAGTTGGTACAATTATTTTTGGAGGGTAATTTTGTAATATCTTGCTTATCTAAAAATGTATTACCTTTTGACTCATAGTCCCACTTCTAAGAATTTACTTTAAGAGGAGAATTGCACAACTACCAAGACCTGAAGGCACAAGCATGTCCATTAAAATACATCTTGTATTAGCAAAAAATGGAAAACAACTTAAAAATACAATTGCTAAATAGTTTAATTTACAGTTGTATAATAGAATATTGAGAATTCTTTAAAATACTTAGATGGATGCATATGTACTAATATGATCAAGATATACTGGAAAGTAAAAAAAAAAAAAAGAAAGAAAAAGCAAGCCCTAAGTGTGCCTGAACAGACACACACACACACACACACACACACACACACACACACCCTACATACCTCTCATGGATGCTTATATATGCATAGGAAATTTCTGAGAGAATATCCAAAAAGATGATAACAGTAGTTATATCTGGGGGTGCATGAATGAAGGGTTGGTGAGGAGAGAGACATTTACTTTTTACTTTACGCTCTTCAGTATTATTTATTTCACTTTTTACCAAAAAGATATATAAAGAAATTTTAGAAGAAAATAAATGACATGAGGAAAAGAATAAAAAGAGAAAAAAATGATTTGTGGAATAGAGATAAAGATTAGTAGCAGAGTTAAACTAGAACTTCATCTAATTATAACCAACTTGGTTTGTAGAGTGTACAACAGGAAATCGAAGGAGAACAAGGGCTTCACTACTGGAAAGAAGTATTTCTGAAATGTGTTTGAAAATGGAAAATGTGTGGAGGTATGGGTGTCCAGGAGGAACAACCGATAATAGCTTATTTGAAATGAACAATAAGTGAGGCAGGAAATACTTTAAAACAAGACTCAACATTATAGGATAGCACTGGAGAAAAAAGTGAAAACAGCACTTAAGGCTATTTAAAATGGATTCAAAAGTAAAGATTTTTAAGAACAAGAACCATTGATGATAATTTAATTTTGTCATATTGAAAAAGTTTTACTATTTGTTATAAGACATTTTGTTGATGTCCTAGAGGCAACGTTGGCACCAGAGCAAAGCCCCAGAGGACACATACTCCCAAGGATACTGGGTCTTGATGTACTCATTCCATTGAAAAACTGAGAACTTATTTCCTTGTATCTGAATGATCTGTCCTAGCTTATATCTATGTAATATGAATTGGACTCAGATTCTCATAAACAATGGATGCATTTCTTCATCAACACCATTTTTGTCTACTGACTTATACTGAAATAGTGTTTATAAGATCTCTTCACCTTTAAGTAAGAAAATCAGAATATTCCCTAAGGTTGGTCAACAGGAGGGTTTCTCAATCTCAGCACTAGATTCTGGACCATACAATGTTTTGTTGTGGACGGCTTCCTGGCCTTGTAGGATGTTTAGCAGCATCCTTGGCCTCAACCCACTAGCTGCCAGTTGTAACCTCCTACCTCCCCAGTTGTGACAACCAAAAAATGCCTCCAGATATTGCCAAGTGACCCCTGAGGAGCAAAATCACTTCCTATTGAGAACCATTGGTCTATAGTTTAGACAAGCACCCAAATGTCATTAGTATTTTAATCTATGTGTAATTTGTTTTCTCTGTCTAAAGGGTTGATTTTTAAATTTCTATTAAGTATTTCAAATTGCACCATGATATAGGGCCTTTGTAAGTCTCATTCCTTTGTCAGCAACATTGCACTGTGCTCTTTTGACTCTGATTGCAACCATTAGCACTCTGTAAACTCATTTTAGAAAATCAGCATGCAATCATCAATTCAACCATCCATTTCACAAGTATTATTGAAAACTTAAATAGTAGTTTTTATAGAAAACAAATGAATGATCCTTGCCCTCAAGAAGTGAAGTTTCTGGACTGCTGGGGATGATGTGTGAGATGATAACCATTAATGATACAGTGTGATAGGGCTGAAATGGACATATGCATATGGTGTTAAGTCCATGTAAAATGGACTTTTCTTAATTCCCTTTTGAATTTCCTGCTTTCATTCGGGAATAATCTTTAAAGGTTTATCATTAGTTCTGGTTTTTAATACATTGTCTTTTGTGTGCTCTTATTTTTCTGTAGATGCTGTAGCTATCATATGGACTGATAGAGTTTCCCCTCATTAACATGGGTTATTCCTTTTAGTATTTCTGCCTCAATATTTAGCAACCTTCTGGTTAATGTATTTGAATCCTCAAGAGTGACATGTATGGTTGGCCAAGAGGGCCAACTGCCTTTGTTATTTAATATGCTTAGTCTTAACTCCTCTCCATTTATATCAGTGCTAGTACTTGTCACTATGGCATCTGTGGTTATTGTCTCTACAAACCTAACTGATGTGATAAACTATCTTTATTTTGTAGTTTCTATTTGGTCTGTATTGTCAATGATAGGAATACTAAAACTGAGATACAGGAGCCCAATCTACCTTGACCTTATAAGGTAAAAGTGAGTTTTCTAATTTTTTTCTTTGTGAAATAAAATATATCGGGTGTAACCGTATTTGAAGACTATATTCAGAACATCTGTGAGTAGACCTTTTCACTACTAGCAAACCGTGAAGTGCATAAAGGTAATCTGGTCTTAGTTTTCATTTTTATTGGGTAGATTTCACTCAGTCTAAAATCTCCTAGGTTCTATTAGGTTTACTAAAGAGAGGGTAGTCTTCTGGGTGGTTAGGTTATGAGCCTTTTGGCCAGAGATTATTTTGTTTACCATTGTAGCTCCTTACGCACGCAGTATCTTGCACATACAGGGTCAGATTTAGCAGGTGGGAAATAGAAGAGGCAAGTGCTGCTGTGGGGTCGTAAGTGATAGCATTTCCTGTCCTGAAACATCAACTCAATTTGACCACCAACAAATTCCATCCTTTCTACTTTACTTACTTTAAACTTACTTTTAGTCTGGATGAGGAAGATTTGCTTTTTTTGTTTTGTTTTGTTTTTGTTTTTGTTTTTTGTTTTCTTTACAGGAGAGCCCTTTAATCATTGAAAAGGAAATAAGCAAAAACTTGGCAGCATAAGGATACTATTGGAGAAAGGTGGCCTTGATGCTGATTATCAGAATAGTCCTGGTGGACTAGGCATCATGTTAAAAGCTTTGCTTGCATGATGACATTTAATCCTCTTAGTAAGACAAAAGGCGGATACTACTCTTTTTTTCTTAAAAAGATTTTATTTATTTATTTACAGAGAGAGAGACAGCGACTGAGAGAGGGAATACAAGCAGGGTGAGTGGGAGAGGAAGAAGCAGGCCCCCAGTGGAGCAGGGAGCCCGATGCAGGACTCCATCCCCGATCCCAGATCCCAGATCCCAGATCCATGGGACCACGCCCTGAGCCGAAGGCAAACATTTAATGACTGAGCCACCCAGGCGCCCCGGGCAGATACTACTCTTATCCCCATTTTATAGGTGAGGAAACTGGTTTAGAAGAGTTGTTACTTGGCTGGGTTCACACAGCATGAAGTAGAGCCAGGATTGAAATCTAGGCAGTCTCTTTGGAGTGTTTGCCTTTTAGCTCATACAAACACATATAAGAAATATATAATATAAGAAATTTAAGAAAGAACACAGGGAAAGGGCACCTGGGTGGCTCAGTTGGTTAATCGTCTGACTCTTAGTTATGGCTCAGGTCATGGTCTTGGGGTTGTGAAATGGAGCCCTGTGTCATGCTCTGCACTCAGCCGGGAGTCTGCGTGGATTCTCTCCCTCCCCCTCCCCTTCTGCGTCTTCCCCTGCTTGTTCTCTCTCTCTCTCTCTCTAAAATAAGTAAATAAATCTTAAGAAAGAAAGAAAGAAAGAAAGAAAGAAAGAAAGAAAGAAAGAAAGAGAGAGAGAGAAAGAAAGAAAGAAAGAAAGAAAGAAAGAAAGAAAGAAAGAAAGAAAGAAAGGGAAAGAAAGAAAGAAAGAAAGAAAGAAAGAAAGAAAGAAAGAAAGAAAGAAAGAAAGAAAGAAAGAAAGAAAAAGAAAATAGGGAAAAGGAGAGCAATGTTCTAACTATCAACCTTGGTTGACTTAAAACCATCCTTCCTTTTTCAGTCCTCCCTTCTACTTCTTCCATCCAGCCGTCCCCTAACTGTTGCATATTTGAGTATCAGTTATTGAGAAGCAACTACATTTTAAGTACCTTACTAGGTATTCTGGGTGCAGAAAGGAAAAGACGTGGCTCCTGCCTTTAGGCAGGGTATAATCTATCTGGACAGTCAGGTGAACCAAAAATCATGGTATGATTATTGCCACGTGATGGCCTCCAGGTATTCAGAAAATACATAAGGAAGGAGGAATCATCTTGTTATTTAACCTCTGATCCTCAGTTTCTTCAGATCTAAAAGGGAATAAGTAATGCCTACCTCCTAGGAATGTGTAATGTATTAAATGAGCTAAGACATGCAAACAATCCAGAGTCTGACATTGATAGGTATCATGATTTATATTATTATTTGATACATATTTGCAGCAAAAAGAAAGGCAAGAGCAACCATAAGTTAATGCTTGTCTTGAATGCCACATGAATGCTCTTTTCTTTTCCCTCAGTTATTTGATAATTGATATTGAGCTATGAGATGACAAGTTATCTTTCCCAGGGGTGTTTTACAAATTAAGAGGAGATTCCTTTTTTTTTTTTTTTTTTTTTTTTTAATATAAACTCTACACCCAACATGGGGCTTGAACTCACCATCCTGAGATCAAGGGTCTCATGCTCTGCTGACTGAGTCAGCCAGGTGCCCCAAGAGGAAATTCTTAATAAATTCCACAAGGGAATAACCTTCTAATTAAAGGGTTTCATAAATATGAATATAGTTATATTTTGGGAGTATAGATTCATATCTATTTATTAAAGATGTATCAAAAGTGATTGCCTATTGAACTTTTTCCCTAGGTTGGATAATGTTTGGTGCAGGATACTTAACAATCCTAACGCAGAGCAGGTACCAAGAGTAGGGTTTCAAGTTTTTTGACTAACACAAAAACAAAAAACCTACCAAAAATAGGGAGAATTATCTTGGCCAAAATTTTTTGTTTTGATTTTTTTTAATAGAATGAACCTGTAAAGTTATAATATTTTTGTGTCAATATCTGCCTGAATAACAGAGGGTCTGAGGATACTCTGTGTTTTTGACATGAATTTCCTACTGCCTAGATATTTTCCCAGGAAAATTGTAACTTTCTTTGAGCCCTAGGAACTCCCTCTTCAGGAATTCATTCCACCTAGATCAGAAGATGGTTCTCTTACTATCACATGATCATGATTATCTCCACTCATGGACAGTCAAGCACGACGTTCATTCCCTTCAACCAATAATACCCTGATGATGAAAGTCTTGAACATTCTAACTACTAAGCCAGATTTAGCTAAACTCAGATAATTTAGCCCATTTTCTGTCATTAGTTTATATCTTGTTTTTTGTTTGTATAACTATGGAGATACGTTATATGGGTTTTCATATCTTATTGTTTAAATTTTGCCCTTTTTTCAGGTGTCTTTTCCATTCCATTCCATTCCATTGGTAACAATGGCCATCAGCCTACGTTTGGTTTTGATCCCTTTAGTGAAGTCTCCACATATACATTATATCTACGTGTGTTTCTTTGTTCTCAGTGGACTTCTGTTTTACATACCTTTAATATATTTTAAATTGAGGCTGGTTTGGTTTGAGAAGCAAACATGCTATTTACAATTGCAGTTTAATATTTGCATCTTGATGTGTCTGATGAACAGATGTCAGAAGCAGAAACTGTTAAAAAAAAAAAGTAGCCTTTTAAACATGCCAAATTAAAAAAAAGATCAAGCACATGATGGAACGTTAATGATGAAATGCCCATGGTAACTTTCTTTCTCCAATAAAATAGTGTATAAAGAGATGCCCATGATAGTACTTAGCTTTCAAACCCAGGCAGAAATCATTGTATAACTAAAGCTCTGTTTTGGTTTGCCTTGCTTGATACATTGATAATATTTTTCCCTCTTTCATTTTTTTTCTGCACCCCAACATTTTACTACTGAATTTGTAGTGACTTTGTGATAAAATTTAGCAATTAAAGTAAAAAAGCATTCTTTTCATCATTCTTGAATCCTACTGGTGCTGATTTGAAGATAAAAGAATAACACCATTTGTCTTATTAGCTTTTCGCTACTAGTAGTATTTTTTCAACCTAAAAGTTTATTTTGAAGCATGAGCTTTAGGTTATTTTCCTTTGTACTCCTTCCTCTGAATTCTGAGGAGACTTAGAGTAAAGTTTACTACGTCTTCATTTGATTAAAATGTGACTTACTTAAAACTATGTAGTTGTGTGTATAAAGTGTGTGTAACTGATGGCAGAGTGGACAGTAACCCGGTCATGGCTGATTTTTCTCAGCTAATTCATGTACCCTATTTTTTTTTTAAGATTTATTTATTTATTTGTATATGTGTGAGAGAGAGAGTGAGTGAGCACAAGTGAGAGGGCAGAGGGAGAAGGAGAGAGACTCTCAGACTCCATGCTGAGCGTGTGGAGCCTGACATGGGGCTTGATTTTACAACCCTGAGATCATGACCTGAGCCAAAACCAAGAGCTGGAAGTTTAACCAACTGTGCCACCCTTCCAAAACATTTCATAATAAGAAGCTGAAATGTGATTTCTACCCATCAAGTGAAATCCTCTTTCGTATTACATCCTTTCAGGTATTTAGTGATAGCTATCTCATGGATCTGAGTCTCCCCTTCTCCAGATTTAACAGCCTCCCTACCCCACCCAGTACTCAAGAGTTGCTGCTTTTGAAAACCTTGATTCCTTCACCCCTCCTTGCTAGGATCTTTTTATGTTAAGAAATCCTTAATTTTTTATGCTGTAAACAATGTAAACTTTCTAGATATGGTCTGATTGTGGCAGGGTAGAACACAGCTATCATGTCCCTTGTTCTAGCCATTATAGTTTTGTTCACTGTTTTGGCACCAAAGTCTTTCCTATTAATTATGGCTTGAGACATGTCTACTCTAAGACTGTGTGGGATAGATACCCCCGTGCAAGTCTATCAGGTCAATAAAATTTCTCAGGGAAACTTTTGTTTCATAACAAGGTGACTAGAAATCGGCTGATGGTAGCAAAAGCCAGGGTTTTAACATTTGTCTTTCAAGGAAAATTGCAGCATGAATTTTATATAGTTTTATATATACATATATATATTTATACAAATATATATTTACACATATTTATGTTTATATATAGGAAATAAGGCCTTCTAGAATGTTTGCATGGCAAATACAATAGCTTTCCAATTCCTTTTGTACCACTCCTGACCATGAGTGCTTTACTTTCTTGTCATATTTACTTTAAGTGGAGTGGGTTTTGAAGACAATCTGTCAAGAATTCCTTTGATGACATTAAGCAAGGGACTTATTTGCTATACTCTGAAGTGCAGTTAATGACACTTACCCATTTAACCCAAGCGTACTGTGGAAATTAATAAGTTGTGTATGACTGTTCTTGAAGTTTAAAAGTGATCTCATTTCTATTGTGTAAATGGACCTTTGAGATGTTAACTCTTGTTTGCATCACAAAATCAGGGCAAAGCAGATGACATCTGAGGAATTTTCATTTCCTCTCTAGCCAGAGCAGGTTTAGAATAGCTCGGAGAGGGTGAATTAGTTTCCTAGGGTTGGTTACCATAACAAATCACAAATTTGGTGGCTTAAAAAAACAGAAATTTATTCTCTCTCAATTTGGGGGGCTAGAAGTCCAAAATCAAGGTGTTGGCAAGATGGATTATTTTTAGAGGCCCTTAGGGAGGATCTAGTCCGTGCCTTTCTCCTAGCTCCTAGTGGTGGCTGGAATCTTTCGCTTTCCTTGGCTTTTAGCTGCATCACTCTGGTATCTGCCTCTGTCTTCTCCCCTCTGTCTTTTTGTATGTCAAATCTCCTTCTCCTTTCTCAACTTATAAGGGCACTCACCCTAAATCCAGGACAATTTCATCTTGAGATCTTTAATTATATCACAAAGACCCTTATTCCAAGTAAGATCCCATTCTGATGTTCCAAGTGGGTATCTTTTAGGGAAGCTACTATTCAACCTACTAAACTAGGTCTTCCTACTTATCAAATTCAATTCATTTCCCAGCATATAGTCGTGTGCTCATTTAGAAGCATGGGAAACAAACTACCTGAATATAGAGAAGTCACACAGTAAATCTGTAGAGAATAAAGCTTCAGCTTTATATTTCTAAATAAGGTACTTCTGTAACTTTGAGATGAGAGAAAAAATTAAGCGTCCCTTTATTTTCACCTGTGGCATTGGGCCTTTGGTGAGCCTTTTCAGTATAGAAAATATTCTCTTATGGTTTGGGGGAAATTTTCTTGAATCATTTCATTGGTAAGTTCCTTCTCTCTATTTCTGTTGTTTTCTTTTTCCAGAATTTTTATTATTTTGATGTTGGACCTCCTGGACTGGTCTTCTGATTTTATCTTTTCTTTCCTATTTTGAATCTTTGTTTGTTTTTACTCCTATTCTCTGGAGATTTTCTCATGAGTCCCTCTTCCCTCATTCTAATTATTATATTTTTAATTTCCAAAGTCTCATTTGTATTTGTTTTTAGCTCATAGATTCAATATCTGCACTTGTATTTCTGTTGTCCATGTTGAATTAGGGCTTTTCTCAAATGTCTTGTAAACCTTAACTGTCTCCTTATGATTAGTGAGCAAAAAAGTTGATGGGAATTCTAAATGTATGCATGAGGTTTATGAAATTGAAAATTGATTATAGTAGTTCCTCTTTATCCATAGTTTCATCTTCTGCGGTTTCAGTTACCTGCAGTGAACTGTGGTCTAGAAGCAGATGACTCTCCTACATCTTGTCAGAAGGTCAGTAATAGCCTAATGCTAAGTCACAATGCCTATGTCACTGACCTTACTTCTACTCATCACGTAGGCATTTTATCTTCTCACATCACAAGAAGAAGGGTAAGTATAGTACAATAAGATACTTTAAGAAAGAGAGAAAGAGGGACCATATTCACATATCTTTTATTACAGTGTATTATTAAAATCATTCCATTTTATTCTTAGCTGTTGTTAATCTCTTACTGTGCCTAATTTACAAATTAAACCTTATCATAGATAGGTGTATATAGGAAAAAACAGTGTATATAGAGATTGGTATTATCTTTGGTTTCAGGCAGCCAGTGGGAGGCTTGGAATGAATAATCCATGGATTAGGAGTGACTTCTGTATATGGTGATATGGGGACTAATTGTTAAGGACCCTCCAAAGATAAAAATCTGTATATCTGTCATCTTGGGCTGGTCAGGTTCCCCAGAGAAATCTTCTAATCTTCTCTCCGAAGGGCAAGGCTGTGACTGCTTTAATGTTCCTGGGAGTTGGGCTGGAACAGGACTAGACAGCGCAGTCTCAGCACCTAGTAATCAGTATATATAATCACATTTTGATCTCTTATTTTCACATGGCACCTAGAACTCTGACTGTGCTGATGTCTCCCAGAAATAAATCTCCAGTTCTTTGCTGTGGTAGCACAGGATAGGAGCAGTTACTAGGGTTGAAGAGTAGATTGGAGACTCTAGAAGTTATTTCCACTTAATCCTCTTTATTTAGGTGCTGCCACCTCCTCCCCTTCTTCAATCATGAATAATTGCATGACTTTATATGATGTTCTGAGCATTCTGTAGTACACATCAAATTGCTTCTCAGCTTCTCCCACTTGTAGTTTAGGGACGCACTATCTTGAGTCTGCTAATCAGTCACCTTTCATGAATTCACTTTCCAGTTTCCAATATTTTATTGCCCTCCTCTTTTCCCCCTTCCTCATGGGGTTATTTATTTTAAAATTTCCTCTACTGTAGTATTAGTTGGATTCCAGAAGAGGGGCTGAAATACATGTTTTTTCAGTCTGCCACCCTAACTTAGAAGCCTAAATTTCAGTACATTTAAGAATGTTAAAATAGGGGCACCTGGGTGGCACAGCGGTTGGGCGTCTGCCTTCGGCTCAGGGCGTGATCCCGGCGTTATGGGATCGAGCCCTACATCAGGCTCCTCCGCTGTGAGCCTGCTTCTTCCTCTCCCACTCCCCCTGCTTGTGTTCCCTCTCTCACTGGCTGTCTCTATCTCTGTCGAATAAATAAATAAAATCTTAAAAAAAAAAAAAGAATTAAAATATGTGTTGCAAAGATTTTTTAAATAAATACTATGTCTGTCAAGAAATCTGAATTGAAGGAGTGGGTGGCAGGCAGCATAAATAAATAAATAAATAAATAAATAAATAAATAAATAAATCTGAATTGATGACTCTTAATTTCAAAGGAAAGGTGTTGAAAAGGATTTGACTTATAAATCTTTGTCTCAATGGGATAAATTATTTTAAAACAAAAATGTAATTTCCTCATTGTGTTTTATGGTATAATGCAATATCTTCTTCCTTTTCAATGGCTGACACCATCCACAGTTTAAAACTCACAGCACAAAATCTACCAAGATGTCCTGTTTCATTACTCTCCAGTCCTACATTTTTAGGTTAATTGCTAATTCAATATTTCTGTGTATGTTAGTCTTAGGGAAGATGATGTGTCTTGTGACAAGCCAGAAAAGTCTTCATCACATAGAATCTATGTGCACTTTAGTATATGAGGAAGATCCTATTGATTGTCCCCCTCACCCTTACTAAGCAAAAACCAATTTTATTTAAGTAAAAAACAAAATCATTCCCAGCTTCAGTGAATGAATTATAATTGATTTTAGCTAATCACTATAATCCCATGCTCCTGGGCTGTGATTAGTTTAGGGGTGGGCATGTGATCCAGTTTTTGCCAATGAAATTTAAGGGAGAGTCTGATGTAGAGTTTATAAGAAATATTGTACTCCCTGATTAAAAGACAGAAACCAGAAAAAGTTCCCTATCCTTTCCTTTCATGGATTTTGTCATGTTAAGATGTGAGACTCGAAGCTGTGCTGGCCATCTTGTGGACCTGAGGTGGAAGTTAGGAGAACAATGGAGAAACAGACAGAACCCTCAT
The DNA here is from genome assembly GCF_024610735.1 of Ursus americanus. Taxonomy (NCBI): domain Eukaryota; kingdom Metazoa; phylum Chordata; class Mammalia; order Carnivora; family Ursidae; genus Ursus; species Ursus americanus. Next base: position 47,194,116 of record NC_142135.1, read on the forward strand.
ATTGTTAACCTGAAAGTTTAACCATCCTTGGAACTGCTTGCCTCTAGACTTCTTACTTTGTGACTTAATTGAATATGCTTATGATTTAAGACACTTTTACCAGTTTTTCTATTTGAAGCTAAAAATATTTTAATTGGCAGGGTGCCTGGGTGGCACAGTCGGTTAAGCCTCCAACTCTTGGTTTAGGCTCAGGTCATGATCTCAGGGTCCTGGGATCAAGCCTTGTCAGGCTCCACGGTCAGTGTGGAGTGTGCTTAGGATTCTCTTTCCTTCTCCCTCTGCCCCTCCCCCCCACGCTTGGGCTTGCTCTATCTCTCAAAAATGAATAAATCTTTAAAAAATATATTTTAACTGGTGAAAGTGGTAAAATGCAGGGTGTTTGGTGGTGATCACTAAGTGATGAGAGATGGTAATCAGTCTCTTTAAACCTGTTTTATCATATACGAATTGGAGTTAAACTTACCATGTAGGTTTGTATGGGAATTATATTAAAAATAAGATAAAGTATTTTTCTCAGTGAGTGGCATATGACAAACTCTAAATAAATAGTGGTTAACACTATTTTAAATTAATTAATACCTCTGCCTTCTTTCACTTTAAAAAATGTTTTACTAATACTCATGATTTGGCCTAATGAGACTATGCTAATTAGAGGCAAGCACAGCCTTATATGTAAGTATTTTCATGTTCATTATGTGGCAGATGGTAAATGTTCCATAAAATTTATAAAACAAATGAACACAGTAGATATGTAATACATTTTTATTAGAGGAACAAATAAATGAATAAATGAGTGAGTGAACAAATATCAATATCAATAGAAAAACATTAACCCTCCATAGAAGATTGTGTTGTGCCACTTACCACTAATAAAGTAATCCATTGCATCATGGGAAATTATCCTGGAGCCTCCTCATGAGAAATCTCTTTGAACTATGTTAAGGACCGACCTTGTCTCTCACCCTATCTGGGATTTTATCTGAAAATCTTACCGGCTTGTGTAGTATCAAATTTCAATTTATATAATATGCATTTAGCATTTTGCCATAAACAGAACTCATTAAAACAAATTGAGTGCATCAGAGAGGTTTCTACAGAACAAGGTGTTCCTTATAAAAGCCTGTGGCCTCTATAATTCTCTTCCTCTTTTGAATTGATGGGCTCATTCTGGGCAGCAACCAGCGTTTCAACTTGAATTTCATCGTCTATTGGTCTCAATCTTATCACAGCAGTTTGTACTTTTAAAAGACATACATAAAATTGAGAGATAATATTATTTTCTTTTGCTTACAGGAAACACGCATTGTGTTTCTCACTGAAAAATTCTGGCTCACATAATTCCTGATGTCACAACTGAACTCAGAGTCCATTATTGTTTTGGAATTTTTTAAAGGCCTGATTGCAAGTTCTGCAGAAATCATAATTTAAAAAGTAAGAGCTCAAAACTTTGTGATGTTTTGATGCTGGTTCAACGGCATCCAAGTTACCTCAGGTCGATATAAAGGAAATGACCTAAACCAATGATTAAATTTGTGTAAAGTCCACTGGAAACGAGTAAATGATTTATGTTTAAATATTTTATGAGCCTAAAGGCAGAATCTGAGACAAACGGTTTTGAAAAGCCAAAGCCATCGAAGAATTAATGCTGTAGTTTCTTTGGTCGTTCTTCTGGAAAGCCATCCAAAGGTTATGGGCACACATCTGTGGTTGAGGGAAAAAAGCCACTAATGGGGCAGTGCCATATGCTTTCTTCATCTTGTATATGAGCTGAAAAATGACCTTGTTGAGTCTCATGGGATGAGTAGTCTTCAAATCCCAGTCAGTGGAAGACTCAGTTTGTGGTCTGATGAGGGAAAATGTTCATTCACAAACTTGTGAATAGGTAATGACAGAAGGGAGAGTGTGGTGGATTTACTTAGACCTTGACTACATTGAGATTTTAACTATGGTAAAACTAATAAAATGAGGGCTCAGACTCCAGTGTGAGAGAATATTCAGCCAGAGTTTCTAAATTAGGGTATAGAAAAAGTTTGAGAATGACAATTATCACTCTCCATAGTGGAGGTAGAGATTTTGTTTGCAGATTCACATTGATGATGGAGGTGTGTATGACCATATTCCATCCTCATAGGATTGTTGTGAGGCTTAAATAAAATTATGCACATAAGCTGCAGGGCCTATAATAAGTACCCAGCAATTGTTATATGTGTGCAGTAAAAATAGCCATTCTACAGAGGCAAATTATTTAGATTATTTTTAGATGCTACTCCAAATCAGGCAACTATGAAATGAGCAAGTCAGCCAGCCATTTGATCTCAGACATGAATGCTCTACTGATTCTTGTTTTTATAACAAGATAGAATGGATGGAAGAATTTCTGACACTTTGAGAGAGAATTACCTTTCATTCCACAAGTGTCAAGGCTCTTAAACAGCATTAGGAAATTTCAGCAGGGGCACCTGGGTGGCACAGCGGGTAAGTGTCTGCCTTCGGCTCAGGGCGTGATCCAGTCGTTGTGGGATCGAGCCCCACATCAGGCTCCTCTGCTATGAGCCTGCTTCTTCCTCTCCCACTCCCCCTGCTTGTGTTCCCTCTCTCGCTGGCTGTCTCTATCTCTGTCAAATAAATAAATAAAATCTTTAAAAATAAAAAATAAAAAATAAATTAAAAAAAAGGAAATTTCAGCAAAGTTGAAAACGATAATGCTGATTACTAGAACCAGAACTCATTGCCAAATAGTGTGTCTGAGATCCTGCAGAAGTTACCTGATAACCTCATCTGCCTCAAAACCTCTCCTCTTCTCTCTCCCCCTTCCTACTACATCTTGCCAACTTTCTGTTGCCAACTTTCCATTTCTATTAGAAATGATTGGCAACTTGGGGTGCCTGGGTGGCTCAGTCATTAAGCGTCTGCCTTCGGCTCAGGGTGTGATCCCAGGGTCCTAGGATCGAGTCCCGCATCAGGCTCCTCTGCTGGGAGCCTGCTTCTTCCTCTCCCACTCCCCCTGCTGGTGTTCCCTCTCTTGCTGGCTGTCTCTCTCTGTCAAATAAATAAATAAATAAATAATCTTTAAAAAGAATGGTTGGCAACTTGAGAAAAAAGTTAAGTATATTAAAGAACATAGCCAAACTATGTGTTCTTTTCAAACTTTGAAGGGGTGCATTTCAGAGTACAGAAAATCATAAAGAACAGAAAACCTCGTAAAGCCACATGAAGGGGCAAAGGAAAATATGAACCCATCTTCAGAAATATGACTATAATTAGCATAGCACACTTACAAAAGCCTAGCCCTTAGGTCAGTGAGACATTTTCTGGAAAGTCTAAAGCTAAGTCTTTCAAGGATTCATTTATAATTTATATTTTCTTCTTATTTCTTCTATTTCTCAACTTACTTTCTTGGTAGTGAAAATTATTTCCAAATGGCTGAGCTTCTTTCAAAAGTTGAAAATAGAGCAGCTATCAGATGGAGAGGATAAAATGTCGACATGTCTCAAAGTTTCATGTGGGTTGATCCAATCTCAAAGGAGCAGTTCTTTCAATACAGTGTAAAATTGTTATCTAACTGTATCCTTATATTTTTATGTCCCTACTTAGGCTGTTGCACTAGAATCTTTTACTGATATTTCAAACTCAGCATATATAAAATTGAACATCTTCCTTACCAAATCCACTCTACTTCTACTTCTCAGTAGGCAGTATCAATATCTTCCCAGCAATGTAGACTCATGCTTAAGGATCATCTTTGAGTCCTCCTTTCCCTCACTTCCCCATATTTAATTGACCATCTACATTCTATTAATTCTACCTTGACAGTGTTTCTCACATATTGCTTTTCTCCTTTCCATTGCTGCATCTACTTTTCTAGCACAAGTCCTTAACTTCTGACCATCAGTTCTGGTATTTTTCCAACACCAACAACCAACGTTCTTTTTTTTTTTCCCCCTAGCAGTTTCTGCAATACTCTCCTGTGATATCATGGAAAGATATTTGGTCTTTGTCCCCCATTCTTGGCATTCTTCTTAAACTCTTGGAATTTCTGAGTGATAGGGTGATAAGGGGCTTCTTTTGTTCTAACGAGGTGACTCTTGGTGGGACCTTAGTTGCTTCAGGATGTGGTCTGGTCATTGGGAACACTGAGTCTTAACTAGAATCTTGGACCTTTCATCCTCACCTTCCCAATCTCTGGTGAGGAGAGAAGGCCTGGAGATTAAGTTAATCACTAATGGCCAATGATTTACTCAATTGTGCCTATGTAATAAATCCTCCATAGAAACCCTACATGATGGAGTTCAGAGAGCTTCTAAGTTGGTAAACACATCCACATGCCAGGAGGGTGGCACACTGCATTTCTAGGGTGACAGACACTCCTGGGAGCAGGACCCTTCCAGACCTTGCCCTATGTGCCTCTTTATCTGGCTATTCATTTGTATCCTTTAAAAAATGCCCTTAATAATACACCAGTAAATATAAGTAAAGTATGTTTCTGAGTTCTGCATGCTGTTCTAGTAAATTATCAAACCTGAAGTGGGGTAATGGGAACCATGGTTTTGTAGCCTGTCCGTTACAAGTATGGGGGAGGCACAGGATTTGTGATTAGCATCTGAAATAGGGGACAGTCTTGGGGACTAAGACCTTAACCTGTGGAGTCTGTACTAAACTTCTGTTAAGTTTCAGTATCGAATTGAATTGCTGAACACCCCGTTGGTGTTAGAGAATCAGAGAATTGACTGCTTCATGTTTGGAAAACACTCTAGAGTTAGTGTCGGAAGTGTTAACATGAAAAACCCCTTACCTTTGAATTAATTTTTCAGCATCTAGTTGTATTCTTTTTCAATTTATCTTCCTCACTGGTGCTAATTTATCTTCCTGAAGGAGAGCTATGAACATGTCATTCCCTTGTTCAAAAATCCTACAGTGGGGCGCCTGGGTGGCACAGCGGTTAAGCATCTGCCTTCGGCTCAGGGCGTGATCCCAGCGTTATGGGATCGAGCCCCACATCAGGCTCCTCTGCTATGAGCCTGCTTCTTCCTCTCCCACTCCCCCTGCTTGTGTTCCCTCTCTCGCTGGCTGTCTCTATCTGTGTTAAATAAATAAATAAAATCTTTAAAAAAAAACAAAAACAAAAATCCTACACTACTTATCCTAAAAAGATTTGGGTAATGTTTACAGTTCTTCCATAATACTTACATATGGTTCTGATCTTTATTTTTCTATTTTTTAAAAGATTTTATTTGTCAGAGAGAGAGAGTGAGAGAGAAGGAGAGACTGAACAGGGAGAGCAGCAAGCAGAGGGAGAAGCAGGCTTCCCACTGAGCAAGGAGCTCAATGTTGGACTCGATCCCAGGACCCTGGGATCATGACCTGAACCGAAGACAGACGCTCAACTGACAGAGCCACCCAGTCATCCTATAAAATGTGCATCATTTATTGAGTTTCCATGTCAAGAACAGGTGGAGGCTTCCCCTGTATTATCTTTTGTTCTCATTGTTAGGTCAGTGTGGTAAGACTCCACCAACGATTCCCCCACTCCTTGACATGGGTCGGGTGGGTGGTTGTATTCTGGTTAATGGGAGGATGCAGTTGGTCATGGAAGCCTCCCACACTGAATCAATGGAAGAGAGTTTTGAAATGCAACCAAGGAGAGAAGAAGCTCTTCTTTCAACACAAGGACTTGAAGTTATGCTAGTAGGAGAGATAAGAATCTCTTAGGTAGCTGCAGGGAGGCTATCTAACTTGTTTCATGTTCTTGAGGACAACCAAAGAAAAACAAACCAAGACTCAAACTTCAACTCACACTGGAGGATTATCTTCCTTTCCTCCCCCATCCTGAGGCTTGAAGCTTCCTCTTCTTCCCTACCCAGCAGTGAAAACCGAGGGCAGGAAGGAAATGACTATGATTCACAACTTACGCTGGAAGAAAACAAAATTTCCCAGGTGCTAAAGAAAGCTCATGAATAGCTAGCTGCTGGGCAAATTGCAGTGCCCAGGAAGTGGGGAAGGGGGAAGAGCAACATGATGAAGAAAGTGGAGACTCTGGGGGAGAGAAAGTGATAGGAGCGTAAGAAATAGAAAGAGGGTCAGTGCGGGACAATCTCCTAATTTAGGAAGCGTTCATTTGAGGACATCCTGAAGAGCTGGGCAGCTCAATTCTATATTGCTTTCTATTTACTGTGGTAAAATATACATAACATAAAATTTACCATTTTAATAATTTTTAAAATGTGTAGTTAAGTACATTTCACATTGTTTGCAAAGATTACCACCAACCATCTCCAGATTTTTTTCATCTTTTCCCAGCTGAAATTCTGTACCTATTAAATACTGCTCCCTATTTCTCCCAACCTCCAGCTCCTGAAATCACCATTCTTCTTTTGTCTCTACGAATTTGACTTCTCTAGTTACCTCATGTGAGGGGAATCACACACTATTTGTCCTTTTGTGGCTGGCTTATTTCACTTAGCATAATGTCTTCAAGGTTCATCCGTTTTGCAGCCTGTGTCAGAATTTCTTCCCTTTTTAAGACTGAATAATATTCTATTATATGTACATGCCATATTTTGTTTATCCATTCACCTGTGAATGGACATTTGGTCAACTCTTTATTTCTTTATAAGATAACTAGAATTAAGTGTGAAATGCCACCCCTTTCCCTAAGTCTGTGTCATTTGGATTTTATCCCTGGAACCTTGAGCATAGGCAGGGCTTCTTGAACTTGGCTTGGAATTTTCTGTGTGGGGTAATAGAAACTCCTCACTATGTCTGGGGGCCAATTTAATAGCAAGTTACCAGGACTTTTTCATTTTTGTCTGAGAAAGCTGAGCTAGAAAAAAAATAATGCCAAATCTCTTACCCATCTTCTCCTTCCTCAGCCTCCCTATCCCCTAGACTTGCCACTCTAAGGCCAGAAGTAAGGACCTTAAGACTCAGACGCAACTATTTTTTTTAAAAAAGATTTTATTTATCTGACAGAGAGAGAGAGAGAGAGAGTGAGAGATGGGACACAAGCAGGGAGTGGGAGAGGGAGAAGCAGGGCTTCCTGCTGAGCAGGGAGCCTGATTCCAGGACCCTGGAATCATGACCCGAGCCAAAGGCAGACGCTTAACAACTGAACCACCCAGGCACCCCATCAGAGGCAACTATTTTACAGAAGATACTGAAGCTCTCAACACCGGAGTTAGTAAGTGGCAGAGTCAAAGGAGTTGAACAGGAATCTGTCTGTGTCAACACTCATAATTCCATCATGGTATTACTTTTACCTTGAAGTGGCCAGACTCCTAACATTTGAGAGGGGGAGTCTGGGCCAGGAAAGAGAGGTTACGCTGATGGCAGGGAGGGGGTGAAATGCACAAGGAAGGAGATGTGCTGTATATAAAAATAGCAGAACTTTTGACTTTTAAGTGTTCAGGCTGCTGCTATTTTCACATTTCTCCCTCTAATGTATTTATATCTTAATCTTAAAAGTCATTATGTGAACATGTTACCTTAAAAACTATGAAATAGTATAAATTGTGGAGGGATGTCCGAAAGAAACAATTTCTCTTTTTCTCCTGCCTCGTCTTCTCTTTTTTTTGGCTTTCATTTTACTACTCCTCTATGTACACGCATACTCTGATTAAACGGACCTGATTGCTGTTTCTTTGACATTCAATTTATTTTCTCTATCTCCATGTATTTGTTTGTAATATCCCTACCTGGAATGTGTTCCTTTATTTCTATCTTTGTCATCAGAATATACTGGCTTGAATCCTTGCTTGAAATCTCTGTGCTCCAAGTAAAATAATCTCTCTAGTGAACCCACAATTCTTATAGGGAATTTCCCAAATTCTGACATGTATTATAGATACGGTACATATGTATATTTCCTCACTTCACATTATAAGCGTCTAAAGGGCAGGGACATATTTCGCTGTTAAGGTATAATTTTCAAAATAGTGAAATCATGACTCTTATACCAATGAAAAATGAACATGTACCAAAAATTATTCAAGTCATTAATGAGAGAACCAGTAAGATGTTAAAACTGTTTCAAATAAGAATTTGATTTACGCTCTTCACAGGACAAAACTAATTTGCACTGGCAGGAACAGAAATTATTTACATTGTTATCAGTTTTCTAGATCTTCACTTCTGTCTTCCTGGAGTTGCAAAACACTAGTCAACCAAAGAGAGTCAAAGGTCACACCTCTATACAATCAGATAACCCCTAGAAGGTCTTCCTGCTAATACCCAGGGCTCCCCTGAAAGGACATCCAGGAGTACCTCCTGGCCATCTCCGAGTCTTTGATAAGTTTTCCTCATATTATCCATCTTCATTTCTCATAAAATACCAAGAACCAGTGCCTTGTAAAGACCATACTAGAAAACAATAAATCATTGAATAAATATGATTACTGCTGTGTAGAAAATATAGAACAAATTAGAAATCTGGGGGAAAAGCCCCACAATTAGATAACTCCTAGAAGTATATTTATTATATTTTCTAATAAACCTAGACCATAGATGGAATTCTAAGCTTTAATTTTAAAGTTTGACTTATCAGGCCTTTAACTTTAGAATGATTTTTAGTAGTATTTGAACACTCTTAGTTTGAAAACTGAGAGTGGGAAAACCCAACTCATCTGGTTTTAATTAGCTTAGCCAGGGCATAGGGAATTATGAGGGTCAATGAAAATTAACACTGATTTTTAGGGAATAAAATAAATCATGCTCTGGGCATTTGCAAAATATCTTATTTTGATAGTTATAACCTTAAACAACCTAGTTCTCTCAGAAGATTCAGTAAATAAGCTTCTCTAAGGTTAGCTTACTTTAGGCTTTTCAAAAATATTTGATTACAGAAAGTCCTTTAATTGTACTACTTATTAGAACAAAATGGTACACGATTCAGAAAGCCTACACATAAAATAATGAATGAAAAAATTTTGTCCTAGAAAGTATAAAACTAAGATGATTCTTTCATTCAAGGGATATTTATATGCCTACAATTCGTCAGCCAAAAACTTTTTAAGACTTCAAATGTATTCTGAGGGTGGAAATGGGAAATAATCTGATAAGTAGGAAGCAATAGTATCATGGCCCATCCAACATGATTAAACCTCTCTCCACAGTGTCGCTTTCCTGGTACCTGGAGAAAATGCCATGAGTCAATGTGGAATTTACATGGTACAGTTTCAGTTGAGACCTGGTACCAAAGAGACCAGGTCAGCATTATGCCTTATCTAGGACCAAACTTATTTCTATAATTAGTCCAGCTGAAAGTTACATAATTTAGGAGAGTGATGGTGCTGCACTGATCTATCCATCTAACTAACCGTTTTAGGAGCCAGAGAACTTTCCAAGGAGCTGGGGCCACGTGTCACCTTTGCAAATGATAGTCTTGGGAGTTGACTGTGGTGATTGATGTTGATGGTGGTGGGTGCGGAGGTGCTCCAGTCTGCAGTTAGCTAAGCCACTTCCAAATAGCCGAGGAGGAGCTGCAGGCGTGGCCGTAGGTACAGCTTATTTTAAGAAGCCCTGGGAGAAGGCTTACAAAAGGAAGAGAAGTGTAGACAAATGAGGGGCAAATTCTGTGGTGGAAGCCTTGAGATTTCGTCATTGCCACTGGAATTCTGCCTTGGGGGAAAAAATCCATCTCTGCTGGATGAGAAGAAAATCTGAATTTAACTCATCTTATATCCTAAATTACTATTAGCATGGTCATCATCAGTGTGTAATTATTGAGTGTCTGCTGGATCTGCTGGATAGGTGCCCTTTAACTAGGAATATGCAGCCTTTACAAACGACGGAAAAATGGTCGAGACTTTCTAGGAGATTTAACAGAAAAATGAGTAGTCGCATATTAAACATAAACATAAATATGGAATGTAAATACACACATCCATGTAAAATGAGTGCATATTGATAGCCAAATGGCTATTTTACTTTGAATTAGTGTCCAGACTGGAGATGATACATTCCATCGAGAACAGGTAATAATCAATTTATATGGAAAGCAATATAATTTTTAGAAAGCATTTCATAATCTTTTCTAATAGTGAACTAATTACTGTGATGTTAAGCTTCTGAAATAAATGATATTTAATACAAATCCACCAAGAAACAGTTTTAGGTCCTTAGAGTACTATGTTCTTTAAATGCAGAGCATTATTATGACACCTTGCTTCCCACCAATGATCTCATGGATCTCTGGGACTACTTAGATAACAATGACAAACATAAATTACTTAATATCTCTAGGCTCTCTGGACTCTTATAGGCAAACTCTTTGGAAATGAAAATATTAAGAACAAAGTAAGCTACAGTTATAGTCCTTTTCAGAATTCTGAAATCTCTAAATCTTTTGACAATTTAACCCAAATGAGATTCAAACAAGGAGCAGTTTAGAGAAAAAAATATCTGCCTTTTGGGGAAGGAGAGCTGCTTTCTTTGATTTGAAATCTTGCCTCGCTCTGTGTGGGAGTGGCTAGCCCCGGCCCCCCGTAGCATCCTTGCTCTCCTCTGGCTCTGTCCCAGGCCTGGGGAAAGGCCATACACTTCTGTCCGTGGGCACCAAGGTGGGCAAGGTTAACTAAGTGTAGGCCCATTCTTTACTGCCACTACCACTACAGTATGCAGAATAACTTTCTCACACTTGATTATGCAGCTCAGTGTAAGTCAAGGGTGTCACCAAGTATGCACCAAATATGATCTTTTCCGAGGTCCAGAGAGAGAGCACCCAAGAAACTAAAACACTCATAGAGGACCCCTCTTGGGCACATTCATGTTTCTAATCTGGTTTCTTACACCCCATGCTTCATTTTTCTAATTTCTGTCCTGCGAATCTTCACCATCCTTTTGGGAAATCATGCCTCTTAACTGCAGAGGTTGATCTCCTCCCACAATCCATTCTTCTCTTCACGAAAGTACATTTTCCCAAATCTGAGTCATTCATTTCAAAGTAACATTCTGGGTGGGTGGGTGGGAGGTGGGGAGTCAATGATCTGTGCGACACTCCCTAAGTAGCTTGGTAACGGCCAGAATAGATATGAATCTTCCATGAGAGCACTGTAAGTTCATGGAATGGCAGTTTCTTTACCCAGTTGTGCATGGAGGAATACTTAACACACACACACACACACACACACACCACCCCCCAAAGCACATCCTAATTCTGATAGATAGTAAATTCAATCCTATAATAAAATAAACATTTTTCTAATCCATAACCAAATTAATACTTCACAGTTTTTAGATTAAGCAGAACAAATAGTATTTTCCTTCTTCCCTTGTTTTCAAAAAAAAAATTTTTTAAATGGCCAAACTTTTTTCTTCACAAAGGCCCTACAGAAGCTCTGAGATTCTTTCAGCTTCTCTTAAAGGGAGAGAGGAGAAGGTTTTATTCTTTAAGTTACCTTTTATTCTTCCAGTAGCACAATGACTCAAGAGATTCATTATTCATTCATTAATTCCTCATTCATTCACTGATTCATGTAACAGACATTTGTTAGGTAGTACTATGTGCTACTTGGTACTTGGGGGATTATATCAATATAAACAAGATATGCTCTGAGTCCGCAAATATCTCATAGTGTAGTTAACTATAATACCATGTGAAAAGTGCTATAGAAGGTGCTACGTGGGAATGGAGGAAGTTGCAATTAAGTTTTCCTTGGAGAGTCATGGTCTTATTTCTCATTTATTTCCATTGATAATGGGAAGTAACAATTCAGTTGTGAAAGAGAAAAATGTTTCTTTTCTCTTTGTATTTGTACTGCACTGTCTCTCAGAATTAATATTTGGTTTTTGGAGATACCTGGGTTCCCCTGACAATCCTGTGTGTTCAGCTGGAAGAAGAAATTGGCACGCCTTCAACTTAAGAGTGACGGGTAATGGCACAATGGAAGATGCCTCCACCTGGGTAGATTCTGAAACATCTTCATTTTATCTTAGGGATTAGTGATTCACATAGCATGAGTCTCAGTTTATCTCATCAGCTTCATCCTTGCAAAAAAGCTGCTTCCTGGGGGCACCTGGGTCACTCAGTTAAGCCTCAGACTCTTGGTTTCCACTCAGGTCAGGATCTCAGGGTCATGAGATTGAGCCCCATGTGGGGCTCTGCGCTTAGTCTACTTCCCCTCTCCCTCTGCACCTTGCCCCCCAACCCCTCTGCCCCTGCTCACGCAGTCTCTCTCCCTAAAATAAATAAAATAAAATCTTTAAAAAAAAAAAACTGCTTCCTGGGCTGCTTGTACAGCCATTTTCCCATAGCTGTAACTCCCCTGGGCCTCCTGCTCTTCTGGGTCCACAGCTGTCAAAGGTTGGGGGAAAGGTCAGTGATGGTATGAAAATCTGAAATCCATTTGTCCATTCATTCTTAAAATATTTACTGAGAGCTTCTATGGGACAGGCAATGGAGTAGGATCTGGAGATGTAGCATGTAGTAATAACAGAGATACTGTGGCAAACAGCTCGCTGTCCCCCTAGATTTAATCTCTCCTTCTTCCCTAGGATAGGTGATTGCCAGCTAAAGACTACATTTCCCAGATTCTTTTGTAATTACTTGTGGTCCTGTGACTAAGTCAGGGTTGATGAGTTGTGAGTAGGAGCAATGTATGCTCCTTTAAAGGGTCTCACCCTTTAAATTGAACTTGTGCTGCTGCTCTGGTCCTTTTCTCTTAATCAACAGGGAGGTAATAAGAAATTGTCGGGGCGCCTGGGTGGCTCAGTCGTTAAGCGTCTGCCTTCGACTCAGGGCGCGATCTCGGCGTTCCGGATCGAGACCCGCATCAGGCTCCTCTGCTGGGAGCCTGCTTCTTCCTCTCCCACTCCCCCTGCTTGTCTCTTTCTCACGGGCTATCTCTCTCACTGGCTATCTCTGTGTCAAAAAAATAAATAAAATCTTAAAAAAAAAATTGTCAGCTCCCTTGACTTAGAGATAGAAGCCGTGTGTTGAGGAAAGGAGAGCCATCCTACCAGCTCCACATGGCCCTTATGTGGAATGTTATGTGAAAGAGAAATAGGCTTGCAACTTGTATAAGTTCCATTATTTGAGGTTCTCTTTGTGAAAGCATTTTAGTCCTTACCTTAATTAACACAATCCCTGCCTTCATGGATGTTACAATCTGCAGAGAAACTTAGACGTTTGGTCAACTAATCTCAAAATAAATGTATCGTTACAAACTGAGATAAAGTTCTGTAAGAAAAGACTGTGGTGTTATAAGAGCATATAATGAGGAGGTTTGACTTAGTCTGGGGAGTCAGGGAGGATTGCAGAAAGATCAGGAATGAAATGAGTATCAGAGATGTGCTGGGATAATATCTGACAACTTGTAAAACAGTGATTTTACAATAAGCCTTTTCAAAGGTCATAACCTAAAAATTTTCTGCATGAATTTCTCTACCTTATGTGGTCCTTGGACTTGAGGCAGCAATTACAAATGTTAGTATATACAGAATAATCAAGTGAAGTAATACAATAAGCTGAAAAATATCTAGCCTCTAATGAGACACTGTATTAGGATGAAGTACCAAACAATAGTGTCTAGTAAGCTGTGTAAGCTGTAAGTCTTATAAAAAGGAAAACATCTTAAATTCTTACCAGACCAACATTCTTAGTATTTAAATTATAATGCTCAGCTTAAAAAGAAAAAAAGCAAGGAAAAATGTTTCTATAAGGTAAATCAACATAGACAAACATATGAGGACATAAAAAATCCAAACAGAAACTACAAGCTCTTTCTCTTACTAAGGAAAAGAATGAAGTTATTTTTGGTCTAAATTGTTGGCTTGTTGTCCACAATGATCAAATACAAGTAAAGGACTCTGCAACTGTCTGTTGGCTTCACATAGGCTTGGAAGCAGAGACTAATTGTAACTAATAGTGTGTACTGACAGGGAAAGCCAACATCAGATTCAACAAATGCTTCTTTGAAGAACAGGAGACACTTTTCAAATGATAGACACATCAGCAACTTTAATAAAGTGGTGCACAAATATGCCGTTTTACAAGCAACAGTGCATTGCTCAAACACATCCAGACACAAGAATAAGAAACAGTAGGGAGAGACCCGCATGGATTAAATCTCCAGTTTAAATCCATTATCATCTGAAAGCAAACTCTGTATGATTTAGTCTAAATTTGTTAAGATACATTTGATGGCCTGGAATGTGATCTATCTTGTTCAACGTTCCACATGAGATTGAGATGATTATTCCATTAGGAATCTTTATTTCTGTTTTGCCCAATATAGGGATAATTTGAATTTGGAACCACCGAAGATTGACTAGATCCCCAATATTAATCTAGAAGATATCTATTCAATCACGTCTGGTACAAACATTAAATACAACAAAAACTAGTGATTGTGGTAAAGACTAGCTAATTACTCTATATTACTCTACATACTACAGTGTTATCCCATATTATTCTATGATGGAGCAACTTGTTCTTTTCAAAACTAAGTTGAGATAACGTGGAAGAAATAATCTATATTAAAAAACTATGACATTTGTAAAAAAGTATTGCCTTGGCTAATTAGCTCACATGCTAAAATAAGTCTGATTTGCATTTAGTGCCTTAAGGTTAAAAAAAAAATACACACTGTGAGGAAAAAAGCATGAAAAATGAATGAATAGTTAAAAGTATTAATAGGGAAATAGTCATGAACATATTTGTTTTCCATATAAATGGGAAATTCTACCAGTGGATATAATCTTAATAATTATGATGATGATGATGCAATTTTCATTTCATTATAAGTTACTGGAAATGTTTTCCAAGAGAGTTCTGATAATTTAAACAATCTCTTTTGAGAGGAAATAGTTTAACATTATGTTTTAACTACCTCATTGTATAAAGAGGAAGAATATGTGTTTCTGGAAAGCTGACTTTTGAAATAGGAAAGAAGAAATTTCAAAGAATTCATCGTTAAATATTACCCTCATCTATTCTGATGTAATTTTATTATGATAATAAAAGTCATATCTAATTCAAGTTAAATAAACATTAATATCATGGTTCAGTTATGACTGTTTTATAGAAATAAAAATTCATCATTTAGAAGATGAATTATGATGCTATCTGAAATGGAAAATAGAAAAGCCAGTAAAAATAAGAATACGTTTGTTCAAGAAGCAAAACATCTTTTAATATGCATCATCATATTTAAATATTATTTTATCATTTTCAAATCATTATCACAGGTACCACCTTGTTCTGCGATTTATAATATCCATGTGAGAACAGGGGGTTTATTGAGTATCTATCCTGTGCCAGGTATTGGTAGGCACTGAGAATATAATGTCGGGCCAACAGATACAGTCACTGACCTTTTAGAATTTATAGTTTCCTGGGAAAAAAGAGCCAATATATTTGATATTAGGAGGAACTATGACATATTAGAGGAACTTAAAGGGCCAATAGACTTGATATAGGAGGAAGTATGACATATTAGAGGAACTTAAAGTTAGATAGTGTGCTGAAAGCACAGAATGTTAAAGGGAGTCTGAGCTGAAGAGAGAGATAAGCAGTGCGCTGGTAAACTGTTTCTCCCAGGGGAAAAAGAAACCCCTGTTTTGTAGCATTTGCCAATTTCTCCTACCGCATCCAACCTTAAACTACCAACCGTTCAAAAATCGGTTTGCAAAATTCTGGAGAACTTAACCATCCGTATGCCAGGGCCAGCCAGTATGAGCCCGCTCCAACACACCCCTTTTCTCACACAAGGGCCAGATCATCCAGAGCCTTACATGCTGTGAGAAGGAGTTTATTATCTTAAGAAACAACAGAAAGCCCTATAACTTTGGCTGTAGTATGAAGAAAACATTGTAGAAAAATATGATAGGATGTAATGAAATAACTTCTGTTGCAAGGTCCTGTGAAAGATGATGGTGGCTTGGACAAGGGTGATGGCAAGGAGCAGGAGAAGTAGAAAAACTCAAGAAATATTTTGATGGGAAAATCAACAGGACTTAGTGATGGACCAGGGCATAAGGCAGAGGATGGTCTTTAGTATAATTTACAGTTTTCTGGCTTGCAAAACTGAATGGGTGGGTGGGTAGTGGTATCAAGATAGAAAACTCTGGGGGAAAACCAGCTTGGGAGGGAAAAGATCATGAGATCAGTTTTGGACTTGGAGATTGTGAGTCGCCTTTCAGATCTCCAAGTAAAATGTTGAGTGGGCAATGAGATATGTAGATTTGGAGATTAGAGGAGGTCTGGGATAAAGATAACCCTTTGCGAATCAAGGGTTCAATTAGATGATCATTGACACCATGAGCTTACATCATTGTCTAGGAAGAAAATACAGAGTGAGAAAAATGAGGACATGTAGGAGTAAGCCCTGAGGACTATAGCCTTTAGGGGGCAGGCAGAAGAGACTGAGCCAGCAGGGGAACACTATGACCAGAGAAGTAGGGGGAAAGCGAGGAGAGTAAGGTCACAGAAGCCAAGGGCAAGAGTGCTTCAGGATGCAATATTGCTGAATGACAATTCAGGTAATAACTTGTCCAAACTCACCCTGGGGATGGAGAGCCAAGCATTCTTAACTTCGTGTTAGTTAGGAACAAAATCTCAATCTATTCAGATCAAACAGAAAGAAAGATTATTAAAAGGATACATAGATTTCATTGAGAAATGAAGAAAGGATCTGGGATTGATGGGAATCAGAACTAAGATAATTTTTATTATTCGTCATTTTGATTATCATCTTATATTTAATATATGACTAACATTGTACGTTTACCATGGATCAGACACTGCTCAGTACTTCATAGACATCTTTCTTTTGATTCTAATGACAACCCTATGAGAATGATGTTACTATTAACTCCATTTTATGGATGAGAAAATTGAGATTTAAAGAGGTTAAGTAAGGTTACATTACTGCAAGTTCACATTAGTTGATAGGGAGCGAGGGCTCCAACTTAGTTCTGATTCTGAAACTCACTCTCCTGAATGTTATACAGGGTAGCATTGATCAAGCCTCCATTGTCCTCTCTTTCAGGGTCCCACAGTCCCTTCTACTTCCCTCTGTGGGAATGCTCCCGTTCTTTTCAGTGGCTGGCTTCCTCAGTTACAGCTTGCTCATGGCCCAACATAGTCTCAGCCTCTACTCTTTATGAGCTCAGTCTTTACACATCTCAATTCCAAACCCCACAAAAGAATCCAATCAGACAAGCTCATCTAGGACATACAGGGAAGTCAGGAGCCCCCTCATGATACAAACAGCTGTGGTCAGAGATTGAGGTCACAAGGGCAGGAGGGATTTGGGGCAGGGACTTTTAGTTCAAGGGGAGCTATGCAGAAACAGATTGCTGTCTGGGATACACTCTCCAGTTCTGTCTTTTGTATCTTGCCTTTCTCTTTCATCTCTTTCCTAAACATAGAAGCATGTTCCTCTCAGTATTACTTGAATACTTCTTTTTTTTTTTTTTAAAGATTTTATTTATTTATTTGACAGAGATAGAGACAGCTAGCGAGAGAGGGAACACAAGCAGGGGGAGTGGGAGAGGAAGAAGCAGGCTCACAGCGGAGGAGCCTGATGTGGGGCTCGATCCCAGAACGCCGGGATCACGCCCTGAGCCGAAGGCAGACGCTTAACCGCTGTGCCACCCAGGCGCCCCTACTTGAATACTTCTGATGATGGTAAATGACAGAAGCCAGCTAGAATTCACTGAAGCAGAAAGGGGGAATTTTATTATAAGGATCCTGATGATCTCATACATCTCAAGGGAAAGAATGTTGCTGGATCTCAGGAACAAACAGAAGCAGGGATCTAAATGTTGCTAGGACTCTGGACTTCTTTCCTTTTTTTCTGTCATTTTTGTACCTTTATATTCCTCTTAATCTTGGCTTCATTTGTCTTTCTCATTACAGGTTGCTTTTCAACACATGATAAAAAAAATGGCTGCAAACTGATTTTTAGTTTCAATCACTGGAATGAAATTGACTCGATATTTCCTCTGGTATGAAATCTAAAAATCCCACGGTAGAGATATTTTGGCTCATTTGATTAACTTAGCCACTCCTAATTTATTCAACTGGTTCATGAAGTTGGGTTCTTTGGATAAATTTTGGTTAGATTTACCCTCTACCAATTAACCTGAACCAAGAAATAGGTCATATAAGAATATAACATCTCAAAAAAACATAAAAACTGGGAGGAGGTGGGAAGAGGAATCAGTTTCTAGAAGAAGAAAATCGCTCCATTGTCTTCCTTCTCATGACTGGATTCCTGCCCTTCAGACTGTACAGAATGAACTCCATTCTCAAGAGTGCTGAGCTAACTATGGTCTTAACCTCTTACTTTCCTTTTCACAGGCCAGCTTGTTGAAAGTGGAATCTATATTCCTCTTCATTTCCCTTATAATGTCATGCTTCTATCTACTGTAATTTGACTTACATTTTCACCAGGTAAGAAATTACTTTTGCCAAAGTTGTCGCTGACTAACAACAATAAATACTTTTCACTCCTTATCTTATAAGAACTCTCTTCAAGTTATGTCATTATTAACCAATTTCTATGTGGCAGAGACTTCCAGTTGCTTCCCTGAATCCATTTCCCCCTTCTTCTTTAGTAAATAAACCAGAACACCATTTTTAGCTGGACTCATGGTTGCCCAGAATACGATGTGCATTTTCCAGTCTCCTTTGAAGTCAGACATGGCCATGTGGCTAAATTTTGCCAATGGATTGGAATCAGAAGTGTTGTACAAAATGTAGAGTAACTATCTTAAATGGGAGTGGAGCTCCCTTCCTCAATATGTCCTCCTTTGCACCGGGCTGAATCTTAGACAACCAGCTTAGACTATTAAGATGCTGAGTAGAATAGAGAAAGAATTGGATGATAATGGAGCCCCTGCACTAGCACCAGCTGCCCAACTCCACATCTAGACTACATGAGAAAGAACCGTAACCTGCAGCTAAGTCTAATCCTAACCAGTACATAATCTTTCTTAAAACTCCCCTCCATTCCCCCTGTTTACTTTATCTAATTGCTATTCCTTACTGGTCTTCTTCCTATTATTCTTGAATTCCAGCTCAGTCTTTTCCTTGATCCACCCCCCTTAAATGTCTCCAGGGTTCCATTCTGAGTCCTATGCTTATTCTAAATATTCTTTATGTGAAACCTCATAACTTCCCTCACTTTGATAGCTAAATTGTATTTTTGACTCAGAAATACAAGTCTCTAGTCTTTCTATATTCTCTTGACTGCTGAACTGGACCTCTGAACACTTTGACCTTCTGAACATTCTCTTCATTAATTCCACATCTCCTTTAGTGACCCCAGCCTCTAGACTATTGCCTGAGAAAGAAGACTGAATTTCCCCGGACCTCCCTTTTCTGCTCTATTGCTGTGTTCTTCGAGCTGATATTCTTCTCTTACTCAGACTCTCCTCCACCTTACTGCCGAAGTAGCTTTTCTAAAACCAACCTTGATAGTGTCACTTCACCAAGTCATAAATCGTTTAGACTCTCTATTATCTAAGGCATTTAGTCCATTCATCGTAATGTTTCATAATAGAAACTTCAGGGACTTGCCTTTCTCTTCAGACTTATTTTTGGCAACTTCTCCTTCAGATTCTGAAACTCCAACAATACCAAACTATTCACAGCTCCCAAATGAGCCACGCTGTCCTTTTCTTCTATCCTTTGTAGGAGCTGTATGTTTTAAAAATGCACTTTTTCTATAGGGCATGCCTCTCTTCCCCTGTTACGTAACAAATTCCCATTGATCCTTTAAGACTCAACTCGAATAGTTTTTCCTCTAGGAAGCTTTCCCTGACATCTTCAGGTGTATGTAGATTGACACTTTCCTCCAAAGCTTCTAGTAACTCCTTAAATACGCATAAGCCTGAATTGTATTTCTTACAATGCAAGTTACATTACTTACACATCTACGTCTCGTTCTGGAGTATGAGCTTCTCTTTTTATGCTTGGAATTTTGTTTTCTCCCTTGCATACTGTAGGTACTTACTAAAGTGTTGAAATTATTTACTAATTTTAGAAGAGAAAAATGTAGGAAAATCAATGTTCCGTGATAAACACAGGACTTTAGAGCCTGAGTATAAGCTCACCACCAAAGTGGGGTTGCTGCTCGGGCACAGTGATTCTCCAAGTAGCCCTGACTGTACTGTCATCCCTTTCATTCTTCTGCTTATTCTTGGCATTGGCTGTGCTGTTAATCCAAAAAGATGTTGAATCTAGCTGGCCCAGGGAATATTCCCTCCCCAGACAGTTGAAAATAAATTGAGATATGTAAAAACTGAAGGTTCTCAGAGCTGAGTCATCTGATGTGAGCGTTCTGGAGAGAGGAACAACCAGTCCCCATGATTTTCCTGCATCTGCTCTGATTTCTGTCCTCTTCAAGTTCGATGAATCCTGCCCTTCCTTTGATTTTGAGGGCAACCCTTTTAACACACTCGCCTGTTTCATTTGGATTAGCCAGTCAGTTTCTCGTGCTTGCAAATAGGAGACTCTTAACCATAGTACCTATTGGAAAAGTACTGAAGACTTGTGGACACTATTGGTAGATTCTATGTTCTGTGAGTTAATGATTAGGTTCTCATAAAGCCACACGGTGAAGCTCTTTGAGCATACAGATTTGATAGCCTCAGAGGGATTAGATTGAGCAGAAGCAAAGGTAGGCAAATAAACAATAATCTTTCCTACAAACTGTATCAACTCAATTTAAATCTTTCTTTTTTTCCTTTTCAAGTGTTCCATTTTCGTGTTTTTTATAAAAAGAATATTTTTTCCCCTTTGAGAAACTGAATTTCCACTTCAAATTTAAAATGTCATGTCAAGTTAGTAAAGGATTTGGGCTTAAATTGTTCCTAGAGATTAGGTCTACTTTCCCTCAATGCCAATTAAAATGACACAGTCTGACATAATGTAGTATCTGACGTTTCCATAGCAGCTTGCACTAAGCGGCTTTCCTTGCTAATTAGCCTGACAGCACCCTGTGAAATACCTTCTACCCAAAGATGATATGGCCCCTTTGTAAACATAACCTCATATGACAGGAAACCAGAAAAGCACAATTTATCCAGATGAAACAGAAAGGGGAAATGCGTTCAGCCAAAGTGTTAAATCCAAGCTGAGAGTTGGCAGAACTCGGGGAAGAAAATATCCTCTCCTGTTTTGTTATCACACACTCAGTGGAATACTTAATAATCAGAAGGAATTAAAGGCTTGGTTTTGTAATGCAGTTTGGCAACTGGCATTTCCACTACCCACAAGTCTTTACGTACCGACACAGACATTATTTAATACTGGTTTAGAGGACATATCAGTCTGCTGATTCAGCCCCACCACTTCCTGTCAACAGGAATGTTAATATAAAAACTCTTCACGTACCCAGCAGTTATTTAACAAAGTAATCTCAGCTCTCAGGAAATAGAAAATAATCCATCAAGCCAAAGGGTTTACTGAGAATTCAAAGCTGCATCACAATGCTAGGTATTAAAGTTTACGCTGAGCTCTATTTACTCCTCTTTTAGACCTAATCTGAGCCGGTATAAAGTTCAGTTTTATGGCTCCCCATTAGGTGAGCAGCAAATCAGTTTCAATAGAAAGAAACTAGAGAAAAATGATAAAAAATAATTTCTATTACACTGACAGTGAGAGAGTGAAGAGGAAGTTATAGAAAAGTGATCCCCAAACTACAAAACATGTACTTGTCTGGAGTCATTTCACAGACAGGCAGGGGGTGCCTGGCTGGCTCAGTTGGTAGAACACGTGACTCTTAATCTCAGGGTCTAGAGTTCAAGCCCCATGTTGGGTATGGAGCCCGCTTTAAAAAACAACAACAACAACAAAGAAGGGCAAATGGACTTATTCAGTTTAGCAACCCCTGAGGCAACACCATGTTATTATTATTTTGCCTTTTTTATGACTTTTTATATTCTGAAAATTATAATGAAAGATATTTACTTTCTAACAGTAGTTTTTTTAGAAGGGAAGCATAAAGAAATTCTTGAACACAAGTAAATACATGCACTGAAAATAAAACACACACATGTACAGCCCTCAAAGGGAGGTCTGTGGAGAGGGTGCTTGTGTTTGGGTGGGCTCTGGTGTGGGGACTTGCCTTTAAGTGTCGGGCAGGAGGCTCAGGACACAGCGAGGTGTACCTACGTAGCGGGGCATGTTCAGGGTGCTGCCTGCTCTGTTGACACCTTCACCCCTCCGGGTGCAGCGAGGTGCCCCACGGCCCTGAGGAATAGGCAGGGGCAGGACTCCACGTGTCCAGGTTCCCCGGGAACTCAGTCTTTGTGGCTCCACAGATACATTCTAAAAGGGCAAATCATAAAAATATTTATGAAAACCAAAAAAAATGGAGGTAGAGGTAGTGGAAGAAAGTATCTTAGACCATCAGGAAGGGTTTCTATCCAGTGTGGAGGCTTCTACTGAAGAAGGTAGGGACATATTTGCTTAACTTTCTATTAGAATTGATTGTAGGACTGAGCCGAGGCATGGGGAAGGGAGGAGATTGAGAAAAGCGGAGCGATGAGTCCACAGAAACAAAATAGGAGACATGACTATGGGCAGGAGTGCAGCAGCAGGCATGCACTGACCCGGAGGAGTGGGAGATGAGAGCCGGCCGACTAACTGGAACCGTAAGGCAAGCACACGACCCGCTCTAGGAGTTTGGGGAGGGGAGGCCTTGGGTTGGAAGCAGAAGAAAGTACTATACAAAAGGGACTATCCAGTGTTGATGTGGGAGGCAATGGTCCTCATTTATTTTAATTAATTAATCTTTAGCCACATGTAATTTGAGAATAGAGTAGAATTATTTTAGTCATATGTCTCTGTCAATATCAAGTAGCAAGTGTTTGACTTTATTTAAAAAGCACGTATGATTTATTTTAAGCAAACATTGTCTTGTGAATTAATAGAAACACAAAGAGATGGTCTTCACTTTCCAGGTGTTTTCAGCCGAGTGACTGGGAGAGTCACATGCACAGGTCAGTCTAATCCAAGTCTGTCCAAAGGAGTATGAATAGAACAATTACTGAGCTCCTACTGCCCGACTATGTACTAAGCATTTAAATAAATTATTTTATCTAAATCTTAGAGCAATCATAAGAAGTAGATATAATTATTTCACTTTCACAGATGGGGATACTGAATCTTAGAAGTTCAGTTAACTTGCCTAGGGCCACAATATTCTGGAAATTGGGGAAGATAGATTCAAATTCCTCATACTCATTCCTCAAGGCATTTCTGCTCTAACCAATTAATTTCTTAGAGTCAAAGTGTGTTTGTTTGATGCCTGACGAGATTTGAAATATTTATTTTTTGAGGCCTCATCTACTGAGTTCTGCCTAGCAGAGTAAAGGCAATCTGTTTTGGAGGGTGGATCATTATCCTAAAGGGTGAATATGGAGAATGAAGCTTACCTCTGAAACCATTTTACACTTTGTTTTTTTTAACTCCTCACTCCCACATACTGTCAAAGCAAATAATAGCGTTTGAGGTAATCTTGTCTCAAAATATTTCTCCATGACTGTGAAGTAGTAGAAAGGACTTATGACAGAAGGTTAGAAAAACAGCAAAATGATGACCAGGATGTCCAGATATCTTTGATTACTTCCCTGCACCTAGGTCTATGCTTCACGTCTTCCTAAGTTGAAGTAAATTAAAGTATTAAGCCTATTGAACTGGTTAACTTGGGGAGTGATACTTTGAAGCTCTCTTCTTTTGGAATGATGCAATTGAGAAACATTTAGCAGATTAGATTTATTATTTAAGTGCCTAGGAAGAGCAGATGTCATTGAGGAAACACAATGCTAGTCCAGAGTGAGTGCATTTTTAGCATTCCTCATCTCGAAAAAGAATTGCAGAACAACAGAGGTTTCATAAGACTCCATGCGTTTATATGGCTTTTCGGCTGCGTTTGGGCATGGTTTACTTAATCTTAACCTACACCTCAAGGAGTCTACTGTGAAATAGTTCTCCCACTCTCCCCAAGAGTTCCATATTTAAGTACAGAAAATTGTTTTGAACAGATGTCTAATTGCTGTCTAATATCAGGAGACCATACTAAGGGTAGGTAATAAATGTGAAACCTCCAGAACAATTATTTCAGATTATCTCTGCTACTCCTCTAGTTGGAAATAGAGTAGCCTCTCTGAGTGCCTTTTTGTTCTTGATAGGATGAATGGGGTGTGGCTTGGTGCCTGGTAGACAGGCAGACACTGGTTTCAGTGATGTTGGGGACTTTGCAATTAACCTTAAATGCTGTTTGCAGTTATTTGAAATAATTTCTCTGTCTCTCTTTTTCTAAATTTCACTTACCTTTTATCCTCTTAATATACGGATTAATTTTCATCACGGAAGTGGAATATTCTGTACTTCTGCTTTTATCTACATGTTTTGAACTCTTTGAAAGAGAGAGGTAACATAATTAGTTGAATAAACAAACTGCGATGCAGAGTAAATCTCACTCGATAATTCAGTCTAATTTTTTTTCTTTTAATATACTTCAAAACAGGGGAAGAACCAGTTCTTAATACAGGCTTAGACTCCTATAAATTTCGAGGTGGATGTTAGGTGTTTGAGCAGGCAGGCAGATTGAATTGAGAATCATTACCCAAGTTTATCTTGGTGTTCAGGGAACACCATGAAGCAATTTTAGTGAATTTCCCTGTCCTTTGGGTTTGTCCTTTGTAAACACCTGTGTTTGTAGACCACGGGAAGTAGGCTCCATTTAGTTAAGTAATTCTTGGCCAAAGTCTATTACTGTGATCAAATTGGCTTGGCTTCTGACTGTGAGTGCTTCTGCCAGATGCGAGCACAGGCAGGAATGGCAATCTGGCTGCTCCACTCTCTCAGCAAATGCTCCTCTTGTTACAGATCCCACGTCACTGTTTCCCCCTTTTGCTGCAAGGGTCAGATGTGGGTCCTGATGCAATATTTGCCTCGCAT
Source organism: Ursus americanus (assembly GCF_024610735.1). NCBI lineage: Eukaryota > Metazoa > Chordata > Mammalia > Carnivora > Ursidae > Ursus > Ursus americanus. The sequence goes on from NC_142135.1 coordinate 47,219,026, forward strand.
ATGGGCTTATTCGTTCAACAGAGACATGTGGTGTGCCTATTACAGGCTGTGTTGCAGTGCGCTCCAGACACATCAGTCCAAGAGCCAGCAGGGCTTCTACTTTGCAGCGTGTTTTTGTATTTTCACTGAGTGAGACTGTGGCAATCTTTCAGTCTAGTTGTTTTGCTCTGTCTTCCTGGGTGCCGAAAATATCTGGGCCTCAAGGAAATTTACGGGTTCTCTAGCCTAGTTATGTTTTGGTCTTTCCTTTCGTTACATTGATTAAACAAGGAGGCGGTTAGACTGAGGTGGTTCCAATGCCTATGTAAGCAAACCAAAACCAAGTCCTGTAAACGACTCAAGGTTAAGAAATCAAAACCTAAGGACAAATCACTGATAGCTAATAGGCTTTCCCAAATAAGGCAAATGCTTAAGTTATAGCCAATTGAATGATTTCTCTTTGTTGGCTTCGGCATTTTCTCTGTAAGTCTTTCTCCTCATTCTCGTCACAGGAGCACTTCTAACTACTCCCTGTGTGGAACTGCTCAATTGGAATCAATTTTTGTTCAAATAAACTTAAAATTTGTAATATGCTTCAGTTTATCTTTTAGCACTTCCATGATTTGATTAATAGAATTTTACAGGTGGAAGAATTTACTCATTCATTAAAGAAATATGTATTAAATGCTGCCATATGCCAGTCTCTATGCCAAATACGAAGTACACAGCAGTGATCAAAAGGATAACCTCCCTAGTCTCATAGATCATAGTTGGATGGGGAAGACCAACATTACAAAACAAACATATAAATACATTTATGGTTACAAATTGTGGTAAGAATTGTGAGGTGAAAAAAAGGGTGGGAGAGAAGAATTATGAGGTGAAAAGACCAATGTGAGTTATCTCCTTAAGATTGGAGAACTCTTTGACAAAGTGAATATGCATTATTATTGTATACTGATGGTTTGCACAATTACAAAGTTATGAAAGGTGCTCACTGGAGTTGGGCAACATGGTGACATTAAAACCTGAAGGAAAGGGGCCCACCATGTAAACATACAATGAAAAAGTTTCCCTGTAGAAAGAAGAACATGTATGATGGCCCCAAAATGGGAAAAAGTTCAGGATATTGGAAATCTGAAAGAAGGCCAGTGAGAGTGTAATAGTTGGACAGGGAGAAGCCAATAATAGGGAATGGAAAAGTAACAAAGACCTGACAATTTGGGCCTAATAGGCCATAGTAAAGTTTTGTTTTTATTTCAAAGATGATGGAAGAGTTTTAAATAAGAAAGTGATAAGATCTTAGGTTCTAAAAAGCTCTCTCTGTTGTAGGGATAATGACAGAATAGAGACCAGTTAGAGGTTTATGGCCCTAGTCTACACAAAAATGAGATTGGATTTAAGTGGTAGATTAAAGAAATATTTTGGTTAGTAGAATTGGGAGAATTTATTATTAAGGGATTGTAAATGATGGGTGAGGGAGATTAAGATGTCATGATATAACTTCATTATTAACATTTCAAATTTAAAATCTTAATAAATCAAAGCTTTGATAACTAGCATTCCAAATAATTTTATGTATTTGGCACTCAGCATTGAACAATGGCAAAATTATCTCCAACTGGAAGTCTTAAATTACACTGAGTATGTTATGGCCTGGTACATATTAAATGATTAAATAATGCTCAGTACATGCTCAGGTACATATTAAATGATTAATTAAAGTAGTAGTGTTTTTACTATTCTAATAATTTATAAAAGTGAATGCTCAGGTACATATTAAATGATTAAATAAAGTAGGTAGTGTTTCTATTATTCTAATAATTTATAAAAGTTAATTAACATATTTTTTATAATTCTTCCTGATTTCTCAAATATTAGAATAATAGTTATTACAATTGCAAACGTTTACATGAAATGCTTTGACAGATCAGTCACTGTAAAATCCAGAATATGTTTGCTGCTATTGGACAAGAAGGACAATTTCTGCTGGGCTGAGTAGCTGGTAGAGTGTGACCCTGAGCTGCTGCTGGTCATCTGTGACAGCACATGGGGAAGACAAAAGGACAATTCTTAATGAAATCTTTGACGACCTGGGTCTGGTTCCATGAGCAATTCAAATTCCCAATGCCACGAGGCAATATGTTTCCTTTTTGGATTTCAAGCTGGTTTGATAGGATTTCTATCATTTTTTTAAAGTTTATTTATAGTTTTTAGTAATCTCTACACCCAGTGTGGGACTCAGACTCACAACCCCGAGATCAAGAGTTGCATACTCTTCCAACTGAGCCAGCCAGGCACACTGGATTTCTGTTTTCACAAAATGTATTTGGACCAGACAAGGACCTTAGTCTTAAACTGAAGGCTATAACTTAAGGAGAAAATAAAAAATGAAACCACCACAAAGAAAGTAGATTACACACACACACACACACACACACACACACACACACATGAAATGGAAGAGTCAGGACACTTGAAATCTAGTTTTGATTCATTTCCTCTTAGCCCTTCTGATTATGGTGCCCTTATTTGGAAAACTAGTGTCCATTCTGTTTCTGAAATTCTGTTTCTTGGTACCGATTTTAGTATTTCAGTATCCAGCTTAAATCATCTATCTTATTTCTTGGTCTTTTTTAGGATAGACACATCAGTGAGGAAATAAAAATGTGTTCCTTAGATGGCTGTATTGAATAAGGAAGGAAACAAAAGAATATTCACCCTAATGTACTAAAGTGGTCAGATTAGGATATAACCATTAAAGTAGAGAATTTACTGTAAAAAATTAGTGTATCATACATATATGTCAATTTTTTTATGGAAATGTGTTGATATATAGTTTGAATTTGTGCTGTAAGACAAAGACTCAGCTGCAGAGAATGGAGAATGCTAATCTCTTGGAAACATATAAATCAAATTGTGCTGACCAGGGGTTCTCAGGCCCATAAACGGTATCATAAAAATATAAAAATGGGCTCTGCTAGTCTTGCTTCTATCTCTTCGGAGGTACCACGGGTTACTCATCTGTTATCTTACTTGGTTTCTTTTCATATCATTGTGTACACATAAAATGATAGCATTTGTTTGGCATTTGGGGCAAGCAGCAAAGACTGCTGTGGATCAGAGGAGACTGGAGACCATGGGCACCCCAAGGCTACTGGAATCACCATCTCTACGCCATCACCCATGCGAGGCATAGCTGTGTGCTTTGACATCCTGGCTGAGAAACTCTGGTTTAAAAAATATATGTGACTTGGGGTGCCTGGGTGGCACAGCGGTTAAGCGTCTGCCTTCGGCTCAGGGCGTGATCCCGGCGTTCCGGGATTGAGTCCCTCATCAGGCTCCTCCGCTATGAGCCTGCTTCTTCCTCTCCCACTCCCCCTGCTTGTGTTCCCTCTCTCGCTGGCTGTCTCTATCTCTGTCGAATAAATAAATAAAATCTTAAAAAAAAAAAAAATATATATATATATATATATATGTGACTTAACATGTCCCCACTGTTACTACTTTTCTTAATAAGTGTTCAAGGACCTCTTTTCTTAAATTCTTGCTCTGGGCTTACATCAGGTATAGTATCAGGGGTCCCTAAAACAGTTTAACGGGGATGTTAGCACTTCACAATCTTGAAAAGAAAGACCCTCAGTTTGCATCAGATTTATACAATAAGCAGACTCTATTGTAACGTCTGCTTAATAAAAAGGGAGCTTTTCCTTTATATCTACAACCACATTCACAGAATGCCAGAGGCGGGGGGGGGGGTCACTTTCTATTAACCACTTGCTGATTTTGAGATAAGCCTTCATAAGCTGTGTGTAGAGCACTTAAGTAGCTATTAGGGAGGTCCTTTGGATGCTCAACAAAAGATGTCATACTGACTTACCTTGGTCTCTGAGAGGTTAAGCCCTCTTGTTTCCATTGTGCCTGTGAGTTATATTTGAAATCAGCACTTATTTTCTTGTTCTGAGCCTATGATTTCCTAATTAATTTAGTGTTTATAATCGTTCTATCTTACTGGGAAAATATGTAGGGAAAATCTAAAAGGACTAAGGGGGAAAAAAGGTTAAAGCAGAATTTGACTTAAAAAGTATAAGCTCCTCATTCAATATTCACGACATTTACTTTTACTTATTTTTCCTCGGTTAAGTTATCTCTCAAAGGAGTCTATTCTCATGGCTTCAATGGAGAACTGATTTTGAAAGAAGTCATTTCTCTGGGGGCACCTGGGTGTCTCAGTTGTTAAGCGTCTGTCTTCGGCTCAGGGCGTGATCCCGGCGTTCTGGGATCGAGCCCCACGTCAGGCTCTCCCGCTATGAGCCTGCTTCTTCCTCTCCCACTCCCCCTGCTTGTGTTCCCTCTCTCGCTGGCTGTCTCTCTCTCTGTCAAATAAATAAATAAAATCTTTAAAAAAAAAAAAAAAAGAAGTCATTTCTCTGAATTGAGTGCTGACCTTTGCTTTATTTTTACAGAGGCATCCCTACTCTCCTTGCTACTGCCTTTCTGTATTTTACAATTACTCCTGTCTTAAGTCGATTTATGCTTTCCATGTGGCTCAGGAGGGGATAAGCCCATGCCCAGCTGTTTTGGATTTATATACAACCCGTGTCTCTGAAGTCTCATCAATGCAGGATAGTGCAGGCTACTTCCTGAACATAAAGATATACATTTCCTTCTAGGAAATACAACGATTTAAATTACCCCCAGGTCTTCCCGGATTTATAATACTTACCAAGGAGGTTATGCATCTATCCTGCCCACTCCTTACTATTCCACTTGATTTACTTTTATTTGGTTTTAAGCAATAAAAGGTGACTGAGAAGATAGAAATTATTCATTCCTAGGTGCCGTGAGGAAATGTGAGAGCACAATTTTCTTCTATTTCACCAAAGATGAAGGCTTAAAAGTAATTTTTCCCATTTGATCATTCAATCCTGAGGATAAGCTTCAGGAAATATCAGCTGGTCAGAATTTATTTTTGAAGACTTTAGAGCAGTTTTAGGTTTACAATAAAATTGAGAAGGAGGTACAGAGATTTCCAATTTACCCCCTGCTCCCACTCATGCATGGATGGCCTCCCGGCTATCAGCATCGCTCACCAGAGTGGTACATTTTTTTTCCTTTTTAACCAACGGTGAACTTATACTAACACATCATATCCCCCAATTCCATAGTTCACCTTGAAATTTATTCTTGGTGTTGTATATGACAGGCGTGGGGACAAATGTGTAATTGGCATGTATCTATTATTATAATATCATACGGAGTATTTCCACTGCCCTGAAAAGCCTCTGTTTTGCCTATTCATCTCCTCCCCCAATCCCCTCCACCTCTGGTAACCACTAATTTTTTTATTGTCTCGATATTTTTTTTCAAAATGTCATATAGTTGAAATTAGACAATATGTGGCCTTTTCAGATTGTCTTATTTCACTTAGCAATACACATTTAAGGTTTCTCTATGTCTTTTAATGGCTGGATAGCTCTTTTCCTTTTAGCGCTGAATAATATTCCATTGTCTGGATGTACCACTGTTTATCCATTTATCTAGTAAAGGACTTTTAGTTGCTTCTAAGTTTTGGCAATTATGAAAAAAGATGCTATAAAGATTCATGTGCAGGTTTTTGTGTGGACCTAAGTTTCAACTCCTTCCTACCAACAATGAGTAAGAGTTCCTGTTGCTTCATATCCTTACCAGCTTTGGGAGTTGCCCATGTTCTGAACTTTGGCCATTCTAATAGGTGTGTAATAGTACCTTATTGCTGTTTTAATTTGTATTTCCCTGATGACACATGACATGGAACATTTTTTCATATGTTTCTTTGCTACCTGTATATCTTCATTGTTGCGGTGTCTGTTAAGGTCTTTGGCTCATTTATTAATCAGGTTGCTTGCTTTCTTACTATTGAATTTTAAGAGTTTTTTAAAAATATTTTTTGGATAACATTGTTTTATCAAATGTTTCTTTTGCAAATATTTTCTCCTAGTCTATAGCTTGTCTTGTAATTCTCTTGATATTGTCTTTTGCACAGCAGAAAAATTTAATTTTAACAAAGTCTAGCTTATTCTTTCTTTCCTGGATTGTGTCTTTGGTGTTGTATCAAAAAAGGCATCACCATACCCAAGGGCATTTAAGTTTTCTCTTATGTTATCTTCTAGGAGCATTATAGTTCCATGTTTTATACTTAGGTCATTATATAGGTCATATTTCTAAATCATAAGCCATTTGAGTTATTTTTGTGATGGGTGTAAGGTGTCTAGTGTCTTTTTTTTTTTTTTTTGCATATGGATGCCCAGTTGTTCCAGTACCATTTGCTGAAGGGGCTATCTTTGGTCTATTGTATTGCTTTTGCTTCTTTGTCAAAGATCGGTTGACTATATTTATAGATCAGCATTTATTTTTAACCAATCCACAAAGTTTTCACCTACTCTTCTTGCAAAAAATAGTAACATTGGTTAATGTGTTGGAAGGATATGAACATCAGTAGTTTCAAAAAGTAGAGCTGGATGCTTTGGGGTGCCTGGGTGGCTCAGCCGTTAAGCGTCTGCCTTTGGTTCAGGTCATGATCCCAGGGTCCTCGAATCGAGCCCTGGATCGGGCTCCCTGCTTGGCGGGAAGCCTGCTTCTCCCTCTCACAATCCCCTTGCTTGTGTTCCCTCTCTTGCTGTCTCTGTCAAATAAATAAATAAAATCTTAAAAAAAAAAAAAAAAAGTGCCTGGGTGGCTCAGTCGTTAAGCCTCTGCCTTCAGCTCAGGGCATGATCCCGGGCGTTATGGGATTGAGCCCCGCATCAGGCTCCTCCCCTGGGAACCTGCTTCTTCCTCTCCCACTCCCCTTGCTTGTGTTCCCTCTCTCACTGGCTGTCTCTCTGTCAAATAAATAAATAAAATCTTAAAAAAAAAAAAGGTAGAGTTGTATGCTTGGGATCATAATTTCAATTTAGTATGACAGCAAACTGATTGTGACCTCTGTCCCTCCATCACCTCCATGATTGACATGACTGACCTCACTGGCCAGGTGAAGAGGCCTTTCTACCAAAGCCATCCTGAAAATGCTTGCTCAGCTCAACAGGGTGCCTTTCCAAGAGATGGAAGGGTATATGAGTACTTATATTTTATTTCTTAAATCCTTTCTCATCCATGGCTTTCTACCATGTTGTTTTTTTTTTTTTATTCCTTGGCCTATGCAATGGAGGTTTTTAACCTGGAGTCTGTGGACCTCTAGGTTGAACATGAATGAATTTTAGAGGATCCACAGTCTTTTCAAAAACTATGCAAAATTTTGGATGAATGTGCAGATGTCTATTTTCCTGAGGGAAGGTGACCATAGTGCTCATCAGATTCTTAAAAAGTATATGAAACCAAATGATTAAAGCCACTGTTAACCACTCCAGTTAAATTCTACGGCTTAGATAATCTTGATATCTCACAGAATCATATCTAGCACAAGGAACAATTAAGCTGTGAAGTATTAATTCTCTATAATATGATTTATGTTCACGTATTTGCATGTGTGGATATTACATAACTTTCCTCTGATCATTCTACTGAAAAGCCTTTGAGGCTTTGAAAGTTTTATTCGATATAAATCACTGTCATCACACCACCAAGGTGAATCCTTGTGTACAACCGCATGATCTGGACACTGAGAGCTGAGAATCATGATCATCTACTCTTCCATGCCTCCATAAATCGTAAGAAAAATATTATTGAATTTAAAACATCTAATTATAAAGATTATTAAAATCTTAGCTACACATTTCCCTTTTAATGTTCACTTATATGTGGAATCTCAAAAAAGGAAAAAAATTTAACTCCTAGAAGCAGCTAGTAGAAAAGTGGTTGCCAGAGGCTGGGGGAATGGGGAAATATGGTGGGGTTAGTAAAAGAGGACAAACTTTCAGTTATAAGATAAATAAGGTTTGAGGATCTAATGTATAACATGGTGACTATAGTTGATAACGCTACTGAATAACTGAAATTTGCCAAGAGAGTAGAACTTAAACGTTCTCATGGGGGGTGGGGAGGAAAGGCAACTATGTGAAGTGATGGATGACTTGATGGGGGGAATCTTTTCACAATGTATAAGCATATCAAATCATCACACTGTATACTTTAAATATCTTTGGTCTCACACAACCCCAGGTTCTTGTGGACCTAGAAGAGGGAAAAGTAAAGCAGACAGTATTTGGACCTGTGGAGAACCAAGGGAAAGTGAGAGTAAAACACTTTAATTAGATCTGATTGTTAATACAACCAAACAAGAATAGGAAAAGTACCATAGGGTTAATTAGACTTAATATCTAAGGTCTGGGAAAAGAGTGAGGCATAAATGCGGAAACAAAATTTAAGGCTGCTAGAAAAAAAATCACTTTGTTTCTGTTGGTTTACTATGTTCTAGTGGGTCTGCAACTCGTGAAGGTGCGGGGTAAATTATTTTTGTGTAACCCAGATAATATAACACAATTCTTTTTATTTTCCTTGGAACCTCTTCTTCATATTTAAAGATGTTCCACATCGGAGGCCCCATACTGGGTTATACAATTGGAATGTAACTGTTAATTTTAGTTCGATGTCTTTGTGAAATGCATTCTGCTATCCACACAATATTTCTCATTTCTTGTTCCTTCAGCTTTGTGTATGCGTAAAACACGCCATAGTGGAATTGCCTGTTGAATGCCAGCACGTTCATTTGTACCTGAGGAAGGAAAAAAAACCAATACAGACCATCACTTATCGGGAATGTACTACATCTATGAGATAATATTAAACTACAGACTGGTTTGTGTTTGTACAGTGCTTATTTGTATTTATATAAGCAATGTCCAAATTGGGCCAAATAGAGGAAAACGGTAGCAACTCATCAAGTTCTAAAGGGAACTTTAGTGTCACTCTACAGATAAAGACAGAAAATAGTAGTTTAAAAAGTAAGCTTATTAAAAAATAAATAAAATAAAGTAGGTTTATAGAATCACTGGACAAACTCCAAATCTTCTCAGCACTGCTAGCACAAAGATTCCTGGGAAAATCTTGGTGTTTGGGTGTGTATATGTATGTGCGGAACTTTGTAGTAGTACATATAGCTGGCTTCTAGATAGCGGGCTTGTCTCATTTAGGTAAACTAAATTTTTAAAAAATTGTTTAACTGAGGTAAAGTCTGAAATGGAACAATTCTTTTATTCTTTTCCACTTTGAAAAAAGGATGAGAGGTACTGAGTCCCTCACGCAGTTCTGAAAATGTCAAGCTAAGTGTTCAGGAAGTGGAGGTCCTTGTTTTCAGGAACAGACGCTTCTTTTTCCTGCCAAGGGCAGCTTTCTTAATAGCCTTCTTTGAAGCAGTTGTGCAATAGTGTGGAATTTTAAAAACATCCCTAATATATGGGATAACTTGCATTGTTTTTACTTCTTTCTGTGACAGGCACTAGAGAGCTGTTGGGAAATGTCTGGAGTATAGGAAGGGGCCCGAACTGCTTTCTGGTGCCAGTCCTACCCTAAAATTTGGATAAATTTCAGGGCTGTCTGTCAATCAATTGAAAGGGAAGGGCCAGTGGTCTTAGAGAAATGAATAAAATACACTAGAAAAATTCTCTAGATTTGAGAGACCTTATCTGGTATCCCCATCCCCCTCAAAAAAAGCCCTTTCGTTGAATAGTTCAGTAGCCCAAGAATTGACTATAAATGGATTAAGTACTCTTCTGTTTTTCAGGGAAAGAGAATAATCTAGATTCTCCAGATAGATGTCCATACAAATAATTCCTATGTGTTATAATTGTGTTCTTAAATTATATTATAACCATAGACATATCCTTCTTAAGAAAGGGATGGTTTAGAGAGTGAGATGCACTTAACAGAGTGTACACCATGAGGATAGTCAATATATGATCATGAGAATGTCCGAGCTCTGATTCTCTAGTTAATTGTGCAATAGCTGCCCTCTTTCCAGAGCTTCACTATGTGTACTGGATAGAAAACACTGTGTTTCTGGATAGGAAAATTCAATGGGAATCCATCATATGTGAACCACTGGGCCTCTAAGGCGGAGATACTAATACCCATCTGGTTGTCAAATTGTGAATACGCTTCATCAACTGAACTGATCAACTGTAAAAAGAAGGCCCCCAAAAGAAAACCGAAAGTAAGAAAAAGTCTAAAACTGAGAGAGAAAAAGCATACATAAGCTAATAGCATTTCCATTTATATCATACCTCACGCTCATAAAACACATCCTCCAATGTCTTTCCTCCACTGCCATCACCCACAGCCTCAAACAAAGGCTTGTATACCTAAAAAACAGAGGCTATTTTTAAACATTATTTCTTATAAATATGTATGAAGATATTTTCCTAGCAATACAGAAATGATGTATCTGTTCTAAAAAATCTATCCAGAAAGACTGAATGTTTTTTGTAGGACCTTTGGCCTCCCGAAAAAATACCAAAAAATCCACATAAAAAGAATATGGATGGATTTCTAGCCTATTGGCTTATTAAGGCCTACAGGGCAAGAGCAATTCTACCCTCAATATACCTTGAATGAGCTAATCTCTGCATTAGGTTCTTAGGGCTAGTTGGACACATTATAGAGGATAAATAAATGCTTGTGGTTTAACCAGCGTGGATTCATGGGTTCTTTGAAATGACAGGTGATAAAATTCACATGGAATTTCAAGTGTGGAAGGGGTGGAAACTGGGGAGAAGCTCAAAATTTAATATTATGCTAAAAAGCCTCCTGTGATGACATGAGCTACTATAAAGGTTTATTGCAGTTTGCTGACTTCTCTTTCCTGGAATGTTTCAGAAACGGTAAGAGCGTCATTCCAGTTCTGGAAAAGTTAACTAGAGGGCATTATGTTACCATAAGTCAGAAGGAATGGAATCGGGATGAGCTGAAAAGCTGCAGGCTCTTAAGGAACATTTGGATGTGGAGTAAGGGAAGGACATAGCAGCCCTCCTTCCATTCCCTATTTCTGGCCACTGATTAAAGGGAATGGCAGAAACCAATATGTTCATATTCTCCCCTGTATTTCAAGTAGACATTCTGTACCTAAGCCTGTTTACCCAATGGTAAAGGACTGCTGGGTCAGGCTATTGTATATAACTTGGACATAAGCTCGCATATCCAGAACACTGCACCAGTCCCTTGGGGAACTCGCTTTATCAAGCACTTCAAAAGACATGCTCAAATGACTGCTCCTTGGAGATTTAAACAAGTACTTGCTTGGCAGGAACCTCAAAAAAACAACAACGACAACAACAACAAACCAACCCACCCAAAACAAAAAACAACCCACGTGGCTTAGAAACTTGAAGTACTTCTTTGAGAGTGACAGTTCTAGAATGACATTGCTTTCTACCTTACAAACATAACTGCTTTAGAGAAGACATGTAAATTTGACGTGTGAACTTCTAAGTACAGGTGGTGACATGTAAGACATTCAGGGTGCCTGGTGTGGTTACGTACTCCATAATGGTCCGCTACCCTCCTCATCTGCTCGAAGTCTTCCGCTTGAGCCAACAGGCACAATCCTTCTGGATAGAGCTTGCCACAAGTCGGGTAGAGGGTCTCCCGGTCGTCTTTGCTCAGTTCCGTGCCAAAGGAGTTAAGAGTGATGATAAAAGCACGTCTGTCAGCCTCAAACTGAATTTGCAAAACACAAAATCAGTGAATTCTAACCATGTTCTAAATGCTATAAACAGAACCCTAAGTAGACAAATTCATTTCCAGAATGATCTGCTTTCCTTTCCAGATTTATGTCTAATTATAATACAAACACGTGTTATTAATGTTCCCTTAGCCTCTTTTTTTTTGAAGATTTTATTTATTTTGACAGAGAGAGAAAGTATGAGGAGGAGCAGCAGCAGAGGGAGGAGAAGCAGGCTCTCCCACTGAGCAGGGAGCCCAACGTGGGGCTTGATACCAGGACCCTGGGATCATGACTTGAGCCGAAGGCTGATGCTTAACCGACTGAGACACCCAAATGCCCTAACCCTTAGCCTCTTCTTATAATGGAGTAATTTTGCTTGCCAGAGAAGGATCACACAGTGATAAGGGCCCATGACTCTTGAGACCCCACTGAACTTTGGTTTCCAGGCACTCTGAAATTAGTTACTCGTCTCTGTCACATAGGTCACTAAGGTCTCAAATGTCTCTTCCACAAAAATGGGAATAGTACCTACTTGTTGGGGTCTGTTCAGGGATAGGACAAAATAACGTAAAGGGAAATGCCTGGCAGGGTGTTTGGAACAAAGAGTGTGTGTCGTAAATGTTAACATCTCTTTCTGGTTCTTGATGTCAGTGTGATTTTCTTTTTACCTAATGAAACTTTATGCTTACCATTGGTTTGTACTTGGATGGTTTGGGTTTTCTTCTTGAAAAGTCCTAGGTTGGATATCAATCAGTCTAACTGTGTAGCTCAGGATTACGTGGCTCAAGACAAGTTACCTTCCTCTCAGGCCTGTTTCCTCACTTACAAGATGATAGGGTTAGACCTCATGATCTTTCGGGTGGGTCACATATTCTCATGTCCTGTCTTTGTGCTGAACACCACCAGGCACCTAAGCAAACAGCTTCGAGTCAGGCCAATCTCTTCCAACCTCTCAGTGTTTCTTGAAATTTACTATTCCTTTGGTTTCCATGTTTCTTCTATCTCTTGGTTCTCCTGCTACCTCCTCCAAACATTCTGTCTCAGCCTGTCCTTCATGGGATCCTCTCTGCCTACCGTGGGAGTTTGTCATAGTGTCCTTGAGCTGAGAAACTCTTCTCTATACACCTGAAATACCCTGCACTTACATTATTTTAAAATCTGAAAACTATTTTTCTCCCTACTACACTGTAAAATCTTTAAGGGAAATCATGTCGCTCTTGTTTCTTGTCTATTTTTTAATAACCAGTGCCTGACACGTAGGAAGATAAAAACTGTTTACTGAATCCAACAGAATGGTCTGTGATTCTACTACTTTCAAAATTCTCCAATATTCTCTACAGTGTTGCTACTCTAAGTGTGTTTCTTGGGTCAGTAGTTTTGATGTGACCTAGAAGCTTATTAGAAACACAGAGTCTTGGGGCGCCTACGTGGCTTAGTTGGTTAAGCATCCTACTCTTGTTTTCGGCTCAGGTCATGAAAAAAATGCAGAGTCTCAGGGAATAGTCCAGCCCTACTAAAACAGGGCTTGCATTTTAACAAGATTTCAAGGTTATTTGTATGCTCACAATAGCTGAAATAATTGCTCTACAATATCCTTTGATCAGCTTACTTTTGACGAATTAACAAATCCAGACTTGCAATAGATTTTACTGGAACTCTTTTGTTAGAACAGGTGTTTCCTACCAGGAGGGTGAGAGTTAGTTCCTTCTGATCCTTTTGACTGACCTCACGGAAAGTATGGGTGACCCAGAAGCAGGGAGTGGCCTCATTTGGAAGCAAAGGCAGCTGCCTCTGGCTACTGAATGTAATTGTCAGGAATTTTAGACCTTCCATGGACAGAAGAAACGCAAGAGGGAGATTTCATGGCCATCAGAAACCTTGAAATAAAAATGAGAGCAGGAGGAGCAACAATAGAGTTAATTGTCCCACATGCCCTTGAATGTGCTTTCTAGTTCTAAGATGTTAGAAGGGGTTTTTTTTTTTTCACTTTTTTCCCCCAGTTTTATACAGAAATAATTGACATAGATTGCTGTAGAAGATGTTAGGATTTTCAGGAGAGAAGTAAGGTGGGATAAGCAGCCTTGCAGACATGCCTGGCAGCAGAGGCCGTTCTGGAGGAGGAAGATGCATGAAGTTATAAAGCACGACAGTTTGGAGGAATGGTCATGGCTCAAGCGCTGGGAAAGAAGGTGAAGTAGTAGGCTGGACAGGCAGCTGGGAAGAGAACAGGAAAGGCTTCACAGGCCATGCCAAGAGAGGATTTGATTGATACAATAGGTTCTCTGAACACTCCAACTTATTGTTCTTGTAAATATCTCTTCCCTTTGCCTACAGTGTGTGTACTTCATTCCAGAATGCTCCACGTTGAAATCTTACCTGCATTGGAGGGTCCCATCAGATGCTATTTTTTTTTTTACAAGAAGGCCGCTATTTCCTCCCCAATTGGATATGATTTCCTTTGATTCCCTATTATACTTTAATTTCCCTTTTATTATAACTGCTTGTATATCTACCTTAGTGCCTTTTTCTAGTCTAGAGTTTCTTTGTGTGTGAGTGTGAGTATTGTTAGTGAAAAGAACTATAATCTTGAAATTGTAAAAGGGCTTTCTTGTGTTTGACCATCCCTAAGCAGACAGTTTGACACAACATCTGATTATGGAGGAGAGTAAATGGGGTGGTATTAGATTTCACTTAAGTCCTCTCTATCATTTATGGATGGTTGGCTTCTTGTGTGGCACAGAAGACACCAGATGTCCTATGTCCTTTCACTCTTCCTTACGCGCATTTTAAAGTCATACCTTATTATTTGTTGTTATTGCAAAAGTATACCGTTGACTTATTCAAAATCATTATCAGTTGCACATGACAGAGTTGGGCTGATCAGGTCACACATTCTTGCTGGTTCATTATCAGAGGACAGGAATACCTTGTGGGGGCAGTGGATCGAGGGGTCGATGGCAGTGGAAAAGGGTTACATGTACTGGAATCGAGCCCAGCCTTGCGAGCTTGGGAAGATGAAACACACTTATTCTGTGCTTGTTTTTCATTGTCTTATTAAACATATAGGTTGTCAGAAGAGCAACGACAAATAATAAAAGGCATAAAGGCAAACAATATGCTGCAGTACATTTGCCTTGAAAATAAGTTCAGTTCTTTTTTTTTTCCCATATGAAGTCACAATCTCGTAATTAGGTCAAATTTTTGCATGCAAGGCCAGGTTAATGCTCTCTTTTACCACATTAAGTCTTTTGAAGTCTCCTGTCAAATGAGATTAAATAAGAACATATATGGAAGAACTTTATAACTGGAAGTGCTCTGTTGTTGCACAAATAAAATGGGGGGTAATTACATGAACTGACATATTTATATATCAATTTATATAAATCTGACAAATCTCTTCTGATCATATCATTAGAAGCGTTATAATTGCATGCTATGTATAACTAATACTTCTACGTAATGTATAAAGATAGTTAAATGGACTTTTATTTTTAACACAGCTTGAAAAAACCTAATCTAATGTGGTAGTATCATGGGAATAGGAAAGGGATAATGGGAACACTGGGTATATAGTAGTCTGATCAAACCCTTACAGAGATAAGGATTCTTGTAATACTATGCTGTCCTTTCTGCATTACTGAGGACTACAGAGACATAATTCTTATCTATTTCCGATTTTTATAGCACACGCAATATGATCTTGATTATGAATTAGCACTTACTTTTTTAAAAAAAGATTTTATTTATTTATTTGAGAGAGAGCACAAGCAGGGGGAGTGGCAGAGGGAGAGGGAGAAGCAGGCTTCCCACTGAGCCAGGGCCCAACTCAGGGCTGGATCCCAGAATCCCGGGATCCTGACCGGAGGGGAAGGCAGACGCTTAACGGCCACCGGGTGCCCTGAATTAGCACTTACTTTTATATAAGAATTGCGGATGGTGAATTTAATGTAGAGGTAATATAGTGGATAAACACAGAGGATCCAGAACTAGGCTACCCGGCTTCAAATTCTGACGTTGCCACTTATTATCTGTGTGTCATCAGGCAAGTTACAGTTGCCCGTTCTGAAAAATAGATAGTAAACTCCCATGTTGTTGTGCTGTAGTTTTATTTTCATTGTGCTCGTTTTGTTTTTTGTTTTTTGTTTTAGATTTTTTATTTATTCATTTCAGAGCGAGAGCATGGAGGGGGAGGGCAGGGAGGGTCAGAAGGAGAGGGAGAAGCAGACTCCCCACTGACAGGGGGCTTGATCCCAGGACCCCGGGGATCGTGACCTGAGCCGAAGGCAGACGCTTAACCAACTGAGCCACCCAGGCGCCCCTCACTGTGCTGTTTTGAAGTTCAAGTGAATTCAAGTATATAAAGCACTTAGGGTAGTTATCTGGTGCATTATAAATGTTAACTATTAGTAGTGTCATTGCATATCTTTTGTAAGGTTATGAGTTTTGCCATAGCTCTTATTTCACATATTTTGTGGGTATAAAGCACACAAGCCATTTCTTTACGCCAGTAGAAATTACACTTTCGAGCCACAGATAATGTGGCTTCTTATAGTGTGGCTAGTAGTTAAAAATTTATGACAAGAAAGGGGAGTGCTTCATAGGGCCAGCAGGTTACTTATGTTATGTGATCAGAATGTCTGAAAGAGACTAGCTTACTTTCTGACATTTAGTATACCATAAAAAAATGTTATTTTATTTACCAATGCCTATTTCTTGTGTAACATAGCTAAAGGCAAAAGAGATTTCTTGGCATTGTCCAGGAATAAATTTTGCTTCAAGGACTGGTTTTGCTTGAGGAGTTTCAACAGGGGATAGCAAAATATCTTTAACTGTAAAATTTTAATTTTAGATGTTTTGAGGGGAACTAATTTATCATATGCAGTTTCAGAACATTAGGTTAAAATACATGTGGATGAAGTTATTCAGGTTTTTTGTTTTTTCCCTTTTTTGCCTAAAGGGCAGTTCTTATCAAGCTTTTCTTGAAATCAGAAGTCATCGAACTATTTAATCTACCTACCAATGAAGTTACTGTGACAGATAATCTAATGATTAAAGATATTCTTTAGACAAAACTTAGTTTCACCAGGCAAAGCAAAGGGCTTTTCTAAGTCTAGAATGGTATCTGCCCACCCCCCTCTTATTCAAGTGAAACCAGGAAAAGAGATCTATATGAAACACAATACAAACTATGCCCAGGATATCCCCAGATCCTTCTGATCTTTGGCCTGAATCTCTGAGATCAACACATGCACGCAAGATGATCTCTAAACACAGATGAAAACTGTGATGATAAAGAGGAATTAAAAGGATTAAAGCATCAATTAGAGAGGTAGAAAGCAGTGGTGACATTTGACACATAATTTAGTGAGCACACCAACTGTGAATCACTGAACCCAGAGTCTTCCTACCCAGAGCTGGAATGTTTGTGGATTGTTTGAGTGTCCTTTATTTTAGGATTTATATAAGGAACAAGGCCCATTGTGGACTTTGGTTCCACATTGTGAGAATTCCCAGCTTGCCCAATATTCCTTGTTGGAGGGAAGTTGGGTTATTATTACAAGTATTCATAGTCTACCAATTCCTCATAGTATACCAAATTTTTAACTAATTATAATCTACTTTGTTCATATTACATCAAAATGAATCATGACCAAACTTTTATAGGCATTATTCTTTTCTAATTCCAAAATAACTCTGCTATGTAGAAAACTTGGAAAATACCACTCCTTTCTAATTCCAAAATAATTCATCTATGTAGAAAACTTGGAAAATACCACTCTTAACTGAAGACATCAAATGATATATATGATAAAATACGTTGTTCATATTATTTTTAGATAAAGGAGTTTTTTTTTAAGTTTTTATTTATTTGAGAGAGAGAGAGACAGAGAACATGAGAGCGAGTGAGCATGAGCACGGGGGTGGAGGGAGAGGGAGAATTTGGTTTCCTGCTGAGCAAGGAGCCCAATGTGGGGCTTAATCCCAGGACCCAGAATCATGACCTGAGCTGAAGGCAGATGCTTAACTGACAGCCACCCAGGCACCTGGAGATAAAGTAGCTTCTAACATAAATAAATGTAAATAGGATTATATAAATGAAAAGTGTGTAAGCACATTATCTGGCATAAAGAAATTCAAGGATTTTCTTACCTCAAGAATGGGACACATGATTTCTGCTGTGACATCACCATGATTCTTACAGAATTTATAGAATGCCTCGAGGTAAGACTTAAAAAAGAAGAAAGATCATAAAGCAATAAAATGAAGATATTTTCCTCTGGAAATTTCTAGATCAGCTTTTCATGGCTTATTAAATACTTTAATGGAGGTTGAATTACTTGTCCCGTAGGGCGATATTTTATTAAAAACTTGATACAAATGTTCACAATGAAGCATGTTGCACAACTTTAAAAAAAAAAACAAAATTGTACCTATCGTACCTTATGATTCCTTAACAAGCACTTTTTTTGCATGGTTCTTGGGTTTAGTTCACATGGTTAAATTTTGGTACTCTAATAAGAGCGCCAAACTCTTTTTTTTTTTTAAAGATTTTATTTATTTATTCGACAGAGATAGAGACAGCCAGGGAGAGAGGGAACACAAGCAGGGGGAGTGGGAGAGGAAGAAGCAGGCTTCTAGCAGAGGAGCCTGATGTGGGGCTCGATCCCATAACGCCAGGATCACGCCCTGAGCCGAAGGCAGACGCTTAACCGCTGTGCCACCCAGGCGCCCCAAGAGTGCCAAACTCTTTGATGAGCTCAACAAATAGTTCTAAATTTGGTCATGTGCTGACATTTAATCACTCTTGGTGCTCAGGAGACATGTCTGGATGGCTTGTGTCATGGAGGACACATTGGGAAGGCAGAGTCTGGCTGAATAGTTAGACTGACTGTGTTTGCATCCCAACTCAATTACTTACTAGCTAACTGACTTTTGCCAAGTAAATCTTACCTCTCCATGTCTCCGTTTTCTCATCTGAGAAATGGGGATAGCACATAGTTTTGCTGGCTAGATTAAGTGAATTAATGCCTATAATTTGCTTAGAACAGTGCCTGCTGTTAGCTATAGTTCAAGGATGCCTCCTCTAAGTCCATACATTTCTTTCTAAAGAGGAAATGGCCTGCAACACAGTGCTTTTGAAGGGACCATATGTTTTAGCATAACCAGCTGTATATATGGCATGACAGCATATACTCCTTCAGTTACTGTGTGAGATTGTCCAAAGATGCTATGGTTGTATGAGTGAAAATGGACAGATTTTGCTCAGTCCATAGGACATAAACCACTCAAATGATGGCAGCATAGTCCAGACAGACAGCTGGCCAGGTTATGCAAGGTAAGACTCAAGGACAGAGATGGATACTACATAACACAAGGATCACTATGTATGCTGGTTGTTTAATTTTTTTAAAACTTTTATTAAGATTTTTAAGTAATCTCTACACCCAACACAGTTCTTCAACCTACAACCCTGAGATCAAGGGTTGCAGGCTCCACCAACTGAACCAGCCAGGCACCCCTGTATGCTGGTCGTTTTAAAGTGGATATGGTTCACTTTACTCATCCGTCCACCCACCCACCATCCATCAATCCAATCGCTACTTTTTATGTCCCAGGCACACCAGGCAAGGAGCTAGGAATGCAGAGACGAAGGGGGTGTGTAACTTCCTCTCAAGAACCTCGCTGCTTCACAGGAAGCTGACATGTATGCATTGAACCAGAAGACCAGAACTGTAAAAGCTGTATTACAAGTATGCAAAGCTTCCTAATTGCAAAAGTTGGCTAATGGGCAAAGTAACCTTTAATAAAGAACTCTGGTTAAGATGTATTATGTCGTAAGGAAAAACATAGTATTTTGGGAAACACTTACTTTGTATAGTTTATTGCGCAGTAATTCAATATTCAGTTCATCAAGGGTATTTTCAGACATGCAGTCTTGAAAGAATGGAGCTGAAAGCAGAAATTACCACACAAAATAAATTAATCCAAAGCATGATTATAAACTGTAGAAAAGATTTCCTGAGCACATCACCTTGGGCTCACTCCTGACTAGGACACTGTGCAGTGACAAGCCACAGACTGGATCAAACTACCAGTAATGACGGCAGTAAGAGTGATTACTTACTAAGTGTTCACTGCGTGCAAGCTGTTCACTAAACACTGCATATATTTTACCTTATCTGATCTTCACGACACCTTGGGGCAAGTCACTTTACGGCTTACTTTCTGAAGCCCCCCTCACCCCTATCTTATAGTAGTATTTATCACTTGCAACCTTACTATGTGCTAAGCATTGAGTTGTACTAAACTGTGTTGTATTTAGTTTTCAAAGCTCTGTTATACTAAGATACTATTATTTTTAAAATGAGGAAACTGAGGGGAACTGCACTGCCCCAAGTCACCGAGATGGGACCAGGCAGAGACTGGAATCAAATATCCATGATTATGGACTTACCCTCTTTCCACCACGCTCCCTTAGCATCACACATTTAATCATGGCCCATTTTTTTGTCTTTTTGAAATTTCTGTTTTCAACAGCAACTATTTTGACACACGATCAACAGCAAATTGCTATGAATTGCTACTCTCCAGTTTTCCTGACACTAACGTATATAAAATTATCCCATTAGCATTTTGAATGCTAGAACTATTATCAGTGCTAAATTATGATGAAATTAGCATTTATTTCATCATTGCTTCAGGTCATTTGACAGGCGCCCCTGAGCATCTCAGAAAAATGGCATTCCTAAACTTCCTAAAACAAAATGCTGCCTAGATACAGCCTTATTTAGACAGAAGTTTAAAACAAAAAGATGAGGAATTAATCATATAACACCCGGCTAGAAAATTAATTTTTTTAAAAAAATTACAAGTTCTATCATTTATTTACTATGATCTGGTACAACGTACAAAGTTTTGGAGGTTGGGTGATGAGCCCCAGCTCCTACTTGGCTACAAATGGTTCTTATGTGACTCTGGGACGGTTACTTTCAATTGTTGTCATCTGAAGAATGAGGGAGCTGGACTAAACGATTTCTTAATGTCCCTTCCACATCTAGGAATCGTATAGCATGACACTGGATTCATGGAGAAAACTATGACTTGAACGTACATTTTCTGATGACTATGGTAACATGCACAGGGAGCAATAGGATTGCTTACACATTCCTACCTAATGGTGTTTCCACCAGAACAGCATTAAAGAGATCAGAAGGTGTCTCCGCAATGTTGACTGCTTCCATTTCCGTGAAACGGCCCAATGGGTGGCACTTGACCAGAATTTCTTTCACAGATTTTTTTTGCAATGCACCGTTCATCAGTAGAATCACATTGTCTATCATGTAACTGCATCTGGTTTAGAAGAAGGCTCAATCATTAGGAAAGGAACTGTATGAGAATAAGCAGCATACCATAAGTAAGAAAGAAAAATATAGTTCAGGCACAAACTCTTGCATTAAAGAAATATAGAAGTCTTTTTTTTATTTTAAACTCTGGGGTTTGAGAGATGTGAGTGGGGTAAAATATCTGACTCTCTCGGGATATCACAGTTTGAAAATCAATGTCGTAATAACTAAATAAAGCTAAATAAAACGTAGGCTGGTGGGAATAGGCAGAAAACGACCCCAACATTGTAATTGTCAAATGTGGTAGGGTGAGGATGAGTGTGAAATTGTGTGGTTTCTCAGAACAGACTATGGGCTTAAAAAGTTGAGAAACACAGACCTGGAGCATTTCACTCTACCTTAAAAACTGACTTTTTAAATCTGCAATATAAAGCCCATCGTTGATTCAAAATTTAAAATATTTTAAAATAAATAAAATACTTACTAAATTTAATATTAAAATATTTAATATTTTATTTATTAAAAAGTTAAAATATTCTGTATTCTTTTCTTCCTATGAGACCAGGTGGTGAACTTTCTAGCTGTTTTCTTCCCAGGTCTCCAAGAGTCCCTAGGTTCACATTTTATATGATTATGTTGCTCAATATCAGCTCTGCCCGGGATATCCTGGGTGCATATGCTTGTTCACTCATGTGCTCAGCACCCAGGATATTCCAAGCAATGAGGCTGAGATGTAAGAGAGAGTTCCTCACTTCACAGAGAATATAGTGTGAGGGCGGAACTGGACAAAGAATCCATTACAGTAAATTGTAACAAAGCATGGATGCTAGGCAAATTACAGGGCGGTGTGGAGATTCAGAGCAGGGCACCAAAGCAGTCTGGGATCAGACTTCCTAGGGAGCAATATTCAGGCTGAAACTTGCAGAATGAGTAGGAGCTGTCCAGGCAAAAGTGGCTGGGAACTGAGGGAGCAAAGTCTTCAAGGCAGAAGGAAGAGCATGCAAAAAAAGCCCCAGAGAAGAAAATACAAGGATTTTTTTTCTGCCCAGCACTGGGCAGTGGAGGTAGGGCCAAGGCTGAGCATGCAGGGTTTTGACAGACAAAATAGGAATTTGGGGTGGAGGGCGATGGAAGATACCGAATGCCTTTAAGCAGAAGCGGGTGTTATGATCCAAGCAGAATGATGATTAAAACAGGAGAAGGGGTAAACAGACAGATAGTGAGGTGCTTTACAAAAGTTATTTTAATTAATCGGGATAACAACACTGTGATGATAGTAGGTGCCGCTCTTCTCTCCACTTTATAGACGAGGAACCAGAGGGACCCAGAGAGGTGAAAATCTCACTCATGATGACACAGCTAACAAATGAGACAGCTGAGACACTCAAACAGTCTGCTTCTGGAGTCTCTTAGCCCTTATACTATGCTGTGTTTAACTGTCAAGGATGATACACAGGTTTCTAGGTTTAACAGACTGTGGAGCCACTGGTTGAGACGAGAGCATTGGAGGAAGAGCAGGTTGTAGTGGGAGAGGATGCTTTGGACAGAAGGAGTTTAGATGCCTGGGAGATATCCTAGAGGAGATGCTAAGTAGTCTTCAGAAGTCCGAGTCCTGAAGACAGTCAGGACCAGACATTTGGGGGGTTTAGTGGAGGAAGTTTAATGGTGGAAGCAGAAGTCTTGGGGATGACTGGGATCACGTCCTAGAGTGCACATCAAGAGTTCTGCCCTGAGAACCCTGGAGAACCTCAACATTTGAGGACCTTTTTGTAACCTGAGAAGGAATGACCGGATAGTAGGAGGAAAACCGGGGAGGGGGGAGTTCTAGAAGTTCTAGGAAGAAGGGGTCAGAGCATCAAAGGCCACGAGAAAGTCAAGAAAGACACTGAAGTGTCCATAAAAGGCAGCAACTAACAGGTCATATGACAACAGTGAAAACACTTCCAGGTGAGTTTATTAGTGGAAGGGAAAGGGGAGAAAGTGGCAGAAATGTGACCTCGTGTGTTTAAAGTGAGTGGAAATAAAGAGATCTAAAAAGAAAAAAGAGTTCAAACTACAAGTTGACCTTAAAAGAAGGGGAAGATAGCTCTATGGAGACCCAGGGGCCAAGGGGCTGTGGACTTCAGTCTTTGTTTTTTTTTTTAAGATGGGAGAGAAGAGAACATTTTCTAGGGCTGAGAAGGAGGGAGCTGAGAGGGCGAGGTTTCAGATCAGGACAGTGAAGGGGCAGCCAACTGAAGAGCTGAGGTCCCCCAGGTCTGACAGTGATGGGACAAACCGCGGCCACAATTCAGGCTTGAAAAACAACTGGATAAGAATTAGCCAAGCCACTTAGAAGCAGTGTCACTGGAGTCTGGCTGCATGGGTCACAAACGTCATGTGCAAGAGAGCATTTCCAGCTGCAAGAGTCTCCTTCACTGTGGACCTTCTACAATTTACTCCAATAAAAATTCTATCTGAAGAAGTTTAGAAGCAGGCAATTATCCTTTATAAAAGGCACATGACTCTAAAGTTTCTTCACCTCCCAAACAGCAGTACCAAATTTAGACATTATAGAATTTTAGACTCCTTTTTATCTCTTGAAAATGATATTAAAATGGAAGTGCTTATTTAACTGTCCCTTTATGGCTCAAAATCTATTACCTGAGAGGGGAATAGCTAGCACTTAATAATCCTTAGCAGGCTCCAGACATTTAATTGTTCCCCACAGCACCTCTGTAATGTAAAAGCATATGAGCTGCCAACACTCCCAACTTGCAGAGGACTATTAGACCAATGCGGACGGGCAACCAATGTCAATGCTTAAGGATTTAGCCCACATGTCACACTCAAGCCTATGTCCGTGCAGCGTGTGCATGTGGGTGTGCACATGTCTGTATTGAGTTAAAAATTCTTTTTAGGGGCGTCTGGCTCAGTTGGTAGGGCATGAGACTCTGATCTCAGGGTCTTGAATCACGTTGGGGGTAGAGTTTACTTAAAGAATAAAAGAAAATAAAATTAAAAAAAAATTTTTTTTTACTAATAGTCTGGGCCCTATAGTATAAAAAGCAAGGACCAAAGCAACTGGATTCTCTATTAGTTCAACTCACTATTTAACTGCTCTGTTTTTAAGATGGCGCAATAACACCAGTTCTAATAGTGTGTTCAGGAAATGGAGTGAAGACCCAGGGCTTAGCCCATGGCAGGAGGCAGAAGGGAGGGTGTCTCTTTCCTGTCCCCTCCCTCATCCCTATCACACACATGCACTGGGTGTATAATTATCGTTGGCTTTCTGGGGTGGCAGGGGGATGACGTGCCCAGAAACAGTTTCCTTTCTTCAGCCTATAATCTTTATAGATCCTCAGGGCCACACATAGAGTGGTTAGGAATAAAATCACTGCTGATATTGCTTGACTAATTTTTGAGCTCAAAGACACCAGGGTGTTCATCGAGTTCAAAGTGCTCATGTTTTAGATAATTGTGTTCATATGTAGTGACAGAGCTAGGTTGAGCTAGGTTAACTTTTCTCTAGTGGTCCAGCAAACATTCTCATGTATAGCCCCTGCTAAATATTTTATTCTATAACTCTAATACTGGCACCTGTGAAAATCATGAAGTCACCTAAAATTGTAATAGAGTGAGTGACTTAATTTTCAAAATTTTAGGTTGTAAAAATTATAATCTTTAAAACACCAGACCTCTTTGAGGTTTTTCCTGTGTGTCGGGCATTACATGCGTGTTCTCACTCAAGCCTCACGATTCAATGCTGTAAGGACCATTATTACCACTTTACTTAAATACCGCGTCCAAGGTCACACTGCTAGGAAGAGGCAGAGTTGGCACCCCAAAGCCAAAACTCTGGCTCCTATTAGATTTGGAGAAAAAACAGCTTGAGGCAGATGATATTTTTAACATTTCCTTTTGGTCTTAGTGCTAGTCTTTCTCTTTTTGCTCCCGAACGTATTTAAGGATCTTGAAGCTAACTAAAATCCATTTCCTGTACGTTAACTATTCAGTTCTGGGCTGATACAACAGCTGCCGAATGGTCAGACAACGCAGAGCCATCATTTGGTGAGTTGGAGGAATCATTCTGCAGTTCGAGTCAAAATCTCTCTGCCCAGCCTCAGACCCTCACTCTTTTACCCCCTTTTTGTGGCTATGATTGCCTGGTTTTCTCATAGACGCCTCAGTCACATTATCTCAAAACCTGAATGCCCCCAGGGTTTCTCCTTCTTCTATAATCTCTATCTCTGTCAGCAACATCACAACTCTTATTCCTAAAAATCTGTCAATGCCTTCCCTTTGCCTCTAGAATAAAGCAGAAATTTCTCATCATTGTATGCAAAGCTCTTTATTACCTGGCTTTTCTGATTACTTCTCCAGCTATGGATGTAAATAATATCATAAAAAAAAAGTATGCATTTTAGAAAAGTGAATAGAACAGACCCCCCCACACACACACCGCAAAAAGCTCTTAAGGGGCAAGATTTTGCAAGGCAGGCTGAGGAAGGGCCAGAATGGGGAAAGGAGCACAAAGAGAAAGTGTCCTCACAGAATGCATGGGCCAAAACCATCAACAACTGAATACCACAGCAAGCTGTGAAAGGGCTGAAAATATATCCCTTGGATCTAGCAACTAGAATGGTTTGGGGGGCACAATGAGGTAGGAACCAAGACTGAAGTGGTTTGAGTACACAAGTGAGAAAACAGATGAGTATAGACCATCCTTTTTAAGAAGTTTAGCATCAAGGTGTGGGAAAGGGTAGAACACCACTTTCTTCATACGGTCATTGTGTAAACTAAATCAAATCATACATGTAACAACATTTTATAAATTGTGAAGTTGTCACAGTAGAAGAGGCCCAGGCTTTGAAACAGAGAAGCCTAACTCTAAGCCTAACTCTGTCACGTAAAAACCAGTTTAGCAAGAGCTCCATTTTCTCAGGCTTAAAATGGAAGTACTTGTTCGGCTTTGAATGGTTGGCATTTGGATTAGTGACACATATGAAAGCACCAGTAGTGCCTTGGATAAAGAAAGAGGATGTGATCACACACTCTCAGGAGATCATAAACCAGACTTTGGAGGAAGGGGAACAGGAAATTATAAGCCACATAATTTTTGATATAAAAAACTTACAATGTTTTAATTCTTCTATTGTCTGAGATTTCTACATCTCTAGTTTTACACTTAGTTCTAGCCAACAGAATCTTTTCTAAATTTACCCATTGCTTTTATTTTATTTTTTTAAAGATTTTATTTATTTATTTGACAGAGAGGGAGACAGCCAGCGAGAGAGAGGGAACACAAGCAGGGGGAGTGGGAGAGGAAGAAGCAGGCTCCTAGCGGAGAAGCCTGATGTGGGGCTCGATCCCAGAACACCGGGATCACAGACGCTTAACGACTGCGCCACCCAGGCGCCCCTACCCATTGCTTTCAAAAGATAAGAGGTTATCAACCCTTTTGTGGTGTAGAGACAAGGAACTGAGTGGAAGATTGGATCATCTACAAGACCATAAATTATGTTATTTGCTGGGATATTAAATATTAAATCTGGCTTATACCTATTTTAGAAAACCTGTTATCATCCTGTTCTGCATCACATTACCCTAGAATGACCCTTGTGTGGTCATTACTTCATGATGTTTCCTTTAAGATACCGGAACTTCAGTTTCATGTTTATCTTTTGGGAATGTAATCATTAATCTCAAAACAATGCCTGTTAACTAGTTGTCATAAATGATAACTGCTTTTATATATTAAAAGGCCTGAATTCCTTTGTTAGATGGAGGCTCTTCAAGAATCAGCCTGAACTACTCCACTTGGGTGCGACTGGATGGTAACTAACTTGGTGAACTTGTGATTATAGGAGATTCCGTATCTGAAAGCACTGTGACTTCAGTGTGGCTTCATTGCAAGAGCCCCCTCCTGATATCAGGACTTGATTTGCTACAGGTTCCTTTCTACCAAGAGGCTGGGTCAGCATCCTTTCATCTGCAACACATAATACATAGCATTGTTGATGACGACGATTCTGTTTTAGGTGACCAGAACTGTGATATGTTTGCTAGGCCACATTTGTACATGAGGAATATACAGGGACATGAAATGCATAAAGAGTGATTGTTCACGGCAAGGATTGGGCTGTGTGTGAAATACACTTGGTGTACTCTAAGTTATTTCACTCTCATGAAAGGTGCTGATCCACCCTGAGGAGGCCCAACATATTTATCATGACATGAACGATAGGGCCATGCTGGAAGTATTTTCCAATATATTAATTTTCAAATGAAAGTTTCCTCGATCACATTGGTAAACATTTCTGTGACTGCAGATTCATGTAATCCGATGCTAACTCTAACTCCTCACAGGGGGGCAGTTCTGTTTAGTCTGACTTGTTAAGTAGACTGCTGAGATTTAGAATATCCCCCATAAACATCTGCTCCCTCTTGAAATTTGACTTTTTTGGGTAGCATTTCTTACTTCCCTAAAGTTTCCCTTTTTTAAATAGAAGAAGTGAAAATTAAAATAATTTTAAAAAGCAATTAATTTTGCTGTCACACTCATTTTTCCTTCTCACAAAACAAAATGCTGAAAAATTGCTCAGAAGTCAGCATTGCCTATAATAGCATATTTTAGAACAAGAATGCTGATCACTATGCATTTCCCAAACCCTTGGTAGCTCTGGAATCTTTAGAAAACTCTTTCTCCAGTACTTCTCTAGTATCTTGGTTTAACCCATCTGTTCGGATTTAAAAATTCCTCAAACTTATTTGTCCTTTTCTACATCAGTGTCTTTGTTCTTATTATTCTCTAGATATATAAAACCTTCCTTCCCCACCAACTGCTAGAAAGCAAAATCCTTCCCATTCTTTAAGGTCATATTCAAATACCACATTTTTCATTAAGCTTTTAAAATATCTCCAGCTAGAAGTGATATTTTTTTCCTCTCTCTAAATTTTTGTATTTATATTTATCCTGGGGTAAAATTAATTTTCAATATATATTGGTAGTATCACTGGTGAACATGATTAGTTAACTCATTCATTCACAAATATTTATTGCATATCTGAGGAAATAAGACCTGGACTGTAATACTAATTTTGCCACTATTCAACTGTGTGCTTTTAAGTAAGTCATTTTACATATTCATTTCAAATATAGTTATTTGCAGATATTCTTACCAATCTTTATTAGTTATAGGAATTTGTTCATTACATTTTTTTGTGGCCTCCAAGAAGCCTGAACCTCATACTTGTACAGAATAGGGACACGATAATGATTTTTTAAGATCAAATCAATGAGTAAATTTTTCTTTATGTTCATTTAATTACATTAACTCTGATACCGGGGAAATAGAAGTGAAGGAGATAACTGGCTACCTGGTATCTTAGCCTGAGCTCCCTTTCTAGGGGTCATAGCTGCCTATTCCTTGCTTTTTCTATACTTTTCCATTGAGGAGAATTATAATACTAGGGAAATTACTCCACTGTCACCCCTTTGTTGGCCATGCATGTAAATATTATGGTCATTCACAAGAAAACACCAGTGGAGTGATTTTTCTTGCCAGTTAGATGGGTTTAAATAAGCTGTGTCTATCATAGCCTGTTTTTGTTTGTTTGTATTTTGGGGTTTTTTGGTCAAGAACAGTTAACAGGTGGATCTCATCTTTATTATATTCAAAACACCAGTTACAATAGATGTTGGGGAATCTCATATCTTCTGATGACGAAAGAAAAGAAAAATAGCAGAGAGACTAAGAAAGGAAGAAAACGTTCATATATTGTTGAAGTATGAGAGAGCAATCTGCTAATGTGTATCACAATCTAAGACCTGCACATCTATTGACAATTTCACTTCTGGGAATCCATGTTAAAGAAATTCTGGCGTAAGAAAGCACAGATATGTACAATGATGTTTGTTGCAGCATTACTTGGGATAGCAAAGAAATGAAACAACGTAGATGAAAAAAAGGGGAATGGTTAAATAAATGACAGTGGATGCAACACAATGGGATACAATATGTGCTTTAAATAAGGTAGACTTTGTGTGCTTATGTAGAAAATTGACTAGATTATGTTAAAAAAGGCAAAGTATAGATAATACATGTAATATGATCTTACTGTTCTAAAACAAACAATAAAACCAACTATGTATATTTATATTTGTTTACATATAAACATTTGCATACATATAAAACTTTTTTCACATAGAAAAAAATTATGCATCAAACTAATGAGGGCTGGGGCTCCTGGCTGGCTCAGTCAGTAGAGCATGCAACTCCTGATCTTAGGGTTGAAGGCTGGAGCCCCACCTTGGGTGTAGAGATTACTTAAAAATAAAATCTAAAAAAAAAAAAAAGAAGAAAGAAAGAAAAATAATAAAAATAAAAACAAGAACAAGAAACACTTATGAGGGTATGTCTGGGCTTTGGGAAATGCATTCGGAAATAGTCTCTACTTAATGTTTCCTTATTTCTAAAACGCAAATATTAGTGCTACCCATGCGGATGTCATGAGAATTAAATGAATTTAATACATGCAAAGTAATTATAGAAGTGCTGGCTTTCAGTGAGCACTAAATAAAATTTAATAAAAAACACAGGCACGAGCTTTTTTTTCAATTAAAACGAAGAAGAAGAAGAAGAAGAAGAAGAAGAAGAAGAAGAAGAAGAAGAAGAAGAAAAATAAACACGATAAAATACAACTAAGGCAGTGGATATCTGGATCAGTACCAGGGTGGATTTCAGTCCTTCCAGGTTATGAGGCAGTCTCAAATTTATTTTACCGAACAACTGTTGGGGAAGGAGCAATAGAACAGGCTACCGGGATCAATCATGCCCCCTGGTGGTTGATTATTACCCCACCTGGAATGTAGACGAAGAACGAAGGAAAAAAACACGTCTACCTTTGCCCTGATTTGTTTCCCCTTCAGGGAGAACTGTTGTAGGGATGGTATCCTAAGGTCTTTTATCTCCATTACCTTAACATCCCTAACGGTCAGACGCTAATTTTGCGGGTGGCACGTGGCACGGGCAACGCAACAGTAGTACTGAGGAAGCCGGCCACGTTTCTGCGCGCGCTGCCTCCTCCCAGCCACATCCGCGTGCAAGCACGGTCTCACCCTTCACGTCTTCAGCTTTGGCATCACCTCCTCTCTGCGGTCTTTTCTCGTTTTCACCCGTGATTATAACTCTAATGCAAAAAATTAGCTGCATTTGTTTTTGAGTATGTGCATGTGGATATGGTGTAAGTGTGGATATATTCATATATTGTGTAGGGACACTCAGGCAGTTACGTGGGCGTGCAACCCGTGTAGTCACACAGGGCCCAACACTTGGTTTAATTCTCTGCTGTTGCTCTCTTGAAATTACTATATATGTATGTTTTATTTCTTTATTTATTTTTAACAAGGGCCTTGTATGTTCATTTGCACCAGGCCTCGCAAAATACACAGCTGGCCCTGTTTTCAGATTACACTCACAATTCTAAATTGAATATGATTATTACTATTCTAGATGAGGAAACCAAGGCTTTGAATGACAAAGGAACTTTTTTTTCAAGATCCCACAACTGGCGTATTGTAGACTCAGGTTAGAGTCTACCAAATGGTTCCAAGAATTTCTCTCTTGCAACAGGGTCACCTAGACGGCTGATTAGAAGCGCAGATTCACAGGACGCATTCCAGGACCTAATAAAACATAATTTTTAGAGGCATGGTCTTGGAATCTGCACCTTAAGTAACTACTCCACTGACTTAGAGAACAAGTTTACGTTCAATTCACCTCTAATTTTAGAACCTAGGGCCTTCACTGCTGGCAGTCACTTAGTATATGGTACGCTGATTAAGTGAATGTCATTCAGTTCCAGACAGATCAAGTACTGCTATTGCAGGATAGCAGAAGGGTTTTGCAATTCTCAAAGTGCTGAGAGTTTTAAATGCTGGAGGCCTTATCAGCAGCTACAGTTGAGACATTTTTGCCCCATGGAACATCCCCATGGGATCGCTGGATATAAAATCTTTAAGATGTTGCAGTCCTTAAGATTTCAGAAGGACTTTTCCGGCCAGAGATTCAGAATTACAAATGCAAAGTGGTGTCAAATGGTCAATCTCATAATGTTATTGGGAACTTGATTACTGAAATCAAAATTTAATAAATTAAATACGGTGGGGACTTGGAGGTAAGACACAGAACTCAGCCCTTTAAAACGTTCATGATCAGATGGAAGGCTATATAATCATTTACAAGTATTAGAAAAAATTTTGACATAGAAAAAAATGCTGATAGTATATATAGAAAAGTTAAGATTCAAAATTGTATTTCGAGTGATTTTAGTTCTTTTAAAATGTATGAAAAAAAAAGAATATGAAAGTAATGCCAAATGATGGTGAGGTTAAGGGTATTTTATTTGTATAATTGTCTCTAATTTACAGTGGGCTTCCTATTCTTTTTGATTAGAAATAAAACCAAAATCCTTTATCTCACTTGCAGATTCTCTTTCCTTAGCTTAGAATTCGCAGGAATTATTGCCTGTTTTCTCTCACTGATCATAAATCAAGATGCTAAATTCTGTTATGTCTATCTCCCAAATGTATCTAAGCACTGTCCCCTCCTTTCTATCTCAGCTGCTATTTCTAGTCTAAACTTTTAAAATATCTCCCTCTTTCTTCTCTAATTCCAGTTCCATCCCTTCAGTGCATCTTTCGCAATTCCAACAGAATCATCTTTCTAAAATACACGTAAGATCAGTCCCCTCACTTTTCAAGGCAGTGTTAAGTGTTGTGTAAAGTAAAAACAAATGAACAAACAAAGAAGAGAAAGTAGCACCTTTAGAATGCTATCAGGAGTGACCTGATGTCACATCTCAGCTTCTCTACTACCCGCCACAAGGGCCTTACGTATCCCCAGGAAATGGGCATAATAATAACAATTACCAATTACTGAACAAACACTAAGTACACAATAAGAACAGAGACTTTCCCATTGGTTAGAGGAGAAAACTAATGCCATGTTATATTGCCTTAGGCAGGGGAGCTGTAAGTGTTCAAAGGCTCTTCCAAATGGCTTCCCAGCAGAATACACCCCACCTTACAAGGTGGTGACCATTCAGTGAGGGTACAGTCAATAGCACATAGGAAGCATGCCAATAGTGGAACCCTTTCTGAAAAGCCTTCCTTTATTGACTTTTACTCATAGACACTTAGGGTCGGAGCCCTTAATCTGGCCAGACTCTTCATTCTCTTTTCCCAGCCCATGCTCCTGCTCTTGTCTAGGCTCCAGCCACATCCGAGATGACTGTCATTTCCAAATACAAAATTTTCTCATGCCTCACTAATACATAAGTTATTCCTTCAACTTAATGCCCATTTCAAATTTTGGTTCAAATTCGATTTTTTTCTGCAAATCTTTTTTTTAATACAGATTTTATTTACTTATTTGGGAGAGAATGAGAAAGAGCACGAGCAAGGGGAAGAGGGAGAAAGAGGCTCCCTGCTGAGCTGGGAGCCCGATGTGGGGCTCCATCCCAGGACCCTGAGATTATGACCTGAGCTGAAGGCAGATGCTTAACCAACTGAGCCACCCAGGCATCCCAAATCTTTTAAAATCATAATAAGTTATTCCATCCCCTAGCCTCCTCCAACTGAATGTTCAGGCCTCTATTATAGCCGTTGCTTAATTCTGTCTTACTTTTTCACCATTTGCGAATACATCAGGTGCTCCGTTAGAATGTAAGAATGTAAGTGACCTAGCATTATATTATTTGTTTTGTGACTAACAAGTGATAGGGCAACCAATTCATCCGGTTGGCTAAGGACTTTCCTGGTTTTAGCAGGAAGCCTTAGAAAACCCTGAGAAACCCCTCCAGGCAAACGAAGGTGTATAGCCTCCTAACGTATAGTGCAGTGAAAAGCCTGTAGAAGGTTTATAATACATCATCAGAATAGTCAAGAACTTTGATTAGCCTTTATGAATAAATCTTTAAAGATTTTTTTCAATGTGTGGTCCTTAGCCTACAGTTCTTGGCTAATAATAGTCCAAGTACTTAAAACTACATTTGATCTTGCTCTTCCTTGTTCCTCCTATATTCAGAAAATGTATATCCCCTGAGGTGGAGTATTTTGAACATTAAAGATTATTTTTAAAAGATGGCTAATCTCAAAAGGGATGAGAAGTTGAAATGCTGCCAGAAAGTTGAGTAGGAGGAAAGAAAAATAAAACAATCCAGTCCTATATTAAATAGTCTCTTCATTAAAATGCTATGGATTCATTCCTTTGTTTCACACAACTGTGTATAATTATAGTATACAAAACCCCCAGATCTTCCTGCTATTAAGCATTTAAAAATATCCATTCCAGATTTTCAAAATAAGTTTCACATATACAGTAATTATATCACACAAATGTGCAATGCTTAGATTGTATTTATGATAACAACTTAAATTTAGACCATCTCTATTAGGGTTGACTTCACATTTTCAAAAGAATGCCCTGGGCACTTCCTGACAAAACAGGAAGTAATCCTGTTTGATGGAAGTTCGTGGGTGCTAGACACCTGACTTCACAAAACATTCTAGAAGAGAAATAAGAAAAGTAGTTTTATAACTCTTTTTCATATGTACACCTTTTTTTATAGTAACACATGTCAGGTTCTGCACAGGGCAGCTGGATGCTGCCTGGGCTGGCACTCACAGGATTTGGTGGGATAAATCATGGACCGAGATTTAGAAGACCTAGGTTGTGGTGCAGTTGAGCTATCTGGTCTCTGACAAGGAGATAATGCTGTCTGTGCAGATAACTATGAAGAGAAACTCATGAGAGTAATTGTGAAAGTGACTTCCAGGTCATAAAGTTGAGGCACCAAGATGAGACATATTTAATCAGAGGTCCACATCAGAATAACCTAGGTGTCTTCCAAAAGGGTGTCTGCCCCACTCCAAGGCCAACAAGCTCAGAACTTCCTAGAATAGGGATCAGGAATAGACTTACTGGGGCGCCTGGGTGGCACAGCGGTTAAGCGTCTGCCTTCAGCTCAGGGCGTGATCCTGGCATTCTGGGATCGAGCCCCACATCGGGCTCCTCTGCTATGAGCCTGCTTCTTCCTCTCCCACTCCCCCTGCTTGTGTTCCCTCTCTCGCTGGCTGTCTCTCTGTCACATAAATAAATAAAATCTTTAAAAAAAAAAAAAAAAAAAGGAATAGACTTACTTTTTAAAGGCCCACAGATAATTCTGAATTACTTGCCTTTTTATACTACCAGGGCAGTGCAAGATCTTTACCTTTCCAGACTGATGGACCTGGAATCAAATCCCTTCCAATCTCTTAATAATGTTGTGACTTTAGAAAATTTATTAATTTATTGACCTTCAGTTTCTCTAGCTTAAAAAAATGGAGATATAAACAGCTTCTTTACAGGGCTCTTGAGTGGAGATGTAAATAAACATTTAAGTGAGAATAAATATCTTCAGGGATCTAATAAGCAACCTAAGATCACAAGACACAAGGCAGATCAGAGAGAATGTTAGAGACTGTGGCTAATTGAAGAACGTAAGCCTCAACTAAATATACATTTTTTAAATTATTTTAAACACTGACCTTGTCATACAAAATGTATCTGCTGGCATGACATTTGGTTTTTACCCTAACATATTGGCCAATAAATAACCAATATTCAAGTGTTACATAAAATATAAAATCCTGAGTAGTCTGCAAGTATTTTCTAGCTCTGTGAAAGGTGCTGATAAATACAAGATTTTCTATTGATTCAACAAATATTCAGTGCCCATTACATACTAGCAAGTACAGATAGGGATACTAAAAGAACTAATTCAAAGAATTTACAGCCGAGAGAGAGAGAGAGAGAGAGAGTAGATAAATTAAAACATGTCCATCACTAATACCACTAACAATACTGATACTGCCCAACTACTTTTCCACTTTCAATTTTGCATTAATATTCTATGCAGGGCTTTGTGACCACCTGTATTCTTATATGTAATTTTTAAACATTGTTCATGACTAGAAATATTTGGAATTTTAAGTAATTTTGTTTTAGAAACAGAGTACATTTTGCTTTTTAAATTGTATTTATTTTTTCTAAGTGGAGTACAATACGGGGCCTGAACTCACGACGCTGAGATCAAGACCTGAGCTGAAATCAAGAGTTGGATTCTTAGGGGGTGCGGGGTGACTTAGCACCTTCCTGCTCAGCAGGAAGCCTCCTTCTCCCTCTCCCACTCCCCCTGCTTGTGTTCCCTCTCTCTCTGTCAAATAAATAAAATCTTAAAAAAAAAAAAAAAAAGAGTTGGATGCTTACTGGAGTGAGCCACCAGGAGCCCCTAGAAACAGAGTACGTTTTCACTAGATCAACATGGTTGTTTTCTGTGAAATAAGTATGCTCGCTTAATTAATGCTAAGGCTTCTCCCAGGTTTAAGATTCTGCAGTTAGGAAACACTAAAGTGTGGAGTCATCACATAAGAGGAAACATTGACCAAGTGACTCAGAG
Organism: Ursus americanus; assembly: GCF_024610735.1. Taxonomy (NCBI): domain Eukaryota; kingdom Metazoa; phylum Chordata; class Mammalia; order Carnivora; family Ursidae; genus Ursus; species Ursus americanus. Next base: position 47,254,468 of record NC_142135.1, read on the forward strand.
TCATTCTTAGAGCAAAAGTACTTCCTAATATATATTGAACAAGTTTCTGTCATGTGAGACCTGTCTCTCAACGCAAAAAGTACAAAACCTAGCAGCTTTCTGACTCCATTAAAATTGGTCTGTCCTCTGTCACTATCATGGGTCAGATTTTCTGAACTCATCTAAAACCTAAACAAAATATGTTTATAAAACCTACTGCCAACATTTACCTTATTTTTACTTTAAAGCATGACTTCTCCATTTGTTGATCCGTGACCCGGGCAAGTTACTGCACTTAACTTTTAGTTTCCTCATCCTTAAGATGGTGAGGGTAAGAACTAAGATTTGTCAGGTTTAAAGAAGACAATGGTTGCAAAGCACTTGGCAGAGCCCTGACATACAGTAATATTCCATAAATATTGTGAAGCTTTTTGACTGTCATTTCTACTTCCACACAGATAGGACCATTTTGTCTTTCTGCTGAGAAATCTTTAATGATGTCTCCATAACTACCCTGGTCAGACATATTTGCTGGAGGCATCGCTGCTTGGAAAGCCTCTCTCCCAAGCAGCTACTGAAGATTAGGTATGAACCTGGAGCTGACTCAGTCCAAGCCCAAGCACTTTGTTCTTCACCCCAACCATGATGAGGAAGTAGGAGTCCTAAGAGCAAACCTGGCCTTTTCTTTGGTCTCTTTTACATTTTTGGTTTCTGCTTTGGCTTTTTATTTCTTTATTTTTTTAAATGCTTTATTTTATATTTTGAGTAGGCACCACACCCAACATGGGGCTTGAACTCATGACCCCAAGATCTGGAGTCACAAGCTCTACCGACTGAGCCAGCCAGGCACCCCTTCAGATTTTTATTTTTAAGGAAGGGTCTTGCAGATACCAACACACACACGAAAAATACTCTCCAATGTGATAAAGCCCAACTTTCTTAGCCTGCCATTGAAGATAGGGCATAATCCAGCTGAATTTACTTTTCTAACCTTCCTTCTCCATTGCTCCCCCCCGCCTTTTGGCACAACCCACTCCTGCCCAAACTGTCCCCTTATTCATCATGCATGCTGTGTCCTTCCCATCTACATGCTTCAATCCTAGATGCTCAGCCTTCTCCCTCATCTCCAAATTCCACCCTATTTCCAGGTTCAGCAGCAATGTCAGATCTCCGGAAGGCTTCCCAAAATCCTTCTCAGAGAAAGTGCTTGGGCTTTGGACTGAGTCAGACCCAAGTTCACACATAATTTTCATCTCTAACTAGCAGTGTATTTGTGGATTCTTTAAAAAATCAGCACCTGGGATCTTGCCTATAAATAAAATCTTAACCTATAGCACTGATAAGAGATCTAATTCCACAAACAAGGTATATAGGCACTAATCACATATCTCAGGTATACCGACGATTACTTCCTGCCTCAAACCGTGGTCATCTCTTCTACTTGCTTATTTTTGGACATGGTGTAAGAACAACTGGATAGTGATTGGGGGAAAACAATTTGAGCTGCATCCCTAGTCTCATTCCCTATACAAAAATAAATTCTAGAAGAACCAAGGTTTTAAATGTAAAAAATGAAACATTAAAAAAAAAGGAAAGAAAAAGAAAAAAGAAACATCAACAATAAAGAATGAATGAAATAAGAGGTAAATTTACCATAACTTTGGAGTGGAGAAGAAATTTCTAAGCAGGATACAACAATCAGAAGTCAACAAATGAAAGGATTGATGGTTATAGCTAATGAAAAAAAGTCAATGTTTCTACAGGGGAAAAAAGCTATAAAAATGAAATTATATCCCGCTGAGAAAATAATTTTGCAACATATATTACGAAGGCTAAATTTCTTAATTTACAAAGAGTCCTTCCATATCAAGAAAAACTGCTGAATACTCCAATAAAAAAAAAAAGACAAAGTATTTGGTCAGGTAGCAAACACACATGATTAATAAATGCACAATGATGTTCAAATTTGCTAATAAAGAAATATAAATGAAAGCAAAAGATACAGTTTTTAACCTATCGATAGGCAAAAACTGAAAAGATAATAGTCAATGTTGGTAACGGTGTAAGGACACAGGCCTTCTCATGCACTGTTCTGAGGGTGCAAATTGGTCTACTTTTGTTGAGTACAACTCAGCAAAATTCACAAAAATGAAAAGGACATTCCTTTGATTCACTACTGCCATTGCTAAAAATTTATCTTAAAAATAAATTCAAGACCTACACAGTAATAAACTAGTTGCAAAACTTTTTGCACTGGAAAAAAAATTAGTTATTTGTTAATAGATGCCCCTGGTAAACTGAGTCATGATACATATAAAACATGGAATCCTAGGCAGTTATAAAAAGAATGATGTTGACAAGGATATTTCTAAGAAATATTAGGTGGGAAAAAAGTACAGAAGGAATATGATTCCATTTGCACAAATCTGAAGTGTGGAAGTGGGGTAGGTTGAGTGTGCATCAATAAACATACTCAACTCTAATTATTTTTCTAGAAAATACATATGAAATGGAGAAGCATTTACTTTTGGGAAAAGGAACCGAGTGGGGAAGAAGGGGACACACAGAATAGAGGAATATTTTTATTTTATGCCTTTCTAATCCAGTCTAGGGCCTGGGTTTAGTATTCATTATTGTGTATATTACACTGAAATGGTATATACATAATAATCAGCTCATCTACTGTGGACGTTTGTTCCCAGCTTATCTGTTAGAACAACTGGAGAAGCCCAAAGTTTTGAGCACTGGATAGGATTTATTAACTGGATTAACAAAAGTATAATTTATTATCATGTGGAAATTCGAGCATTTTTTAGAATGAAAGTCCTTCACAGTGAAAGACTGGAACTACCGGTGATGGAAAGGGATAAAAATAAGACATATATGACTACGATGGGAACGACTTCTGCTGTTGCAAGGAGAATCAGGAAAGGGTAGACGGGCCTTTACCAACAACTTGGGATGTTATAGCTCCAGCCTGACAAGTGATCCAAAAATGTCACATAGTATTTACCCTCAGTATCAGCAGCCACAACCCTTTAAACATCAGCCACTTACCATTTTTCTTAAAATGAAAACTGAAAACACAGCTTTTTTCCTTTCTTTTCTTTTTTAAGCTAAACTTTACGCCCGATGTGGGGCTTGAACTCATGACCCTGAGATCAAAGCGAGCCAGGCAGCCCTGAAAACATGACTTTATGTGGAGGCTGCCACCACCTACATAATCATGTTTATAAATAAATGAAATCTATCTTCTAACAGTGAATACGTGGCTCTGTAAGCTTATCAGTTGCTAAAATTTGAATACAGTCAAACTTACAAACAAGAGATAAAGGTTTTTAAGCTTCATGCCGCCTAATGCCCCCCCCCCCCCCGCAACTATTAGGGATCATTTGCACAATCACATGGGGGACTAACAGGGCTTCCTGCTACCACTTACGTCATGTATGTAAAAAATGTGCTCAGGGGTTCCAGGGAATGATTCCGGAAATATTCAAATTCTCTGCATAGCTTTTTCCTCATCTCCGTGTCAATTTTGGAAACAGTAAGAGGATTTGTTTGATTAGCCAAGAAGTTGCCATAATCAGTGGTCTGGAGATGAATTTTCACATCTGAAAATGGAATGAAACCTCAAATCAGATTAAAGTTTGAACATGCATAAATAGCTTTTACAACATTAATTGAATTTATTGTGACTTTACAATAAACGCATATTAAATTATTATTACCTTATTAGATATGTATGTCTAGGTATGATTTAGCCTTGAGTGTTACTCTCTAAAGCAATAAAAAATTCAATGTTAGGACAGATATTCTAGTACAACAACAAAAAATTCAATGATCTAAACACTCTAGAATTATTTAACACAGATGAAAAGAACATTAACAACCACCTGGTCCTAAGTTTACCTGAGCCAGTTATAGTCATTTGGAAATAGCTGCTCAGAAAACTGTTGAGCAGGATACTAAAGCTTCATTTAAGCTTGATGAAAACGAGAAATTTATTAGTAATATTTAGCGTGGGTATGGGAGGTGGAATGGGCAGTCATCAATAATAATCCTTTTATTATAGAGGAAGAAATTGAGTCTCAATGGGGCTAAGCGGTGGAGTTCTAGAGTAGTAAGGCTCGAATTAGGAGATGGATCTCCCTACTCTTTTTTTTTTTTTTAAAGATTTTATTTATTTATTCGACAGAGAGAGACAGCCAGCGAGAGAGGGAACACAAGCAGGGGGAGTGGGAGAGGAAGAAGCAGACTCCTAGCGGAAGAGCCTGATGTGGGACTCGATCCCGTAACACCGGGATCACGCCCTGGGCCGAAGGCAGACACTTAACCGCTGTGCAACCCAGGCGCCCCTGGATCTCCCTACTCTTTTTATTTTTTTAAAGATTTTATTTATTTATTTGACAGAGATAGAGACAGCCAGCGAGAGAGGGAACACAAGCAGGGGGAGTGGGAGAGGAAGAAGCAGGCTCATAGCAGAGGAGCCCGATGTGGGGCTCGATCCCATAACGCCGGGATCACGCCCTGAGCCAAAGGCAGACGCCCAACCGCTTGCACTGGAAATATTCTTTATCTAACTGCAGAATTTATTTGCTCAATTACCTATTTAATTAACTTAATTTTTTAAAATTATACTTTTTTTTGGCCATATCTTATTTGGCTTTTATTTTGGCAGTTCCGATTTTTATACAATTTGACAGTTTGCATCCTCAGCACTGAGGAATATTTGCCAACAGAAGAAACACAAATGTTATTTCTTTCAAAACCATGATATTTTGCTCAGGCGGCATATGTTTCTCTTAAGCAAAATAACTTCCAAACCTTTCAGCTGCCAGCGAGATCCTGAAATTCAACGTCTCAAGTGTTTCAGACCCCACAGGAATCGTGTAATACTGTAGTCAATGGAGAGGCAAATGAAATAGAAGGAACTTTTTTTCCCAGCACCAAAACAATCCAAAGGACACCTGCACTGAGGGTCTAAGAAAATCTCAAAATCTGAAATGTTTGCTCTGCAATGATAATAGACTGCTAATAATATCAACAGTGCTTATAGTTTGATACTTTTCAAAACGGGCTCACATAATTTTTCCTCTGCATTTCCCCAAGTGCTTATTTAAATAGGTATGTAATAAAAAGGACTTTGTGGTCAAATAAATTTGGAATAAACAGGCTTCTTAGCTGTAGGAATTGAAAGCCTTTAACACATTACTTTGAGTGATTTTTGCAAAGAGTATGGTTCAGAACCTCCCAAGCCACTAGAAAACAACAGAGCCACCCACAGAGCACGCTTCAGAAAATTACACTGCTTCTTCATCCAGTGAAGTGACTTTTTTTTTTTTTTTAATTCAAATGAGGAAATGGAATGTTTTCCAAACTGGGATCACTACCAACTAAATCAATTTAATAGGTCCCAACAGCAAAGAATAAAAGTATTAGATTAGGCTATTGTAACAAATATGAGCATATAAGGCAGAGTAGCATATACACATGTGTGCACACAGGGGCATCACGTAAAAATGTGGCTTCCATGGGTGGCAGTCACTGGGATCAGTGAATTTTCAGATCACTTGGCTAGTGAGGCAGGATGATGATCTGGGACACCCCAATTATCTTCTATTAATTTGTTGGTCAGATCAGTTTTAGAAAATGATAATTTTTTTTTCCTGTGCAGCTTCCTGTTTGGGGCTCTCTGTAAAAGTGAATGTCCACAACTTTCACATTCCAGGTAGGTTTTATGCAAAGGAAGCACTTTCAAGAGGTACCCACAGAGAGTGCTTTCCTTGAGCCATGGCCCTTTTCCCTACACTCTGCTGGCGCTGAACTTAAGAAGTTATCTGACTTTTCTTTTTTTTCTTTTTAAAAAGATTTTATTTATTTATTTGACAGAGAGACAGCCAGCGAGAGAGGGAACACAAGCAGGGGGAGTGGGAGAGGAAGAAGCAGGCTCCCAGCGAAGCAGGAAGCCCGATGCGGGGCTCGATCCCAGAATGCTGGGATCACGCCCTGAGCCGAAGGCAGATGCTTACCGACTGAGCCACCGAGGTGCCCCAGTTATCTGACTTTTCTGAACTCAGTTTCTTCACCTACAGAATGGATATAGAATCCATGCTTTCGGGTGGTTGTGGGGATTAAACAAGAGGATGGAGGTGAACAGCCAGCAATACTCCACAATATATATATTTTTTTCTCCTCACTGGTACCCACCTACTTCAGCGATAATTTGATTCAGTTGACTAAAGACTTCGATACTTATTCTCTAAATCAGAATATTCTCAGCCAATATATTGGCATTGACCATCAGGTCTTAAAATTACTCAGATTTTAATACATATACCAGTATCTATAAACCTGGAACTTCTCCCTCCAGTTTTACTAATTTACTGCCATTCTTACGGCGATAAAACTTCAAGTCCTTTCTGGTGCTTTCTTACTCCAAATCCCTTGCACTGTTCGTTAGTGTCTTCTCTGGTACTCCGAGTACCCCTGGTTTAGAGTGGCCACCTGACAGCAAGATTACTGCTCTGAGCTCTTAAAATGATTCTCCCAAGCTCATTTCTCCTCATGGACTCCCTGCCTCAAATTTAATCTTTCTTAAGAATTATTTTGAGTTTGTAAGGACCCTATAAGAATCTTGGAAACACTGACAGTTGTAGGCAAATTAAATAGGACTTTCCTAATATTTGTAGTGTTTTACCACTGACGGAATGGCTCTAATGGACATCATCTCTCAACCTTACCAAATATTCCCATTTCATAGATGAGGAAACTGAAGCTCAGAGAAATAACATGTTCATGTTTTCTATGCTTGCAAGTATTTGACCAAAGATTCAGACATGCATCTTGTCCTCATTCATTTTCCTAAAGCTCCATAATCAGATCTCCAAGGTCCTTCAAGATTTTTCTCAGTCTAAATTCCAGCCTTATCCCAGCTATTGTAGTATTGCGGTCAAACTGGTTTACTCCTCACCCAGACACTTTTATTTAAATACAGGAATCTGTAGTTCATTAATTTTCCCTCCTGGCCCAGAACACCCAGCCACCTCAACACTGCTTGCTCCCATCTCACGGGCATTCTCCTAGCCTATAGCCCTGCAGATCTGCTCTGCTTTTGAATATATCTGTGATCTATAGGTTTAACTTGTTCTTGTAATTTAAAATTTGGTTGTTTTTACTTATTTGTGATATCTTCTCAACTAGAGAACCGTTTAGGGAGTGAATAATATCTTACTGTTTATCATATTCTCTACATCACCTAATACAATTTTTATCACATAGATGAGCTTCAAATATTAGTAGATTTAATTTCTGATTAAAACCTAGGACCTCAGGGCGCCTGAGTGGCTCAGTCGGTAAGCATCTGCCTTCAGCTCAGGTTCATGATCCCAGGGTCCTGGGATGCAGCCTCAAGTAGGGCTCTCTGCTCAGCAGGGAGTCTGCTTCTCCCTCTCCTTTGCCCCTCCCCCTGCTTGTGCTCTGTCTCTCTCTCACTCTCTCTCAAATCAATAAATAAAATCTTAAACAACAACAACAACAAAACACCTAGGGCCATACAGCACTTCATTATGTAATTCCATGCATGTTACCAGGACTGAAACTTCTCATTTTGGTTCTTACTCACCAAACTGGTGCTCTCCGAAGAACACAATCAGCTACATAGAACCACATACAAAACACCATTGATCCTAACCACGAGATGGGAAGAATTATTTCAGGAATTCAAAAGTCCAGCAAAAGAGGGAAAACTAGTTCTTGTTGTATACACACTGTCGTTCAGAGAGGTGCTTATGATTTCTCAGGAATTCTTATGATTAACAGTTTACAAAACATTTTCAGAAATTTCTGATGCTCCTGATAACTGGGAGTTAGGCCAGGGGCAGATTATCTAAGTGTCAGATAAGAAAGCCCCATGTTAAAAGTTAAGCAGTCTGGCTTAATATCCTAGAGCCAGAGAGTGGAAGTGCCAGGACTTGAACCCAAACACGCACACATTTCTAACGTGAATTTTCAGATTCTTACTATGTGCAAAACACAGCCTTAGGCTAGGGAACTAGGACAGTAAAGTATATAGTCTCTACCCCTTTGTAAAAAAATGGATATTTCTTTTTAAAATTTCGGCTTTATTGACGTGCAACTGACAAAACTAAGGTATTTAAAGAGCACATTCGATACACATTATAAAAGTATCTCCCCCATCTGACACCTCAGTGGTCTCACATATTGATACTTTGTGCCCTGAAGAAGCTTAGGGTATAGGAGGAGATAGACTCATTTATTCGTTGATGAGTTAAGCCCTTAACTGTCCTCATGTTAATTCACGGGGATAGTCAAGCGAGACAAAAGTCCGCCCCTGGCGTGATTCATCGATGCAAATGTCACAGAATTAGGTGCATTACAAGGTACAATCGAATACAAAGTTAAGGCTTGTCCATTGTACCCCAACACGGCTGCAGCAGGAAAAGATTTACAGAGGAAGTACCTTGAGTGGAGTCTTGAAAGAGCGATGAGTGTTCTCCGGGCAAACATGACAGAGAATGGAATTTGTGACTGAAGGAATAACTTTACAAAAGATAAGAGGGTTTTGAGGAAATGGTTGCAAGGTCAAAGATCAGCAAGACGGCTCCAGCCTTTTGAACCAAGTGTGAAGTTGATCTTCCCTGATAAAAGCCATTGAAGTATTTTTTTTATAAGATTTTATTTATTTATGTGACAGAGAGACAGCCAGCGAGAGAGGGAGCACAGCAGGGGGAGTGGGAGAGGAAGAAGCAGCCTCATAGCAGAGGAGCCCAATGTGGGACTCGATCCCGGAACGCCAGGATCATGCCCTGAGCCAAAGGCAGACGCTCAATGACTGCGCCACCCAGGCGCCCCACCATTGAAGTATTTTTGAACAGGAGAGTGATGGCATTGGTTATGCATTTTTAATACAAGGTGGAAAAAGTTAGTGCTATAATTAGAGGTACAAGTAGTATTGAAGGGAGCATGAAGAAAGCCCTTTGAACTAAGTCTTCCTCCCAGAAATATATTTTTTTCATTTAAAAATAGGTAGTAGGTATAAATATAGGTAAAAAGTGAAAGGTCACCTAAACTTGTCATCCACCACCGCCGCCCAGCCACTCCTAGATGCAGGTAACAACTATTTTTAGTTTCTGTTAGATCCTTTCAGTCTCTTTGGATCTAGACCATCATATAGAAAATATATTTTTAAACTTACCTGCCTTTTTACTAAAGAGTACTATGCCACACATAGTTCTTCCCGTTGCTTTCCTCCCTTAATAGATCTTGGTGATCTTTCCATATCTGTCCTCTGAAAGGGGTGTCCTCATGCCTTTTTTTTTTTTTTTAATAGCTGCAGAATATTCTGTTATGTGAATGTTACATAGTTTGTTTAATCAGCTCCCTGCAGATGGACATTTGATTTGCTTCCATCTTTTGCTATTCTAAACAATGCACATGAAGTCCCAGGCCAAGTATCGACGCATTTGGAATTTTGATAGGTACTGCCCAGTTGCTCCCATTAAAAGTTCTTATTTTTCTATATTTTTATTCTCCAGACTGGGAGCCCTTTTAGGGCAGGGACTATATTTTATTTAGTTTTACTTTCTTGACTCTAGCCAGAAATGCTTAATATGTTGTTGTTAAATTAATTCCTATTGGAAAGGAAAGATGGTCATGTCCCCTAAAAGGGACATAATTGTTAGTAATATAGAATCAGATTTCCTCATTCCCTTTTAAAAAAATATGGCAGGGAGGACAAAGGAAAGGTTCAATGCACAGAGGCAGTGGACGCTGCTCACCATATATTTTAGAAAAGATCAAGTATTAAATTCTAGAGCTCTAAAGTATTAATTATTATCAATTATTAATTAATTATTAAAGTATTAATTTTACCACCTTGTCTTTTTTGAAGAGGAAAGAATATTTACAAATTTGTAATTTAAAAAATTCTAATGAAAATAGCAGTTTTGCCATGAAAAGAAATGGAGAAAACTTAAATGCATGTTATTAAGTGAGAGAAGCCAATCTGGAAAGGCTGCATACTGTACAATTCTAACTACATTACATTCTGGAAAAGGCAAAACTATGAGAGACCAAAAAGATTGGTGATTGCCAGAAGTGGAGCTGGGGGGAGAGGAATGCACAGGTCCAACGGAGGATTTTTAAGGCAGTGAAATGACTTTGTATGATACCTTAATGATGGATACATGTCATGATGTATCTGTCCAAACCCGCAGTGTACAACACCAAGAGTGAACCCTAATGTAAACTATGGACTCCGGGTGTTAAGATGTGTCAGTGTAGGTTCATCAACTGTAACACGTACACCACAGGCTGTGCTGGGGAATGCTGACAATGGTGAGGCTGTGTGTGTGTGTGGAAGCAGGGGGTATATGTGAAATCTCTGTACTTTCTCAATTTTGCTGTTAACTTAAAAGCTGCTCTAAAAAAAAAAACAGTCTTAATTTTTAAAAAGTGTTAATTCTTTAAAAGAACATTTCCTGTCCCTTTAGCATCACTATTTTGTGGCAAAGTCACTTTTAAAGGTTTTAAAGTTTCCATGTGGTACAGCCTTCCAGCACTACCAGTGGGACAGGCCATGTGAACCAGCTTCGCTCCTTTGTCCCTGGGAAGGACTGAGTCACAGAGCGTCCTAGCAAGTGACTCAGGTCACTGTTAGTCAGGGGCAGACCTTGGAACAGATGAGTATTTCTGATCACACTGGCACAATTACATACGCAGTTAAGGACAAGTATGAATTCTAGGACGTTTCAAAGCTTTTCTAGACAATCTTCATTTTCTCTTCTAAATTTACCTGAAATCTCATGTGTTCCTTCTAAGTAATTCTAAAATAATTCGTTGGTCTCAGAACACTTGAAGTCTAGAGAACTTGAAAAGACTAAAGGAAAATTTAATCTTTGCCAAGTTAGCTTTTCTTTTACAGAAAGTGTCTGTGTCAACACGGACTACCACAATGACAGTTTCACCTACTCTTCTTCATCCAGTATTGGGACAGGGCATATTTTGTGCAAATGTAAACAGAAATCCCAAAGTCCTTAACATCTATCCCAACAGATAACCTTGATTTCTTCTCTTCAACTCTTTTTTTTTTTAAGATTTTATTTTTAAGTGATCTCTACATCCAACATGGGGCTCGAACTTGCAACCCCAAGATCAAGAGTCACATGCTGTAGTGATTTAGCCGGTCCGGCGCCCCTCTTCTCAACTCTTAATCCAGCTCAGAAGATGGCTGGGTTTCTCTCAGTGCATTTGCAGGTGCGACAGTTGCATTGCTTTTCACAAGTTATTTCCCAACGTCCTATGGAATAATCAGATAGGGCAGACCTTGTGATTTTCTGTATCAACATGGAGCTGGGGTGCCTGGGTGGCTTAGTCAGATAAGCGTCTGTCTTTGGCTCAGGTCATGATCCCGGGGTCTTGGGCTCCCCGTTCAGCGGGGAGTCTGCTTCTCCCTGTCCCTCTGCCTGCTACTCCCCCTGCCTGTGCTCTCTCTGTCAAATAAATAAATAAAATCTTAAAAAACAAATGGAGCTGGCAGCAACATGGACAGTAATCATTTATCTTCAATTCATGCTCAGCAGGCACGGACATTTCAACGGAAAAAGAGATGTGGATATGCCTATACTCCCTGACTAGAATGTCAGCTCAGACACAGCCAGGGAAGCCTCAGTATCCTCAACTGTTACCTGCAGACATGAAATCCTTATTTAGATTTACTTTTCTCAGCATCCATTATAACCCGCAGCTAATGACTCACACTTGATATTCCTGGGAGTCTCCAAACAGATTGGCACACAGATTCAAACACAGTTGTGAAATGAATGGTTGAAAAAATATATATATTATTAGGAGGAAAGAAAGATAGAAAGCTGAGGTAGGACGACAATAAAGCAATGGTGCGTGTGCCAGGGTTTCTTAAGCAGGATGCAGGGATGGCTTTGGGTGGCCCATGACCCCTGATATTACATAGAAAATTCTGTACCTATGCACCTGTATTTTTCTAAGATTCTTCATTCAGGTCTTCAAAAGGGTCTGAAACCCTTTTTCTCTCTCCCAAATTGAAGCCGAGAGTGGTTTCTCTCTGAATTCTTTAGTGAGCTGGCTAAACCTGATTTCGTATCACATTTTAGGCATTTTATGTATTGTTTGTGTTAAAATTTGCACTGCTTAGCTCATTGAAAAGCTTGGCTGGGGACGCCTAACTGGCTCAGTAGGAGCATGGACTCTTGACCTTGGGGTTGTGAGTTCAAGCCCCACATTGGGTGTAGAGATCAGGTAAATAACCTTTAAAAAATAAAAAAAAATAAAAAAAGCTTGACTGAAAACTAAGTACAATTCATTCAAGTGGCTTCTGTTAAAAACACCCATTCTTGGGGCACCTGGGTGGCTCAGTCGTTAAGCGTCTGCCTTTGGCTCAGGGCGTGATCCCAGCGTTCTGGGATCGAGTCCCGCATCAGGCTCCTCCGCTATGAGCCTGCTTCTTCCTCTCCCACTCCCCCTGCTTGTGTTCCCTCTCTCGCTGGCTGTCTCTCTCTCTGTCAAATAAATAAATAAAATCTTTAAAAATAATAAAAATTAAAAAAAACACCCATTCTTCCCTGCGTTCGTTCACTTTTTCTACTTCAATTTAAGTACATTTTCTCTTTGTATTCAAGTATAGTGGACATATATTAGTTTCAGGTATATGACACACTGATTCACCAATGATACACCTTACGTAATGTTCACCACAGTAAATGTAGTTAGCACCTATCACTCTACAAACTTATCCCGATATTTGTGCAGATGTTCTGTACACGATTAACACTCTCCAGTCACCTAACTCCTCATTTAATATGCTGACGTGATTTAGTATTTGGGATTATATTGTGATTATTTGTAGCTCACAGAATTGTTTATCATCTGAAAGATTTTTCCAGTTGTCCTCATTGCTAAGGAAAGGAAAGCATCTATCTCAAATCGACCAGCTCCGCCTTAACTCTGCTTTAACTAGTCAGAACCACAAACAAGTGACCCAGGACCCTCAGCCTCAGCCAAGTCACCTTCAGGTTTTTTGTCTTGTTTTTGCTTTCAACACCTTTCCTAGCAGTTTCGATCCTATTGCTTTCCTATTTTTTCTAGAATAATCTGGAGGTTTTAAAGCACCTTATTATTGACATGTTGATTTTATAAGGACATTTCAAAATGAACTAGCGTAGTTGTTTTTATAATAAAAATACTGTATTATAGATGTGAAATCTTTGGTAAAGTTTTGAAAATATTGTAGCTTAAAGATAATTTCCAGAGTAAAGGGAGAAATGGGGATGTGTAAGTCAATGGGTACAAAGTTTTAGAAACACAAGATAAATAAGTCCTAGAGATCTCCTGTACGGCATGGATAAAGTAGTTAAAACACACACACGAATAATAATAGAGGGCAGGAAGAAACTTTTGGAGGTAATGGATAGATCTATGGCATAGATTATGGTGATGATTTCACGGAGTCATACTTACCTCTAATCTCATCCAGGTGTATGCATGAAATATATACAGTTTTATGTATGTCAATCATACCTCAATGAAGTGCTTTAAAAAAAGGTATTTTCCATTTCCACAGTGCTTCATGGTTTCTCATGTACCTCCCAGGTGTTACTTCATTTATTTCTCCAAACAAAGCAGGCAAAGCAGGCATTACCATTGCATTTTACAAATGGGGACTCTGAGGCTCAGAGGCAGTGAGGCTTAGGCCACCTACCTAGGCCTGGCAGAGGTCAAAGTTAGCACTTTTGAATCCAGGGCTGGCCTCACCACCCAGCCATCTCTTGGCTTTTTTCTTAAGCTTCAGTTAAAGGTAAACCTCAAATAAATCTCGTATCAATACATACTGAGAAACTGGGTATAGACTAAAATTCTCTAGACCAAGTTTCTTAGCATTTGACGGGGGGCGGGGGGTGGAGGGGACGGGGGGTGGAGGGGTGCATTCATCCCTGGGCAGTTTGATGAAGTCCTTCTCCAAATATTATTTATAAATACATAAAATGAAAATACATAGGATTACAGAGTAAACAAAATATGTTAAAGTATAGTTATCAAGATGTTTTAAAATGTGTAACACTGTGGGGTGCCTGGGTGGCTCAGTGGTTTGAGCGTCCCACTCTTATTTCGGCTCAGGTCCTGATCTCAGGGTGGTGAAATCGAGCCCTACCCAGAGTCTGCTTAAGATGCTCTCCCTCTCCCTCTGTCCCTCCCCTACTCTTGCACACGTGCTCGCTCTCAAAAAAATTTTAAAAATAAAAAAAAGTGTAAATCTGTACTTCTGTATTAAGACATTAAACACCAAGATTAAAGAATAAGTGCAAAACCTAGTATACTTGTGTAATCATGAAAATATAAAAGATATTTCAAAGTATCTGCAAGAATTGTATAGGGATATGAAAATATTGAATTTTTATGGTTTGTTGACAAAGTGCTAACCACTGTGATTTGTTGCCTACATTCATGGATACCAGGAAATGCTAAATTTTACTTAGAGAAAACTGAAAAGAAAGATGTAATTTTTTTCCTCATCCAAGTTCGTGGACCCCTGAAATCCGGACCCTGGGAATAAGAACCTGTCCTGGACTCTCGGGCCCCGGGAACACAGTCCCTTCTCCACGCTTCCAGTGGGCAGCATCACTTCCTTTTTCCCTTTGTAAATGGTGAGAAGAGCAGCACCTACCTTCCAGGGTCTCGCACTGGACCAGGTTGATGTAGTCCTGCTGGGTCAGGAGGCTGGCCTTGCACCCTCGCACCAGGCCTTCCAGGTAGCCATGGTCCACGTTAAAGTAGAACTCGGCGCCCTCAAGCATGGGGAAAGAGATCACAGCCAATTTGGGCTGAAACAGCTCCGGATCCTTGTCCGCTCCTGAAGATTGGCTCTAGTCTGGAAAAAAGCACTAACAGTTATCAGGAAGAAATCTATCAGCTGATAGTCAGGGTTTTCATGACTAGTTTCCTCTGGTTTCTGTGGCTTTCAACAGCATGCTCAGCCTTGTTTTCACAGCAACAGTGAATCAGCGAGATAAGCCAAGTAAACCCAGGAGCAAACCGCCAGCGGGAGAAGCGGAGTAGGAGAAAGGGAGGGTCAGGCCTCTGCTCTTTCCCTCCCAGGGCGACTGGCCCCCTCCCAGCTTTTGCCTTTGGAAGTCCTGAAACGCCTGAAGGTTTTGTGAACATTCCTCCCTCCATGTGAGCTTCTGAGCTCTCCATTGTGAATTGCATTTGTCCTAAATTTCTTGAGGACTATTAATATGAAAAAACGGAGGGCTTTTTTCTTTTTTAAAAATATATGTTTTGTAAATAGATCAGTTGGGAGCAGGCAGTTTGAAGAATCCTGAGAAGCTAATTCAGCAATGCAGTGGTTTGTAAAACAAATGATTAGAAATGTCTTAACACTGCAAAGACTGATAGCTGTTTACCCCCACGCCTCCACCCTCCCTGCCCCCTGCCCCCTTACCCCCCTGCCCCCAGCCCCAAGTCTGGGAGCAGAGCCCAGAAAGCAATCCTGGAGGCAAATACATAGAGCTGTGATTCTGTAATAAGCCACTACCTTTTTTAAATTGGACCGTTTATAAGGCATTCTTTATTTTCTTTTTCCCATTTAAATCTCACAATCACTGGAACACATATCTGGGCAGATAGTATTATTACCCAAATCACAGATAAGAAACCAGATCTCAGAAACTGTGAGATAGCTCAAAATGCACAGGTGGTAATACAGCACGTACTTAATTAAGCCAGGGCTTAATTATTGAGTTTCATGCTCCAAAAAGGAGTGCTTGTTCTCTCCTATACTTAGCTCAAAAATTGTGTCAAATACCCTGAAAACTACTTTACCTATGTAGTATTTCACTTTCATATATATTGTGTCCAATTCTTAACTGAATTTAAAGTGTCAGAAATTCTCCAGTCTCTGTCTCAGTATTTTCAAGCTGGGAGAAAGAGTGAATCACAAGAAACTCTGCTTTAGTTGTTGAAAATCAGAGAGAGCCACACTTGGTTTAGCCCAGTGTCCAGCACTTTGAAAGCATTTAATAAAAAGTAGAGGTTCTTTTGATTATTGATGAGGGAACAGAAGGCTGGCTGAGGACAAAGCAGAAACTGACACCCCGCAACCCCCCCCCCCCCCCCCCCCCGCCATGGGATGTACGTGACCTTCCTCAGGCGCTCCTGGCTGCCCTTAAGGGCAAAGAAATAGTTAACCTATAGATACCACAATCCTGCAAGACTTAAGTCTCCCTCAGTTTACAAATGTCTTAGCAGTTTACAA
Organism: Ursus americanus; assembly: GCF_024610735.1. Lineage (NCBI taxonomy): Eukaryota > Metazoa > Chordata > Mammalia > Carnivora > Ursidae > Ursus > Ursus americanus. Next base: position 47,270,753 of record NC_142135.1, read on the forward strand.
GTACGAAGCATTTCTATCAATAACCCAGCTTCCGGAAGGGAACAGTAGATACAATTAAACGTCCTTATAATCTGCAGCCTCCAGGAAGTTCCCAACCATCTTAATGTTAACGCCTTGCTAGAGGGAAAAACAACCTTAACTTGACAATGGCAAGGCCTCCGGTATCCTGTGAATCTTCTTTAACATATGAAAGTATTTTCTCAACCTCCCTTTTTCCTTACCTCCCCCAACCCCATGGTATATAACAGCCACCTCTCAGAATCCGGGGGCAGCAGTTCTTTCTACCCATGGGTCATGTCCCTGTGCTTTAATAAACCACCAGTTTTGCACCAAAGACGCCTCAAGAATTCTTTCTTGGTCGTCAGCTCTGGGCTTCCACCCCAGTGAACCTCACCTATATTCCCCAACCTCATCAATTATCATCATTATTATCCAACCCTCCCCAATAATTCCACCATCTCCAAACTCCCTGAGGATCTTTTAGGTTGAATCATATGAACTTACAACTTTTGTAGACCAAAAAATGGTTGCCTATCAGTAATTTTATACAGTTCAATTTAATACAAGCCTACAATTAAATAAATTATAAAACAAATTCATCATTCCCTAATCATTTTAGTATATTACTATTACTTATGCACTTGAGGTTACGTCTACTGTACATACAGGATAGATATTCTGTATAATGGCTTGTTACCACACATCTCTTTTCAAGTAAGGGTTTAATGATTTCATTATTGTAGCTTGAAGTTGACCATGGTGGGAGTGCTTAAAATGGGGAAGTAGGCAAATGGTACAAATCAGGGCTTGATCTATTAGTTGGTTGTTTGTCCAGACTTGAGAAAACGTTAATAATGCAAATTAAACTTAAAAGTATGTGGTATCTCTAGCCATTACATTGTAAATTGCAAATTTTGGAGAAATAGTCTTTCCACACTCAAAAACCACGATCTGATTCAGCAAAGATAGCATTCACTAATAAGGGACAAGTGAAGTTCTGATAGATATCTTTATTGTTTCAATTTCATTCTACTCTTTAGTGTAAATAAAAATATCAACCACCGTTCATCTTGGAACTACATTTATTTGTTGTTTGAAACAAAATTTGGCTATAGATACTAGAGTTGAACAAAGATTAATGAAAGATTTCTGTTAAAATTGATGAACTATGTGGAATTTACAATATGGAGTATTATTTTGTTGTTATTTGTAAATTGGATGGTACATATCTTTTATAATAGTAAAATTTACAATAAACCTATGCACACATATTCTGGGGGGAGAGCCAGTTGTGAAACACTTACAGCACAACACGCAATCCTCAGTTTTGCCCAGAGCAGGCTTTCCATGTCAACAGGCTCAGAAAAGAATTTTGTGTATGTGTGTGCAAAAAGACTCTTTAATATCCCATCTTTTACATTTCTATGCAGAGCCAAGTTCCAATATTTCTTTAAAATAATAGATACGGGGGCTCCTGGCTGGCTCAGCCTGTAGAGCATCGGACTCTTGATCTCAGGGTCGTGAGTTCAAGCCCCATGTTGGGTGTAGAGGTTACTTAAAAATTTTTTCTTAAAAGACTACAAAATAATAATAATAAAAAAAAGATAGATACCAACTTCCTCTGCGATTATAAAAATTCATGAAAGAGGCAGGCCAAGTACTTCTCTTCACATAATCCTTCAAACTTGGCACAAACAAAAATGTCTCATTCCTGCTAAAGGTACTTGTCAGAGATGAGACCCAACTCGTGAGAGATGAGAGGAAATCCAGTGCATTGACATGTATCTGGAGCTTCTTTCTAAATGCGTCCTCAGGGTGCCAGCAAAAGAAAAATGTTCATTTCAGTGTTTAAACTACCAACGATGTTTAGGAGAGCAGATTGGACTATGGCAGAGTATGGGTTTAAGTCACTTCCTCTCTAAGCACCGGTGGCTTCCATGTGTAAAATGAGGATAATAATGCTTACCTTATAGTTGATTTAAAGATTAAGTGAGGTAAAATCCTCAGAATGGTTAACTCATGTAGGCCTGTGTACTAAGTCCGTAATAAAAGAAAACTGCTGCCATGGCTTCTTCTCTTCCTCCTGTGAGCACCACCCACTGCAGTCCTAATCCTCTCACACTAGATCGTTCGGGCCAGAGCAGGGTCTCACTCATCTTTCTGTCTCTCAGCTGCTTAGTAGCTCACCTTGAGGGGAGCTGTTTGTTGGAGGAACCAGACTGGACTTCTAAAACGACCTAACTTGCATTTACAATCCTTAGCTCTGCATTTGTCTAGGAAACCCTGTATTTGGTAAGTGCATTTGAGGAATGAGGTTATTTTGGGGGTTTTGCAGCATGATACATACATGTGTGTATGTATAAGATATGTATCTATAAGATATATAGGCTGTATGGTAACTTTGTCTCAATTCTGAGAGCTTTCAAGTGTCATTAGCTTCATAGTATTAGAGGATCAACTTATTTTCCCAAGAAATAGAGCTACAGTGTCTGTTATCCTGTTATTCTAGACATGGTAGGCTCTTCAAAGGACAGTGCAGAAGCAGAGGAGATCCAGAATGCTTCCTGCGAACAGTCTTCTGGACGTTTTTGTTTTTGTTTTGTTTTTAAAGATCTTATTTATTTATTTGTCAGAGAGAGCTGGAGCATAAGCAGGGAGAGCAGCAGGCAGAACAAGAAGACGGAGAAGCAGGCTCCCTGCTGAGCAGGGAGCTCGAGGCGGGGCTCAATCCCAGGATCCTGGGATCATGACCTGAGCCGAAGGCAGATGCTTAACAGACGAGCCACCCAGGTGTCCCTGAAGGTTTTGATGCAGCGGACTAAGGCAGGCCAAGGCCTTGCTAAGCTCTGAGGTAGTTCTCAAGGTGGACAGCCACACCACTTTTGAACAGTCCCTGGGAGTGTCTTTAGAGGTAGAGTATTGGGTAGGAATCACCTTGGAGTGGAACGAGGATGCCATCCTCAATGATAAAGTCAAAGCCTTTTCCTAAAGCTGTACCTACTGGTTGGTTGGTTTAGATTTTAAAACATTACATGTCCCATAACACTATCTATAACCGCCATGTAAGCATCACCCAGCTTCACTCACAATCCACTCATAGCCAATTTTGATTTAGCTGTACCAGGTGTCAGCAAGCTTTCTCTGCATAGGGCAAGATAGCAAATATTTTAGACATTGTGGGCCATATTGTTTCTGCCACAACTACTCAACTCTGCCATTGTTGCAGGAAAGCAGCCATAGACCACACATCAATAAAGGAGCATGACTGGCTTCTGATAAACTTCATTTGCAAAAACAGGAGATGGGCCGGTTTTGGCCTCTGGGCCATAGTTTGTCACCCCCTGATCTGTAATGTTGCCCACTTGCTCCTCACCCTGAATTATTTTCAAGTAAACCCGATTTATCATTTTATTTTACGCACAAATTTCAGTATCTTATCTAGAAGATAAGGACCCTTTTACAATATAATTCTATTATGTACCAAAGTTATTTGTTAATATTAAATATCCAGTGCTCAAATTTTCTGAGCATTTTTTTTTTAATTTGGTTTGTTTGAATGACAAACCAAGTGGTTTATATGTCTCTTGACTTTCTTGTAGGTATACTTTCCCTCCCACTAGTGCTATTTTTTTGTTTAAGAAACTGGGTCACATGTTCTATAGAGGTTTCCACCGTTTGGAATTTGGTGATTGCTCCTGAGGTGTCATTTAACTTGTTGCTCTGTCTCCTGTAATTCCTATAAATTGGCAGTTAGATCTGGAAGCTAGATCACTCTTACTTTAGATTGTTTTGTAAGAACACTTCATGGCGGTATTGAATATTTCCATGAGGATAAAGGTAACATCTCTCCCTTCTTTTTTTTAAAGATTTTTTCTTCTTTTTAAGTAATCTTTATGCCCAACGTGGGACTTGAACTTAAAACCCTGAGGTTAAGCATTGCATGCTCTACCAGCTGAGCCAGCCAGGCACCCCATGTCTCACTTTAAAAAATGTCAGCAGCTATTTGTGATTACCACCTAGGTCCACTATTTCATTTGGAGTAACAAAATGATTATTTTTTAGTTTATCATTCTGTCTTCATTTATTAGCTGGAATACTTCTATTTAAAAAAAAAAACTTGTACTATCAATTATTGGTTACCATAACTTATAGTTCTTTTTTTTTTTTTTTTTAAGATTTTATTTATTTGACAGAGAGCCAGGGAGAGAGAGAACACAAGCAGGGGGAGTGGGAGAGGAAGAAGCAGGCTCCCAGCGGAGGAGCCCGATGCGGGGCTCAATCCCAGAACGCCCGGGATCATGCCCTGAGCCAAAGGCAGACGCTTAACCGCTGTGCCACCCAGGCGCCCCTTACAGTTCTTTTTTTAAAAAGATTTTATTTATTTATTTTAGAGAGAGAGTGCTCAAGTGGGGAGAGGGGCAAAGGGAAAGGGGCAGAGGGAGAGGGGCAAAGGGAGAGGAGGAGAGGGAGAGAGAGAAAATCTCAACCAGACTCCCCGCTGAGTGCAGAGCCCTAAGCAGGGCTCAATCTCAGGACCCTGAGATCATGACCTGAGCTGAAATCAGGAGTTGGGTGCTTAGCAGACTGGGTCACCCAGGTGCCCCTAACTTACAGTTCTTATATAGAAAGGCAGGATAAATGCTTAATTAACTACTTTGTTCCACTTTTCCAAGTAATGAGTTTGTTCCCTAGCATCCTCCAAAAGTCACCAATAAGAGTTTTATTTTTATTAAAAAAATAGTATTTTTAATTTATGGATTTAAATATAGCATGTTCTTTTGCCATAACGCTGGTCATCTTTGACAGCTTCCTTGCTTTCTGTAATGACAGGACGTTCCATGCTCATTTTGTACAGTTTTTGCCCAGACCTGGAATCAGCCCTTTCTCCCAAAGCTCAGGTTTAACGTTGCGTCCAGAAAAAGGCAAGAGTCTGCAGTGTAGTGGGTGGGACAGCAGGTGGTGTGATGACCCCACGCTGTTCACTGGAAGCTAAGGTCAGTAACCAGGGGTGGAGGATTTCGCAGAGCACATGTGCTCCGTAGAGACAGTGCTTTTGTAGATGGGTTTGCTATTACCTTTCCTTAACATTCCCCCTGCAGTACTTCAGCTGTTCTAATTAGAACTTGTCAAAACAAAGCAAACCTCCCATGTCAGCCCAAGAAAAATACCATCCTGAAAAAAATGAGTTTTAAAGGCACATGAACTGAACTCCTGTGTATGTTCTTCAAAAATCTCAACATGATTACCGTGGATTATGGTGAGAAAAAAAAATAGAGAGCATGTGACTGAATTCTGAATTCAGCGCAGGAACACTGCAGGCAAACCAAGATTGCTCCGAGGGCGTTGATTCAGAACAGCCGTGGTGTTACCAAGCGCGAGCGCACTTCGGGCTTCACTTGCCTCTTATAAACAGGAGAATTTGCGAACTGTCATCAGAACCATTGACTTCTCTGAGCTATTTTATGTTTGAGATTAGAAGTGGAACTATGGGGGCGCCTGGGTGGCTCAATCCTTTGGGAGTCTGCCTTCCCAGGATCGAACCCGGCATCAGGCTCCCTGCTTGGCGGGGAGTCTGCTTCTCCCTGTCTTCCCCGGTTGCACTCTCTGTCGCTATCTCTGTCTCTCTCTCTCAAATAAGTAAAATCTTAAAAAAAGGATTAGAAGAAGAAGAAGAAGAAAAGAAGAAGAAGAAGGAGAAGAAGAAGAAGAAGAAGAAGAAGAAGAAGAAGAAGAAGAAGAAGAAGAAGAAGAAGAAGAAGAGGAAGAAGGGAAACTATCTACACTTTGTTGATTTGGGATAATCCAAAGTGTTGTTTTTTTTTTTAAAAGATTTTATTTATTTATTCGACAGAGATAGAGACAGCCAGCGAGAGAGGGAACACAAGCAGGGGAAGTGGGAGAGGAAGAAGCAGGCTCATAGCGGAGGAGCCTGATGTGGGGCTCAATCCCATATCGCTGGGATCACGCCCTGAGCTGAAGGCAGATGCTTAACCGCTGTGCCACCCAGGCGCCCCTAAGGGTATTTTAATACTTTCTTCTTCCTGAAGAGAAAACTACAAGTATTTCAGGTGTCGGCTGGCTGGCTATGGAACCTGTTCTGTCAGTGGTTCGCAATGTGCTGTCTGCCCTAATGATTCACTTTTTGTACTTTAACAAAATAATATTTTTGCTTTCATATATTAATTAAACCTGGCCCTAATACAGTATATGCCTTCCTTCATAATATCTCATTGTTCTTCAGTGGTCCTATTTCATTTCTTATTATAAAATCTGCTCTATGGCAAAAATTCTTAATCTGATTAGAAAAGAACAAAAATCAATCATCACTCATAATAATACCCAGATGCAATATTTACACAGGTATAACTATGCAAAGTTAAAAAGTTCAAAATCTTAGAATGGCTGCTTGTTTCCAAAGTTCGTGGACCTTAACTAGTACTTTAATCCAAATTCTATATTCTGAATGATTACCTGAGAAAAATGATTGTTTCCTCTTATATTTTATATGTTGTTCTTTTTGTTTTCTTTTCTGTTCAGCAAAGCAATGCGTACTTTTTGCCAAACTTCAATCATTACAGAAATACATGAGATGAAATTTCCTCAAACACCACTCTGAAGAGATAACCACTGCAGACAGTTTGGGTGGACGTGGGAAAATGTTATTTAAGCTCCAAAATGCTTTCTGCTGCGGCGCCAGACTTAATTTTTCAAGGAGAGGGTCATTTTGGTTTTGAACCACAAGAGGTCACCATAACATTATAGTAAGCCTCTTTTCATTTGATTGACCTTACCTGTAAATCATTTCATTTGAAAAATGTCACATCAAAGTCTAAACAAGAGACTTCCAGTTGTTCATGTTAAAAGATTGCTTTTAGGGGCGCCTGGATGGCACAGCGGTTGAGCGTCTGCCTTCGGCTCAGGGCGTGATCCCGGCGATCTGGGATCGAGCCCCACATCAGGCTCCTCTGCTGTGAGCCTGCTTCTTCCTCTCCCACTCCCCCTGCTTGTGTTCCCTCTCTCGCTGGCTGTCTCTATATCTGTCGAATAAATAAATTAAATCTTTAAAAAAAAAAAAAAGATTGCTTTTAGACATCTCACTAAGTTCAAGGAATCCTGTCATGACCTGTCTCTTATTCCATTACCCAAGCCATCATTGGTCTTCATAAATGCAAGCCCTTCTTTTCTTCTTTCTAGACTACAAATTATTATTATTATTTTTTTTACCTTTTCATCTGTTATTTCACAAACTGGTTTTATTTACCCTTTATGTTCACCACAATTTATTTTGTTTTCTTTTTCTTTTTTTTTTTTTTTAAGATTTTATTTATTTATTCGACAGAGATAGAGACAGCAAGCGAGAGAGGGAACACAAGCAGGGGGAGTGGGAGAGGAAGAAGCAGGCACATAGCCAAGGAGCCTGATGTGGGGCTTGATCCCATAACGCCGGGATCACGCCCTGAGCTGAAGGCAGACGCTTAACGACTGCACCACCCAGGCGCCCCTATTTTGTTTTCAGCATCCCTGAGAGATGTTCTGGGGGAGGGAGGGGAAGGAAATCTCTGTGGACAAGTGGGTTTGAGAAATGCAATAGATAAGTATATCCCACCTTGGACAAAGTGCATATTGACATAAAAAGTCTCTGAGAAGTGCTTTGGTGATTAAAGCTGCTTAACTTGAAAACATCATTTTTCAAACAATTGGTTGGACAAGGGCTCCCTTTCTTCAGGTAATTTATGCCTTTAACAACCAGAAGTAGTATTCTTTGGAACATTTGGGAAATCCTGATTTATAACATTAATTATTTTTAAATGTTATAAAACTCATATTGTACTATTGTATAAACAATCTGTAACTTGAAGAAATTATATATTTTTTTGAATTCACATGCATTTTAAAATGTAACAACCTTGCAATGTTTTCTTCTCTCCTATAAGTATTTACCATTTTTAAATTTTTTCTATCTTGATGGCAGAAATCCCAGGACCTGTCTTGCTTCAGCAGTAAGCTCATATGGTAATTACATGAATTAATGATGGAAAATTCACCACTAGGTATAATAAATGGCATTATTATGCCAAGAACACTATTTCTATGAGAAAGTATGAACTAAGAAAAATAAATTATTATAGATAGAAAGGTCATTATTTTACGTTATTATAAGGCTAGAAAAATGTCAGAGAAGAAAGATTTATAATCAGAAAAGATTTTGTACTAATAAACCTTACAATCAGAATAGGATGGAACCTTGGATGTCATTTGACATAATGTCACACCAACTGCAGAAATAGGGAGGAACTAATGGTTTTTTGAGGCTAATCATTAAATTTTCAGATATTTCCTAGTATTAAAAAAATCAATTTCCTAGTAAAGAAAAGCATGCTTCCATAGAACTCCACTACACTAGTTCTATTTCAGCAAGATAGATTTTTTATTTTTAAAGATTATTTGGTTCACCAAATTCTCTTAAAAATTATTACAAAATGGCTTTTAAAAAACATTTGAAATAATTTTTTTTTCTGGAAAAGAAACCTCTTGACGTAAGAGTGCTTGAAATGCCACGTGGAATAGAAGTATAAAACATATAGGGAAATGACAGAGAAGTTGGGAACATAAAAAACATCCTTCTCATCTTCAAGAAAGGGAAACAGCTTCAAAAGATTTGAGGATTGTTTTTTAAACAGACACGAGAAATCAATAACGGCAGAGAACTGGGGATAGAACAAAGATATTCTGGCTCCGGGTTTATGATTCATTCCACTATTTTAAAAGTGATTTATAAACCGTTCATAATTTTACACAAATATGAGTTTATTATTCAGGTGTCCTTAGAGCTATATTCTGAAATGGAGTTACTGTTCTGGGGGGAAAATCTTATACTTCTCTATTTACACCACTAGATGGCAGGTTACTGAACGACCCACAATACGCACAGGACCTCCTATAGGTTAGGGTGGTAAGTAGGGTCATTGAAGAGTGGTGAATCGCAAAGTCACAAAAGATAGGAAGTCGTAAAGATTTAGGTGAATGGGATTTGCTTGCAGAGTAAGGTCATCATTTCCCCCACTTCACTTTCCTGGGAAAGCAGTGAGAGCCAGTTCCAATGACTCTTGAGCTCTGAGATACAATTTGCTTTGGTGATCTCACATCTGTGTGGTGAGTAGAAAATGAGAAAGTTTAATCGAAAATACTGAGACTGATTACACAGTGCATTTTAGCATCAGAATGTTTCCACCGTAGAAGACCTTTCTGAGTACAATGCAAAAGGCAGAAACAATAAAGGAAAAAACTGAAAAGACTTCTACGCAAATATTTAATATACCTATGTAATGGGGCGCCTGGCTGGCTCAGTCCCTAGAGCAGGAGACTTTTGATCTCAGGCTTAGTACTTACCCGCCCCCCCCAAAACCCAAAAACAGAAATCCTGTGTGTTGAAGGGGATGATGGTAGCACATTCCAGTGTCCTCTACAAAGTGGGACTAAATATCCAATAACAAAGGAATGCTTAATAACATTGTGGAGTATGTACATGATGGAATGCTGGTCAGCCATTTGAAATCATCCTTTAGAGGCACTCCTGGGTGTCTCAGCCGGTTAAGCATCTGCCTTCAGCTCAGATCATGATCCCAGGGTCCTGGGATCACACCCCGCAGTTAGGGAGCCTGCTTCTCCCTCTCCTCCCCGCTCGTGCTTTCTGTCGCTATTTTTGTCTCTCTCTCCAAATAAATAAATAAAATCTTTAAAATAAATGAATAATTTAAATAAATAAATTTAAATTAAATTAAAAAATTATCCTTTAGGTAAACGTGTATTTTTTTGACATGGGAAAATAAGGGTACTGATAAGAGAAAAATGTTACTTTACATGATATTTTTAATAAATAATAAGATACAAACATGGAAATGAATGACGTTCGTATACATCTATAAGTTAAAGTTGTTTCTCTCTCCCCACTCTTCTCCACCCCCATCCTGTGGCGGCTGCCTCATATCCCCATTTCCCTAGATAGAAGGCATTTGGGGTCTAGGAATTAACTGTTTAGATGGCCAGTTCTGCCATTTAAGAGTTATAACACTGAGTATGGCTGCGCATCTTTTTTTGGGGCCATGAATCTTTGGTTTACATTTTAATGACTTTCAAATTTGAATGTCTAAAATAGTATTTTCAAATTGTGGTTTGTAGAGCATTTGCATTGGGTTAAAAATGCAGATTCTTGGGCTCTTTCCCAGGGTCAATGAATCTGAAATTTGGGGAATGGCATTCTGGAATTTGCATTTTAAACTAGCTCCCTGAGTTATTTTTATGCACAATGAAGTTTGAGAACCATTGGTAATGGCTAGGATCAAGGGTGAGAAAAATGAGAGCAAAAATATTTGAACTAATGAATGATTTTAAACACTGTATTTTATTTATTAGACTTCTCGTCTGAACTATTTTTCTGGCAAGTGGTTATATACTCAACATTTTAAAAGGCACAAACATACAGGGACAAACCAGTGATGTAATTTTAATAACCTGAGATCTTCCCACCACCCACCCCAGAAATTTACTACTTCATTAAAGCACCAGCATGATTTGGAAATTGAAGTGAATAAACCATGAAAGAATGTCTTGAAAAACAAAATAAAACAAAACAGCATTTCAGAAATAAAGCTTCATATAATGGAGGAATAAAATCTGAACTTAAACATTCTCTGCTATTCCTGCAACCCAGCAGCACCTGACACATTTGGACACCAGAAGAGTTGATAATAGAGTGAAGAAAATTAGTCTTGAAAGCTTTCACAGCTGGCTTCAGCTTGACCAGGGCTCCTCTTGGGCAGAAGGTCTTTGTCCTACATTCTGAGACTAATGTTTGGAAGGAAACTGTGACCTCCAATTTCAATCCACAGCAGGTTTCTCCAAAATGTTGGCGTGAAAACATTGGTCACAGACTAACAGTTGGAAAGAAAAGTATTGCCAAGAATGCAGTGGATGATGTTCTAGGAAGAGAAAGCTATTTCCCTGGAGAGAAAGGCTTGTGTGAGAATTGTATCTTGTACTTGTGGAAATGCCTCGAAACCACAAGTCAATCAAGAACCAAGGTTCTTTTCCCTGTTAACTTCTTTTAAAGAGTTTGGTTTGGCTTAAATATTACAGCAAGGAAATCCAGGGCATGTTTCAGTACATAGTAACAAAACGTTGGTTTATTTAAGTTAGAAATCAGTCTCTAAGCGACTGGTGTTTGAAATATTTATGAAAACTTTACAAAAATTCTTTGAATACAAGTTTTGATTTTTGTTAAAATGCTCATCTGAAAATAGGTCGTCTGGGTAATTCAAACACTGCTTTCTTTTCCTAATAATTGTATTGATAGTTGTTGGTATCTAAGGCAGCAGTGAGAACTGCACCTTGAGAACCTCTCACTTCCGGGAACGTGACTGAGGTCCCGCCTCTGCGCTTTGAAATCCACAGCTGCATCTGTGCAGAGGCCACCTGCTCCCCCAACATCAGCGTGGCAGGAATACTAAGACCTGTTTCCGGCAGATGGGGGACTCTTTTTCTCAGGTGACTCTGGCTCAAGGACTCCCTGATGACACTCTGCATGGCACTTTAGGACTCAACCTTTTTTAATGGCTCTTTTAGTCTTTTTGGGCTGCCTCCCTCTTTCCTTCACACAAGCATTTCACTGAATAAAATTCTTGCACATTTAGGGGCGCCTGGGTGGCTCAGTCGTTAAGCATCTGCCTTTGGCTCAGGGCGTGATCCCGGGCGTTCTGGGATCGAGCCCCGCATCGGGCTCCTCTGCTGGGAGCCTGCTTCTTCCTCTCCCACTCCCCCTGCTTGTGTTCCCTCTCCCGCTGGCTGTCTCTCTGTCACATAAATAAATAAAATCTTAAAAAAAAAAAAAAAAGAATTGCATTCTGATGGGAGGTTAAAGTGGTTGAATTTGAAGTGTAGGCGTACACGTGCATTTTTTTTTTCATAAAGGAAGAACATGGAGCTAGAGTCTAGACCTCAGGGATGGAAAATTACAAAATGTCATACTCTGCTGAGATGCCACTGGTAGTCATTTATCCCCTTTGTATTTCCATTCTCCTCTTAAATATCTTTGATCCTTTTTGACATTTTTATTTTTTAAAAATATTTTATTTATTTATTTATTTGAAAGAGAGAGAGTGAGAGAGAGAGAGAGCATGAGCACGGAGAGGGGGAGAAGCAGACTCCCCTGCTGAGCAGGGAGCCTGATGTGGGCTTGATCTCAGGACCCTGAGATCATGACCTGAGCTGAAGGCAGTTGCTTAACCGACTAAGCCACTCGGACGCCCCTGAAATTTTTATTTCTCTATCTCCTAGCAACTGCACATTTTCCTTGCAAGGGGTTTTATTTGAAATTATGTGAGTTTGTAGTTATCCCAGCTTAATTTTTTTATTATTGCCATAGTTATCTCAGACCTTTGAAAAGTTTATAAAATGGAGTCCTAGAGAAATGCAACAGTAGTGAATATAAAGGGGTGCTTGGGTGGCTCAGTTGGTTAAGCGTCTGCCTTAGGCTCAGGTCGTGATCTTGGGGTCCTGGGATCCAGCACAGCGTTGGCTCCCTGCTCAGCAGGGAGTCTGCTTCTCCCTCTCCTTTGGTCCCTCCCCCTTTGCTCATGTTCTCTCTCTCTCTCACTCTCTCTCTCTCTCTCCCCCTCTCAAATAAATAAATAAATAAATCTTAAAAAAAAAAAAAAGAAGTGACTATAAAGGATTTACCATGGCAAAATCAAAGCATTTGATTACAAAGGTATGGATATAAATATATATTAAAATGTATAAACATACAGATGTGCATACATTCATTTTGATTCAGTCTGTTAACAGTTTTAATGTCTATTTGCTACGGACTGACTTAACAAGAATTTATAAAGATCTTCTCTTTTTTTCAACAGCTGGATGGACACAGTGGTCCTGGTCCTCAAGAGACTTATTATCTAGTTATGATTAGACTTGACCACATGGAAGATCACAGAAACCCAGGCTTGGAAGAGGTTTGAATATTCATCAAGTCCAATCACTTTGAATATTCTCTTCCCCAACAAGGCCAAGTGCTTGCAAGACTAACTCCAGTGAGGGAAAGAACCTGCAATTTCATCTCTACCTATTTTTGACTTTCAAAATTCCTCTTTATAATGAAGTTTCCCTCTCTGGTCTGAGTTCTACCTCTGAGGAAGCCAGTTTTCAAGATGGCCCCCTCAAATGCCCACCTCCTGGTAGTCATAGCCTTGCATGGCTCCTGCCCACACGATACCAGAGTTGCTGTGTGACCAAGAACAAATGGCAAAGGTGATGGGATGTCACTTCTGAGATGGAGTTATAAGAGAATGCAGCTTCTGTTTTGAGTGCTCTCTTCCTCCTTCACTTGTGCATGCTTGCTTGTTCTCTTTCCCTGTTGTTGGGGAAGCTAGCTGCTGTGTGGAGAGGACATTCAGGCAACCTGTGGAGAAGTGCGTGTGATGAGGCTCTTTGTCCAACAGCCAGCAGGAAACTGAGACCTGCTAATAGTTACAGACATAAAATTGGAAGGGCATTCAGGCTCAGTGTAGCCATGAGATGCCTGCAGCCTCATTAGACAGCTTGACGGTAACTTCCTGAGACCCTGAGCCAGATGCACCCAGCTAGGGCGCACCCCTCCTAGATACCCCGTCTTCAGAGCTGGGAAAAAATAAATGCTTGTTGTTTGAAAGCTGCTAAATTTGGGGGAAACTTGTTACATAATAATAGATAACTCATATCCCTTGAAGTCATTTGCTTATATTTGTTTTTAATGTAACGTAGAGTAATTATATATAATATGTAACAATAATGATATTTATTGCGCATCTATACTCTTCCAGGTACTAAGTGCTTTACATGAGTTAAGTTATTCACAACGACCCTATGACATTTATATTTTTATTATTTCAGGTTCCTAGATGAGAAAAATTGCGGGGGGTGCCTCAAAGGTTAAGTAACCTTCCTAAGGTCACCGAGCTGGTAGAGAGTGTCACTGGGACTTGAACGTGGGAGTTCTATTTTCTGAGCCAAGCTCTCAGGAGGTGGCCTTAAGCTGTAGGCTGGGGCTCTAGCCATCTCAAGGCTCAGTGGGGGTTGCAGAATCTGTTCCCAAGTTCGCTCACATGGTTGTCAGCAGGCCTAATTCCTTACTGTTTATCAGCCAGAGGCTTCCGTCCTCGCCACAGGAATTTATCTCATTAGTGAGTTTAAAAATGAGATCACACCATATAGGGCTTTCTTTTTTTCTGCCCACCAACATATTGTAAATATTTTTCGATGTAACTCAACATTTCTAACCATCATTTTTTAAAGACTTTGGATTCAAATTGCCACCTTGAAAAGACAGAATTTCTTTAGGCAACTCAGAAGAGTGAAAGACTCCCCACTTCAGCTGATGCACTAAAACAGGGAAACTTCATTCACCGTGACGGCTGTCCACCTCTCTGGTTCACTACCATAAAAAAGCTGAAATTTGTGTTTTTACTTGGGCGGAAGAGCTCTTACCTACAGTATAATACTATATATACTAATAATTTGTCTTCTTTTTTGTAATTATAAGATGAAGAATGTTTAAAATTAGAAATTCTACAAAAGCTAAGTACTCTTTATTTAGTGCCAAATGCAGAGATATTCAAGTTAGCATGAATAATTCATTACTGTAGTGAAGGAAAAACATTTTCAGTCATTGAAAATTTCTCCTGACTTGTCCGGATTCTGGTCTTTTTTTTTTTCTTCTTCTTTCTTTTTTGGTAAGGTGTCGTGAGAGTGAGAAAGGGTCTGCCAAGGGAAGCAGGAAAGTTTCTCCCGGCTCTGACTTTCACACAAAGGCATCCTACTTTGAGACTCTTTTATTATTTGTTCATGGGAACAAAGCTCAGCGAGCAGCTTGGCGCTCTTGCCATCATGCAGTCGCGTCGCTGTGTCTGTGAAATTGGCTTAGAAGAGCCCCATGCGAGTTGTCATTACCAACACAAATCCTACACCTTGGGAAAAAGGAAGTCAATCAGATGAGCACCTTCAAACTGATGTTTCAGGCGTGAGATCACTTGAGGGAAAATGGATCCCAGCAGGAAGGCTCTAAAGAGAAGTAAGACTTGAGACACAACCACAACCAAATTGCAGTTGTTCCAGGAGGATCTAATTCTAAATGAAACAAATTCTTCATGTTATCTGTTTAAAATGCCTTTTGTTTTTATATATATATAGATATTGTTTTTAAGATACAGGAGGGTATAGAATTGTAGGGCTTCCCAGTGTTTTGCTCCTTGCAATACCCCTAATTTCTTGTTTTGCTCTCCTTTACTGAAATGTCCTGAAGATCGACAGTAGACTAGAATACAAAATGTTTATAATTTTTTTCATGGTTTCCACCAATCTTGCTCATGTAAGAGTTAAATAAATTCTCTCTAAATGATAATCTGAGTCTTTAATGGGTTTTGATTTGGCATAATTCCTTCCATGCTCTCAGTGGACTACTCTTTAAGAGTTGGATTATAACTCATGGGGTATAGCTCTCACGGGTCAAGTTACATAAATCCATTTATGAAATATAAGCCAGAGGGTTATTTTAGAAAGTTTCTATGGGTTCGGAATCTGTATTGCCCAGAACAGTTTTTAGGATTTATCCCCATTTTTCAGGATTTAACTTCTAACTCTGATTTTTTTTTTAAGATTTTATTTATATATTCGACCGAGAGAGAGGCAGCGAGAGAAGGAACACAAGCAGGGGGAGTGGGAGAGGGAGAAGCAGGCTTCCTGCTGAGCAGGGAGCCCAATGCGGGGCTCAATCCCATGACCCTGGGATCATGACGTGAGCTGAAGGCAGACGCTTAACAACTGAGGCATTCAGGCACCCCTCTAACTCTGATTTTTAAAAAACTAGTTATAGGATGGAACCTGGCACAGTGATTGGAGCAATATTTACATATTGTTATAAATGTTATGGCTGACCATTTCATAAGAATTTGTGACTTTTGGGCAATGAAGGGAAGTTGAGAATGAGGTAAGATTTTTTTCTTCGGAAGCTGGAGGTTCAATTCATTTAACACTCTTCAGAAAACAGCACTGGAGTAAAGTTTAGCCCAGAACCAGATGCTAAACACCATTTCCATTTATTCAGCTGGTATGAGTGTTATAGGGAGCCACTCATAGGTGTGAAACACTTGATATAAAAATAAAAATTCATTTAAAACTGGCCTTAAGTCTAAAGCTCATTTTAACAATTTTATTACTTCAACTAAGATAAAATGTGTAATTTAAATAACTATAAATAGTTAATTCATGTATAAGTAGCACGTATCCCAAGCAATGTTTGAGAGGTCTCCCAAATAATGAAGCAATTATGCACAATAAAGAGTAAGACACGTAGGAGCTTGTGTAGTAGGTAAGGTATTACTCCACATGTTACTCTAGGTATCACCCTGTCTCGAGGGTTACTTGGGCTAAAAGAACATACTTAACGATGTGACTTTGACATTTCAACATTTCAAAACTTGGTGAAAGCTTTAAAAGTAACAGTGTGAATGCATTAAGTAGTTAATTTTTTCTCCAGGCACGAGATTTATTTTACCAGTAACACTTCTAGTTAATAGTTGGTGCTTTCCCCAAAGAGAACGAATCAATGGTTTCTATTACTGTTTTCATTTTAAAAGGCTTTAAAATCAGTGACTGTATTAGCCAATTTTCAAGGAATGTGGTTCAGGCTGAGTGAGAGGCTCTTGACAAAGCTTTTCCTGCTGTGCAGCCAGCTGTGGCCAGGACACCAGAGCTCTGTGCAGCCTGGGGAACCCAGACACACAGAAGGGCTGCCTCCTAACTCCTGGATGCCTTCCCTGCTGCCCAGGCTCAGGATTTAGAGGGCATGCGTCCCAGTTGCTGGGCCACAGGTATCCAAACCACCCATTCACTAGGGCTTTCTGAGTAATAAACATTGTTCTTTGAGCAGCACCTTGACAGTTTATTTCTGTCCCTTTGTGTCCCCCCCCCCAGCCTTTTTTTCTTTTCCATTTTGCTTTATATTGTTTACTCTGCGAATTATTTCAAAAGCTTGAGACACCAGCACCAGCTTACAACCTGCTTAAAACCGATCTCCTCTCTTTGTTCCTAGCACTCGGAGGATTCTGGGGGCTCTTTATCAGGAAAAGTTCATTACTTAGTGATTCAGCTCCCTTTGCAGGATAAGCTCATTTTTCTCTCAGCGACCCCCAAGTCCTATTTCAAATTTTCCTTCAAAATACAGTTCTTCTGGGCAAATCCATGACTAATTGACTCATCACAGGTATTGTGTTAAATCAAACCAAGAATTAAATTAAATTATAAAAGAAATGGCACAACTGAAAGCACACCCCCCTGGACGTTTCCAGACTGGCCTCCAGTTCTGCTTCTGCAACTTGCTAGGGGTGCCTAATCTTGATTTGCTTTGGTCTTGACGGAATTTCACTTTCCACACATCATTTACTTAAAATTTAGCAATGTAAATTATATATAATCAATATATTGATATCTAATCAATACATAAAATACAACTTATCAAAAAGAAATATTTATCAGATATATAAAATATGCATATTCAGACATATATGGATACGGTGAATGCAAAGATGAAATATATAAAGCATAAGATTATATATGTATAATTATAATTAATATAATAATGATATATTATATATTATCTGATAAGATTACACAATCTCTATATAATAGAGATTATGTAATTTTCTTATTATTTTCTTCTTCTTCTTCTTTCTTATTCTTCTTCTTATTATTTTTACATATTTTATTCTTGTAACTGCATAGCCTGTTAAGCTGGGTTCTAGACATCTGGTTTTCTCCCAGTCTTTCTTTTTTTTTTTTTTTTTAACTTTTAAAAAAGATTTTATTTATTTATTTGAGAGAGAGAGAGTGAGAGAAAGAGCAAGAGAAGAGCACAAGCCAACGGGAAAGGCAGAGGGAGAAGCAGACTCCCCGCCAAGCAGGGGGCTTGATGTGGAGCTGGATCCCAGGACCCTGGGATCATGACCTGAGCAGAAGGCAGACCCTTACCCGACTGAACCACCCAGGCGCACCTCTCCTAGTCTTTCTATTTCAGGTGAATCATCCAGAGGCAAGGCTCTTCCAGCTGTAGGAGAGTTAGTGGAGTACCAGAAACAGACTAGTGTGTTTAATTAATGCAATAGAGTACAATAATATTACATACTTTAAATAGTATAAGCTCTTAGAGTTTAAAATATATATATATATATATATATATATATATATATATATATATATATATATATATATATATATATAATGTTTATGTCATCTGGATATGAGCTCAGCTTTGGAGACATAAAGATCGTTTACAGAGATGATATCCTTTATTGACTCATAATTTTTTATGATCACATCTTCACTTTTCAGATGAGAAAACTGAGGCCCAGAGAATTAAGCCGAGGCTCCTGTCCCCTTTGCTTTTACCCTGTCAAACATTACATACAGATAAGTGGTCAGTGACCATCAAGGCAGCCTCAGGGCTGCGGGACCTTTTGAAAGTTATTTTCCTAACAAAGACCCGCAGCGGGGGTTTCTTTCCAAGCCGGCCCTGAGGGCGGACCTGTCCCGCCCCCGCTCGACTGCTCTGGGGATAAACGCGCAGCCCCACCTAGAGCTCCCGGCCTCTCTGCAGCCCGAGAGGCATGGGTTGCGGCGCGAGCACCAAGGTGGTCCCAGAGCCACTTGTGCTGGCCCCGGTCAAGCAGGAGGGTCAAGCCCAGGGCAGCTCCAGAGGCATAGGTCCCGGGCCCGAGGAGGTGGCCGAGGCGGCTCGGAGGATGCAGGTGGCCCGCTTCCGCGCCAGGTTCGACGCCCGGGTCCTTGCCAGGTAAAGAGCCAGGGGAAGCACTGGCAGAGGGGCTGGCCTGGGACTGCGTTGAGGAGGATAAACCAAGCACCCATCAAGATGGCCTTAACGTTCCCTTCAGCTTGATTAAACCTTAGACAGCCTTCTTTCAGATGACAGGCCTCTGAGGTCCCTAAATTCTTTCTCTGCCTCTTTGAGATGTAAGTCTTCCAGAACCCAAGAATGTCTTTCTCAGGGACAAAGGTGCCATCCCTTTGAAGTGTCATCAGGAGGCCACTTTCTCCCAGTCTCTGTGGGAAGGCAGGAGCCCAACTTCAGTAAGCACCAATTAGCAAACACAGGTGGCCCAGTCACGTGGACACCCCCCCCCCCACTAAGGTCCTCTAGGACTTTTCTACTAGCTTGCCTGCCCAGTGTTGGAGACGCTCTTGCCTTTTGTTTCAACAGAGTTGAAGTCAGTCTCTCTCCCCTACTGCAATAGTTGTGACTCCAGTGGTAATAGTCTGGAATAAAATCTTCACTGTTTTTAACAAGTGTCTGGGGCAAATTCTCTTTGGCACCTCTGAGCAGGGAGGGCAGAGGATTGGGAAAATTCCAGACTGAAAGTAGAGGAGGAACAGGAGCAAGGAAAGGGAGGGAATCCCTGACCTCAGAGCTGGGGAAGGAGGAAGGCCTCCTAACCCCTGCAGGGCTGATGGGGGGGCCTTGCCACAAATGTGCTGGGGCTGGGTCCAGAAAGGCCTGTTTGTGAAGGATCTTTACCACATTCTGGAAGAGGAGACCATAGATCATGGAATAGAAACAAGTCTTTGAATCAGCGAGGCTTGAGATCTACTCTTGTGTCTTTTATCATGTGTGACTGAGAATGTTCCTTAGCCTTGCTCCTTCTTCAGTTTTTGCCTCAGTAAAGTGGGGATAATAATAATATCTACCCCATACGAATGTTGTCAGGATAACTAAAGTAATATATGCAAATTGTGGTGTGCAGTGCATGACACAAGTCTTCATTGAGATATTAGTGCAGTGCTTAGTATTGCCTTCATAAAGCACCATAAGACCTAGCTGACTCCCTGCAAGAAATGAGCAAGGATGACAGGTTGGCTGGACCTGAAAAATAACTTCTTCAGAGTGTACCATGTTGGACATATAGAGGAAGAAAATCCTGAAATCCTCGTCCACTCTGCAGAGGTTGGTGGGACACAGTGGTGTGTGGCTTGTCTGGCTTCTCAGGGACATTTCTAGCCCTCTAATTGTATGCTCACTCATTGCAGTGCTGTGAACAGTCTATGCAGAGCCACTTCCTGGCTTACTTGGGAACTTCTTTTTTTTTTTTTTTTTTAAGATTTTATTTATTTATTCGACAGAGATAGAGACAGTCAGCGAGAGAGGGAACACAAGCAGGGGGAGTGGGAGAGGAAGAAGCAGGCTCATAGCGGAGGAGCCTGATGTGGGGCTCGATCCCGTAACGCCGGGATCACACCCTGAGCCGAAGGCAGACGCTTAACCGCTGTGCCACCCTTGCACCCCTACTTGGGAACTTCTAATACAAGGAACCTTGTGGATTAGTCCAGTAGCTGCTAAGCTCAGACACCAAGTTCACTGATCCAATGGAACTTGAATCAGAATGGACATGGGATCTTATCATGCCCGAATTGGTTAGATGGCATCTCGGTCATCTGTAGCCAGAGAAATGAGGCTGCTGTGGGCCAGTCTTACCCACTCTCATAGCCTCCACCTGCAGGGTAGTCCCAGTCCTTCAGAGTGTGAAGGGGTCATAGAGATGGAGGGTCACAACATTGTAAGGGCTCTAGTGACTAACTCAAGGCTCTTTCCCTGATGAGGAGTTAAGCCCCAGAAGATTAAGTGACTTGTCCAAGTTAGTGGCAGAACTGAGTCTAGAATACAGTTGTCTTTCTTCTGCATTGTGATTCCACTTATAACTCTTGCAGAATAGAGACGACAGAATTTAAATCTGACTCTATGCACTTTCTCAATTGCTTCTATCAAATAAGTTGTGATGGTATTATTGTTTCTGGGTTTCATTTTTTAATACATATTAAAAAAATTCCCAGTTTGTAGCAGCTGAAGTGAAAGTAATCATTTCAGTTTCGAGGATGATGTAAAATTGCACCACCTACAAAATTAACTTTGAGGCTGCTCTGTTGGGCGGTGGGTAGGAGTGGAGGAGTGGAAGGATACGAAATGGAATGGCCTTGTAAATACCTTCTCCGATGCTTGATTCGATCCTTAATGTTTTCAGAATATATGCGATCATTTGGAAATAATATGTATTCAGTGAATGATTCTTTCATTCAACATTTATTGCTGTACCCTCTGTGCCAGGCACTGCAGAAGACATAGCCACTCAAGTCATAAAAATAGTCACCATTCATGGCCATCAAGGGCTCACAAGCAAGGCTGCTGTTACAGGAATTTGTTATGGGACATTTGTTATTCAATCTGAAGCCATTTATCTCCACTACTCTACATTTTGGCTTAAAGCCTACTGTTCCCTTCACTGCCAAATTAGTAGCATTTTTTTTTTTCAAATATTTGGTATATGAAGGCCCCTTAGCAGTATTGAATAAAGCTCCTTTTCTTTAAACAAAAGAGTGTAGTTCCTCAGAGATGGTAAATCATCTGATATCTGATGATTAATTCCGTGAGCAAATGAATTTGCCTGCAGTTTTGAAGGCATAGTGATAAATTAGTATTTGCAAAGTGCTTTCATCCACATTAGAGGTAAATGTAAATTTTGGTTGGTCTGCAAAGCAATAGAGTTTGAAATGCCTGTGATTATCTTCAAAATCAACCTGGAAGTGCATGTGAATAAAAAAGCAAAGTTGGAAAGAGAAGAGGCGACAGAATCTATTTAAGATGAGTAAATTGCTATCTGTTTTGATAAAGTAATTGGCCAGAAAATTAAATGCACTGCAGAGAACAAAGGTGATTTCTGTAAGCTGGTACAGCCAAGTGCCATTTTTCTTCAGGAAGCACAGGAATACAAGGAACAGATAGGTACGGGGACAATTACTGGAAGAATAAACTCAGCAAAAAGAAGTAAGGCTATTTAGAGCCCAGATTGACATTTGCATTTGAATCTCTGTTACTGAGTACGCAACTGAAAGCATTACTTTTCCCTACATACTCCCTGAGCACATTCCATCCGCCGGCATCCTTTCCTGGGAGAAGTTTTAGTAATTTGGAAGAGCAGCAAATTACAATAAAAGTAAGGCAACCTGGGTTCTCATCCTCACTCTAGAACTTAAACAACCAATCTGCTAACCTGATCTTCAAATTTCCTCATTTGTAAAATGAGGGGTTGGATTAAGTCATTCTCTAATATTCTTTCCAGCTGTAAAACCATGATTCTAAGTGGAGCACCTTCTCAACATTTCTTAAACAGAGGTTTAAACTTGATAGAATTCTTAAATTGACATAGACTAAGTTTACACAGATAATTCAAGTTTAAGATCGCCAGGCTTTGAAATCCTAGCTGACTTCTTGGTCTTTCCCAGAGAAAGAGAGAAAGAGAGAGAGAGAGAGAGAGAGAATATAACTTTATGCATTAACATATATGCCATGTTAAAATTCTGTTTCTTGTGTAGAAATTGCAAGTGTGGGGAGTAGCTGGGAGGAAACTGTGGCTGTATCACCGTCTGCACCAGATGTGTTTATTTGATCAGTGTTCATCTATCAGGGTGCTGTCCGGGGCCAAGATGGGGCATGTGTGCTCACTAGGTCAAATGCATTTGAAGGGGTTGGATTTAAATCCTATCCATTTCAACTACAATCTGTGTGGCCTTGGGAAATCACTTAACTTTTGTGATTCTTAATTTCCTTATCTGAAAAAGGGGGATAGTATTATGTTAGCCAATAAGGATATTGCAAGAATTTTTTTCAAAAAACAAATTTTCTGGCACACAATAAATGTATAATAAATGGTAGCTGCTGTTATTAAGACTGTTGTCTTAACAGTCATCTTGCCACCAACTAATTACTTTTATGTCACTTACCTCCATTTTAAAGAAGAATCTGGGGAGGCTTTCAAAAATAAATACAATTAAGCAACAACAAGCAAGGGGATTGGATGGGGGATGTAAAGATAAAAAGAGATGATATAAAACCCCAACCTAGATAATTTTAAGAATCTTCAGTTCAGAGGATAACAGATTTGGCTTTTCTTCCCGATAGATACGACATCAAGGCTCTTATTGGGACAGGAAGTTTCAGCAAGGTTGTCAGGGTGGAGCAGAAGACCACCAAGAAACCTTTTGCAATGAAAGTGATGGAAACCAGAGTGAGGGAAGGCCGGGAAGCGTGTGAATCCGAGCTCACCATCCTGAGGCGGGTTAGCCACCGCTACATTGTTCAGCTCGTGGAGATCTTTGAGGCCCAGGATCGAGTTTACATGGTGATGGAGTTGGCTACAGGAGGAGAGCTCTTTGACCGACTCATGACTCAGGGATCCTTTACAGAGCAGGACGCTGTCAGAATTCTGCAGATGGTTGCTGATGGCATCAGGTATCTGCATGCATTGCGAATAACCCACAGGGACCTAAAGCCTGAAAATCTCTTGTATTATCATCCAGGTGCTGAGTCGAAAATTTTAATCACAGATTTTGGTTTGGCACACTCTGGGAACAAACGTGGAGACTGGACAATGAGGACACTTTGTGGGACCCCAGAGTACATAGCCCCTGAGATCTTGCTAAGGAAACCTTATACCAGTGCAGTGGACATGTGGGCTCTTGGCGTAATCACATATGTTTTACTTAGCGGAGTCCTGCCTTTTGATGATGAAAGCCATACAAGACTTTACAGGAAGATTCTGAAGGGCAGATATAATTATACAGGAGAGGTAAGAAATAATTTTACTCCTATTGAGTGTAGTTTCTCAACCTCAGCACTATTGACATTAAGGGTTGGATGATTCTTTTTTTTTTTTTTTTTAACTTTGAACAAAAATGAGATTTATTAATTTATTACTCTCAAGTCCTGGAGGATACGTGGCATGCCCAGAGTCACACAGCGAGGTTGTGTGGGGGGCAGGAGAGACAGGGCTGGATGATTCTTTATGGGGCGTGGGGAGGAAGGGGATGGGAGTGGGGCTGTCCTGTGCCTTGCAGGATGCTCAGCAGCACGCTTGGCCTCTACTCCACCCTCCATACGCTCCTGGTAGATACTGGCAGGTACTGGACATCTAGTAAACACGTTAGATTCAACACCTTCCTCAAGTTGTGACAACAAAAGTTGTCTCCAGACATTGTTAAATGTCCCCTGCGGGGCAGAATCACCCCTGGCTGAGAGCCATTGGTCTCAAGGTAGCAAGGGCCTGATTACTGACTTCTCTGTGGTTAGCACATGACATTGATAATTAAGTAGGCAAGTGAGTTTGTAGTTTTTCTTTCATCAGCTGAGAGGGCTAATGTGTACTCAGAGGCTCGGCGTGACGCTTGGGTGTTTGGTGAGATTTTCTGCCTTGAATCTAGGTGATTCAAGCCTTTTTTGTAATACAGTGTTTCCTCAGTGAAATGTTTAATCTCATAGCTTGTGTAAAATATTTATCCACCGCTTAAACTTGGAACTCCCAGCGTTTCCGAATGTGTTCACTTGTTATTTCTGGATAGAGAAGGAAAGTTGCCAGTGCTTGCGTGTAGGAAGCCTGACAAAAGGGGAAATCCATTTCATGTTCAGCAAGTGATCAAATATATGTTTAACTATGAAAGGGTTCTTTTTCTCATGAAGAAAAATATTGATAGTTTGATTTTTATCTACCTAAGGCATAACATCTATATGTATATCATCTTAAGCAAAAATCAAAAGCTAAACAACTAATTTTAATATTATATTTTCTATTCTTTGACAAAGCTTTAATATTTTATTGTACATGTGTACATTTTTAAAAAACTCATCCAAACTGGTAATTGAGAACTAAGACTTACATGGGAAAGTAGGAAAAGATGGGGACAGTTCACAGAAAATATGATACCATTGATTATTTAAAGTTTAAAAGATGTCCAGCCTCACTAATAACCAAAAAATACAAATGAAAACAAAGTCTTTTTTTTTTCAATTTTTCAAATCAATAAAGATTAAAAAAAACCCACTTCAACTCTACTCATTGCTGTTGAGAGTACTAAGAGATCAACCATCTCATTCACTGCTGGTAGAGGGCAAATTTTACAGATTTCTTGGGATGCAGTTTGAAAATATGCGTCTAGAACTTATGGAAGTTTTTAAATTTTGATCTGGTAATTCCACTTCTAATAATCTAAGGAACTAATACCAGATGCAGCAAAGTTTTCAGTATAAAGATGCTCATCTGAGCTATAGTTATAGAAGTGGAAAATTGAAAAAAACCCTAAAAGAAAGTTTGAATAAATTATGGGACATCCATATGATAGAGTATGCTAGTCCCTAAATTATGAATGCTTAAAAATTGCACGGACGTTGGCAAATGTTCACAGCATGCTACCAAGTGAAAAGAAAAAGGCGGAATGCAAACTGTGTACAGCATGATCACGATCATGTGGAAAAATGTATTCATAGAGAAAAGGCTTAAAAGAAATACGGTATGTTAACAGAACTTATTCCCTGTTTGGGGATTATGGCTTGTTTTGGATTTTTTTCTTTATAATTTGATATCTTTCTGTTTCTGCTGTTCTTTTGTTTACAAAGAATACATATTTCTGTTTTGGTTGTAGCTCGGTGACTCTTCTGTCCTACATGATGTTGGGAGGAACTGCCATCATGGGGGCTTGACTGGGATGGAATGTCCATGATGGTCCCTCAAATGTCTGACATTGTAGTGGGGATGGCGGGAAATCTGGGGTCAGCTAGGTCACTAGAACCATGAGGCCTTATTCACCTTCCTCTCTCAATGCTTCATAGGGCCTTCTCTTCATGGGGCATTCTCCATGGCATCTTCCCAGCAGGGTAGTCAGACTTTTTACATGGTAGTTTAGGCCTTCCCAAAAGGAGTATTCCAAGAGGGAGACAGTGGAATTTGCCAGTGCTTTTCAAGCCTGGGCTTGGAAATGACACAGCATTACCTCTCCCTCATTCTATTGAGTTCTGTGAGTCTTAGGCTAGCCCAGATTCAATGTGGAAAGAGTCCACATACAGTCTGATTACTGGGGGTGTGGTTTATTGGGCCATGTTTAGACTAGATATCACTATTACTTTTTTAATGTGCAAAAATAATAAGCAATATATTGTTTAAAAAGTCTTTTTGTCAGATTTAATTCAGAGGGTTTCTAGGGTTGGATTCCCCAAAAAGCTAAGAAACCCCTGAGAAGACAATTCATGTTCAAGTGACTAAGTAAGGGAAGACTTCCAAGAAGACAGCTAAGGGAGTGGGACAAAGAGGGGAGAGAAGATGAGGAGGCCAGAGCCATAAGGGTCAGCCTCATCTTGCAGGGAAGACTTCTTCAGCATTCTTCCAACCTGAGGCAGGCTAGCTGGGTTTCCACACCTACCGCTCTCTGTTAGCCAATAGGGGTGATGGTGGTGGGGAGCTAGTGGTAAATTTTTACATTCTCTGGGGACCAAAGACAAGTGGCTCCAGGAGCCCCAGGCTAGTCACTGAGGAAAAACAACAACAAGGTGTTGGCTTTTAGAAGGAAAGCACTCCAAAGGAAGGGGGTGTGTGTACGTACAGAAAAAAGGGGCTCAGGGGCACTGACATTGTCTGCATGGTGGCACTCTCTACTTCTTGAGGAAATGCCTGTTTGTAGCTTCAGACAACATGCAACACAGAGTAGGATTGTGGCTGCTTGTAATACTGGGTTTATATCCCCTTGGCTTTCTTTCCTGTGTTTGTCAGGCACCCATGTCCATCATATTCACATTCTCTTATAATATTACCAAGTGTCTTAGTCATCTCAAGCTGCCGTAACATAATACCACAGAATGGATGACTTAAACAATAGAAACTTATTCCTCACAGTTCTAGGGGCTGAGAAGTCCAAGATCACGATGCCAACAAGGTAGGTTTCATTATGAGGACTCTTATCTTGGCTTGTAGGCAGCTGCCTCTCGTGGGGTGCTCACGTGACCTCTTCTTTGTGTGTGTGGCCAGAGAGATGGCGTAGGGAGAAGCAGAGAGGGAGAGAGGGAGAGAGGGAGAGAGGGAGGGAACTCTGGTGTCTCTTCTTTTTTTTTTTTTTTAAGATTTTATTTATTTATTTGACAGAGATAGAGACAGCCAGCGAGAGAGGGAACACAAGCAGGGGGAGTGGGAGAGGAAGAAGCAGGCTCATAGCAGAGGAGCCTGATGTGGGGCTCGATCCCAGGACTCCAGGATCACGCCCTGAGCCGAAGGCAGACGCTTAACCGCTGTGCCACCCAGGAGCCCCTCTGGTGTCTCTTCTTAAAAGGCCACTAATGAATCATGGAACATTGCATCAAAAACTGGGGATGTACTGTATGGTGACTAATATAACAAAATAAAAATTATATAAAAAAAATAAAAAATAAAAGGCCACTAATCCTATCAGATCAGGACCCCACCCTTATGACCTCATGTAAAATTTTAATTACCTCCTTGGAGGCCTCATCTCTAAATATAACAATACTAGGGATTAGGGTTTCAACAGGTGAATTTCAGAGGGACACAAACATTCATTCCATAATATCAAGGAAACACAGATTGATAGCCCTAGAAAAGCGTGTCATCATGTTTTCTCTGTCATCATATTATTGTATACCTGCCATTTATCAGCAAGCATAGTAATTTCTAAATGCACCAATTTTATTTAAATACGAGGGTGACCATCAATTCTGGAAGCATAGGTGCTTCCCCAAAGAATAACTCCCCAAAGATGTCCCTACTCGAATACCCAGAATCTGTAGATGTGCCATCTTATGTGGCAAAAAAGAATTTGCAGACGTGACTAAATTAAGGATCTTGAGATGGGGAGATTACCCTGGATTATCTGGGTGAACTCAATGTGATCACAAGGGTCCTTACAGTAGGAAGGTGGGAGGGTCAAAGGTAGAGGAGACGTGAGGAAGGAGGAAGGAGTCGTGCACCAGGGAACGTGTGCGGTCTCTAGAACGGGAAAAGGCAAGGAAGGAACTCTCCCCTGCAGCAGCTCTGCTGATACCTTGATTTTAGGGTTTAAGACCCATTTGGACCTGCAGAACTGTAAGATAATAAATGTGGAAATGTGGGTTGTTTTTTACTTTAAATTTTTTTAAAAGATTTTATTTATTTATTTGTCAGAGAATGAGCACAAGCAGGGGGAGTGACAGGCAGAGGGAGAGCAGGCTCCCACTGAGCAAGGAGCCCAGTGCAGGACTCTGATCTCAGGACCTGGGATTATGACCTGAGCTGAACGCAGATGCTTAACAGACTGATCCACCCAGGGATCTCAGTGTGGGTTGTTTTATAAAGTCCTTTTGTCTATGACAAAAATTCCAAGTATGACACATTGTGTGAATCACTTCTTTTCTCTAGAAGTCAGGTGGAGAAGTGCAATAAATAGGACAAATACCAGAGATTAAAGTGTTGTATCTCTTATGATGAAGATGAATGATGTGCTTAATATTTATACCAAGTATTTTGTAGACACCTGGCAGATATATAATCTGACTCCATCCATGTATAAGCAAAAAATTGGCTATAATATTAATGTTTAATTCTTCTTGATTTTGATGTGAAATATATTCCTTTTCATGGAGCTTTGATGACCATTCCACTAGTGTTATTCTTTCCTTTTTCTGAATAGTGTTTAGGATTATAATAAATTTCTTATTTTTTTTTTTTAAAGATTTTATTTATTCATTTGACAGAGAGAGAGACAGCCAGCGAGAGAGGGAACACAGGCAGGGGGAGTGGGAGAGGAAGAAGCAGGCTCCCAGTGGAGGAGCCTGATGTGGGGCTCGATCCCAGGACTCCAGGATCACGCCCTGAGCCGAAAGCAGACGCTTAACTACCGAGCCACTCAGGCGCCCCGAAATTTCTTATGTTTTGACATTTAATCTGTATGTCTTCTTTCTAAGACATTGTTGGTTCTTTGAAGGTTGGGACTGTACCATATTCCCCCCCTTTTTTATTTTTTTAAAGATTTTATTTACTTATTTGACAGAGATAGAGACAGCCAGCAAGAGAGGGAACACAAGCAGGGGGAGTGGGAGAGGAAGAAGCAGGCTCACAACGGATGAGCCCGATGTGGGGCTCGATCCACAACGCTGGGATCACGCCCTGAGCCGAAGGCAGACGCCCAACCGCTGTGCCACCCAGGCGCCCCACCCCCCCTTTTGTCCAATAAGATCGCATGAAGAGTTAAGCATAGAGAATGCATTTAGTAAAAATAATTGCTTTTTAAAAATTATTAAGAGATTCTGATTTATAACTGCATGAGTAAATGTATCTCAACTATAACTGCATTGAGCATAGAATACAAATTTTAATTTATGGTAAGGTGGATTTTATTTATTTATTTTTAATTTTTATTTTATTTTTTTAATTTAAATTCAATTAATTAACATATAATGTATTATTTGTTTCAGAGGTAGAGGTCAGTGATTCATCAGCCTTATATAATACCCAGTGCTCATTACACCACGTGCCCTCCTTAATGTCCGTCACCCAGTTACCCCATCCCTCAGCAACCCTTAGTTTGTTTCCTATGATTAAGGGGTTCTTATCATTTGTCTGCCTCTCTGACTTCATCTTGTTTTATTTTTTTCTCTTCTCCCCTATGGCCCTCTATTTTGTTTCTTAAATTCCACATATCAGTGAGATCATGTGATAATTGTCTTTCTCTGATTGGCTTATTTCGCTCAGCATAATACTCTCTAGTTCCATCCATATCCTTGCAAAATGTGTGTGTGTGTATATATATGTATATATATATATACTATATCTTCTTTATCCATTCATCTGTCGACGGACATCTGGGTTCTTTCCATAGTTTGGCTGTTGTGGACATTGCTGCTACAAACATTGGGGTACAGGTTCCCCTTCAGATCAGTACATATGTATCTTTGGGGAGTAAGGTGGATTTTAGATAACTAATACCTTTAGTTGCTAAATTTGTTAGATTCATTCTGGAATGTTAGGGTGGTTTAGAAGGGTACATTTACTCCATTCACTGGGCTTTGCAGAGTGGGGGTAGGAGTTCCCCTTTCCAGTTGCTTCCTGCAATGCCTGAGAGACAACCAGGAGAGAAAGACACAGCACATGGTGAAAAAAAAAAGAAATCCTGTCTACTGTGTGAGGGGGGATTTTACTTATCTACTTGATTACCAACACCATCATGATGGCTTTCAGCTTGGTGGCAGGGCTCATGCTGGAGATAGTAAGTAAAAGACTCATCCATCATTTCTCCCAGAGACTGTTGGAAAGCATCCTTGTGTGGTCTCCACCCTCCGTCTTGTCAGGCCTTCCTCCGGCCAGGGATCATGTTCAGCTCTGGGAATACCCACATGAAAATGCTCAGTGTCCCTGCTCTGTGGAATCAAGTGGTCTTGTCTGAGAGACCAGATCTTCTCCTTCTCCTCCTTCTTCTTCTCCTCCTCCTCCTCCTCCTCCTCCTCCTCCTCCTCCTTCTTCTTCTTTTAAGATTTATTTATTTATTTGAATGAGAGAGAGAGTGAACAGGGGCGAGAGGCCGAGGGAGACAGAGAATCTCAAGCAGACTCCCTGCTGAGCATGGAGCCCAACGCAGGGCTCGATCTCACACCCCTGAGATCATGATCTGAGCCAAATCAAGAGTCGGATGCTTAAGCCACCCAGGTGCCTGAGAGACCATGTATTCTTTTGTATCTCTTTAAATGTAAGTGCTCTGATACATATAGGAACAAAGCTCAAAGTCCATGGAACAAGGGAAGACAGCCTCTTACTGCTTAGGAAATTTGAGTCAGATTTCATGAAGGAGAGGACATTTGTGCTGTGTCTTGGAGGAAAGGTAGGAGTTTCTGAAAGGGAGATTGGCACGTTCCAAGTAGACAGAACAGCATATGCAAAAGCACATAAAAGGGACTATGTTTTGTAGTAGTAAAAAATAAGAACTTTAGAGCATCGTGTGCAGGTGAGCGTATATTCACGTGGGTGTTTTGTAAAGCAGTGCAGTGTCACGGTCAAGGGCACGGTCTGGAGCAATGCTGGCTGGAACCATTCCCAGCTCTGCCATTTGCTAACTGTGTAACTTTGGGCATGTTTCTTAACTTCTCTGCATCTCAGTTTCTTCATTTGTAAAACAGAAATAATGATAGTGTTTACCTAACAGGGTTTTTGTGAAGATCAAATGAGCTAAAACGTGTCAAGTGCTTAGAATAGTTTCACATATTAGTACGTGGCACTATATACATGTTAGCTGTTTCTGTTACTATTACTATTGATGCGGGGAACAGTGGGACCACAAGTTTGAACTTTGCTTGAATAAGTTACTAGATATATATATATATATCCGTAAAATATATATATATAATATATATATCTGTAATATATATATTTTATATATATCTGTAATATATATATTTTATATTTATTTTATATATTTATATATTTATATATATTTTATATATTAAATATATATTATATATATTTATATATATTATATATTATATATATTTATATATATCATATATATATTTATATATATATTTATATTATATATATATATATATATTTTACAGTGCCAAGTACACCTTTTTCATCTTTTAAATGGAATAGAGAGAAAAGTGAGGTGTTAACATTTTAATGCTAGTGAAGAGCTACACACTCTTGCCAGTGAGTTGGAAATCATGTATTATTGTCTAATTATATTGCACTATATCACAGTAATCTTTTTTGATGTGAAAAAATCGATAATAAAATGAGTCTTATAACCATATTAGCCAGCTGGCAAAGACAAACACTGGTATTAAAAAATCCCACATGGATATTGATAGAAAATGTACTGAGATTCGCCTATGACTGCCGTCCTGGTAGGAGAAAGTTTACTGATGCACTCCTTTAGAAGTAACAGAGCTGATGGATTTTGCTCAACAGCCATGACCCCGATTTTCTTTCTGTATCCTCATCTCCATTAATTTCTCGTATTTTTTCTTTGCTATATTTCTTTTCCATTCAGGTTATGAAGTAGGAAAAAGGGGAAGGAGAGCAGAAGATTTGACTCTTTATTTCCCTTTTATTCTCTTTCCATCATGACTAGAATTTCAATAATGAGATGAACCACATTTCAGTTAGGTCATAATTCTTGTAATTTGGTTCCCATTCCTGTGATTTAGTTCTTAAAAACTTACGCTCACGAAAATGTGGTGCTCAACTTTGTAAGTGATATTTTTACTTTAGAAGTTTTACAGAACATAATTTTAATGTTTATAAAATCTCTCATAATGCACTTCCTCTTCTACTCATCACTTTCTTCATCTCTTCTCTGACTGCAATTGTACAGGTATATATCTTCTTCCCTTAACCTCAATCACAGTGGGTGTTTCTTGGAATTGAAATCATGTGCATTTCACTTTGGCTGCGTAGATGTTACCTTTGGTATAAGGAGTAGTGATGAGAGTGGAAGGTAGTTATCTGTTTCCTTGATTACGTTGCACTTCTTTTTTTTTAATATTTTTATTTATTTATTTGACAGAGAGAGAGAGAGAGACAGCCAGCGAGAGAGGGAACACAAGCAGCGGGAGTGGGAGAGGAAGAAGCAGGCTCATAGCGGAGGAGCCTGATGTGGGGCTCGATCCCAGAACGCCGGGATCACGCCCTGAGCTGAAGGCAGCCGCCTAACGACTGCACTACCCAGGCTCCCCAGAATCTCCTGCTTTCTGATACGAGGAAGAGTTATTTTCCTGGTCTACAAGTAATAAAGTTATGGAGAGTTAATTGGTACTTTGGGGGCACATTTACATATAATTTAATTGCAAAACTTAAGTGAAATCCTACCAGTGCCCTACACTAAAGTTCAAAGGAAGGGAAATGCTAGTCAGAGAATTGTCATCAGTAGAAGTTTTGTTTTGTTTTTTAAAGATTTGATTTATTTATTTTAAAGAGAGAGGGCGAGCAGGGGGAGGAGCAGGGGGAGAGGGAGAGGGAGATAATCTCCAGCAGACACTGTGCTGAGTGCAGAGCCCTACAAGGGCTTTATCCCAGGACCCTGAGATCATGACCTGAGCTGAAACCAAGAATTGGACACTTAACCAACTGAGCCACCCAGGTGCCCCCAGTAGAAGTTTTTAATAAATACTACTATTTAAAAATTTTTCTAAATTATTTATTTATTTAATTTTTTAGTAGTCTCTACACCCAATGGGGGGCTTAACTCACCACACCAAGAGCAAGAGTCACATACTCTTCTGACAGAGCTGCCACGTGCCCCTAAAAGCTATTTTTAAGGAGATAAATGCTACTTTGAGTGCTCTTAGCACTCATTTGAGTGGTGGTTTATCCATCTACTTAAAAATAGATACTTGTAGTTGTCTGAAAACTCTGTAATTAAATCCATCAATAATTGTTACCCTGTACTTCAGTAAGGTCTATATTTAGCAAATTTTAACATTAATTACAATCCTTAAAATTCGAGATGTTGCATATAGAATTTTAGGAACTGTGTATATTGTGTATGTGCTTGTGTGTGTGTGTGCATGTGTGTGTGCGTGTTTGTAGTGTCTAGACTCTAATAATGACTTTTACTACTGATTCTCTATGGGCATTTCTGTGAAGGAACTACATTAGGAGAAATCATTCATCAAAAAGTTGGAAAACAAAAAACTAAAATCACTCCTTATTTCTCTGTTTAAAGGTGAAGGAATCAAGACTTCAATAGAATATAAGATACCATTCCTCTAAATTCCCTTTATTCTTTCAAAGAGAGTAAATAGTGCAATTGCTAGTATTAAATTTCAGTTTTGTACCTTCTTTTTGTTATTATTGTTTTATACCATTCGACCAATTTCTATTGGAGAGGATAGACAAATAGGCAAAGAACCAGATGAGGAAAGGAAGAAAGAGCAAAGGGAATAAAAAGGACTGAATTGTTCACAAATATTACAATTTACTTGTTGCTAAATTAATTGAATGACCTCAGAATAAAATAAAGAGCTACCTTTCTTTCTTTTTTTGTAGTTTCAAGTTTTTATTTAAATTCCAGTTAAAATATAGTGTCATCTTAGTTTCAGGAGTAGAATTTAGTGATACATCATTTACATATAACAACCAGTGTTCATCACAAGTGCCCTCCTTAATGCTCATCACCCATTTAGCCCATCCCCCTCCCTCCATCAACCCTCAGTTTGTTCTCTATAGGTGAGTCTGTTTTATGATTTGCCTCTCTCTTTTTTCTCCCCTGATGTTCATCTGTTTTTTTCCTTAAATTTCACATATGAATGAAATTATATGGTATTGTCTTTGTTTGACTGATTTGTTTTGCTTAGCATAATACACTCTAGCTCCATCAACATCATTGCAAATGGCAAGATTTTATTCTTTTTGATGACTGAGTAATATTCCATTGTATACATATACTATCTCTTCTTTATCCATTCATCAGTCGATGGACACTTGGGCTCTTTCCATAATTTGGTTATTCTTGATAATGCTGCTATAAACATCAGGATGCATGTATCCTTTTGGATCAGTATTTTTGTATCCCTTGGGTAAATACCTAGTAGTGCATTTGCCGGATTGGAGGGTAGTTCTATTTTTAACTTTTTGAGGAAACTCCATACTGTTTTCCAGAGTGGCTGCACCAGTTTGCATTCCCACCAACAGTGTAAGAGGGGTTCCCTTCTCCACATCCTTGCCAACATCTGCTGTTTCCTGTGCTGTTAATTTTAGCCATTCTGACAGGTGTGAGGTGATATCTTATTGTGGTTTTGATTTGTATTCTCCTGATGATGAGTGATGTTGAGCATCTTTTCATGTGTCTGTTAGCCATTTGTATGTCTTGCTATCTTTCTTTTTATTTGATTCATTACCTCTTAATGCAGAACATTGTTTTGCGGACACACATTTGTCATGCTAATAGTAAGTGGACTCGGTACGAGAAGTTTTGGATAATTTTCTTCTTCCAGTTCTCTGTGTGTAGTAGGTGGGTGTGTCCACAAAAGAACTGAAGAAGGAGTAAAATAATGATTTAATAGTAACAAGAACAAGAGCAACAAAAACTTACATGATATTTTATATTTTGAAAACCATACTTGATCTAATTTGTTTCTAATAGCAATCTTGTGAAAGAGATATGATCCACATTTTTTTGATGAGGAAACTGAGACCCTGTGTTTAGAGCTGTATAGGGCTGGGCAGCCTGCATAGTCCAGATCCACTTGCCTCCCTCCCAGGCTCTTCCACTTTAAGATGGGTTAACAGGCTGACTGATGGCAGTGTCTCTTCGAGAATGCTGAGAAAAGCCAAATAGGAATTTTCAAGGCAAAGAGAGGAAATGGCAAGATGGATGTCCAGACTGGTGAAGGGACTGAATGATGTCATCAAATGAGAGTTGGTCCACGATATGAATTTGATTCAATGTGTGGTCTCCAAATCGTTTTTTTATTTTTTAAGTAATCTCTGTGCTCGGTGTGGGACTCAAACTCACAACCCCGAGATCAAGAATTGCATACTGTACCGACTGAGTCAGCCAGACGCCCCTCTAAATAGTTTTTGGTCATATTATAACACTATTAGTCCAAAAGTTGTGAGCATGCACACTCAATTTTTATTCATTTATAGAATATATACATATATGCATATTATTTATTTTATACTTCATACAACATAGACAAAAATAAATTTTTGATTAAGAAGATAAAAATAAAATAGTTCTGACATTTTTTTCTACACCTGTCATTTTCTACTGTGTAATATGTGATTGATGGCTAGGTACTCTCCAGTTGTTCTTCATGGCTCAGGAATCCTGTAATTTCTAACCTGTGTTTGAATAATGCACTTCAGCTGAAGAACTTTCTATGTTACCTTATTTTCTGCAACTGCGTTTTAAGTGTATGCTCATTTGGGGTCATATTAATGAGCTCTCCATAAATCTCACTACATATATTTTATATTTTCCAGAAAGATTCAGTTGCTTGTCTTATAATGTTCCATTGGAGACATCTAATTTAACCTTGAGCCTAGATAAATGTGTCTGGATTCAGAGCCAAATAGATGTCTAGCCAAAGCAGAGGATATGCCATTGTGAGTGTCAGCCACTGACGTACTTTGTCTAGACATGCAGTGTTTACATTTTATTTTCCCTGTCTTTGAGTATTTGGCAAATGTGTTCATTTATTTCATGCATTTTATTTTGGGGATAAATATTTCTCATATCTCATTTACCTAAATAAGCTAAAGGAAAAAAAAGAGCAATTCCTTTCCTGGTTTCTTTTGATTCAAATTCTAGGTTAATAGAGTGTTAAGAGATTGGAGAGTGTGATGTCTGAATTGAGTCTGATTTTTCCTCACACAAGGACAAAGACAATAGGTTGTAAGGATTTCCTTATCTTGGGAGATTCAACTTTTTAAAAACACATGTCAACCAGAAATTGTTGTTTGAGATGCAGCAGATGTACTGGCAACTTTCTCAGTGTTTCTCCTTTGTAGATGACAAAGGATACAACACTGTAGTTTTTTTCCTAGGTCTATGATATGTGTTGGTAGATAACGCAGAACACAAGTGGAAGCAACAGCTCTCGTCTCCATCCTCGCAAAAGTCACTGTGAATTACAGCTATTGTACTTAAAGTATGTGCGAAAGCAGAAAATACTGTGAGAACAAATCCCCGAGACAGTGAATAGCTGGTTGTACACATCGCAGCCTGCAGTATCTCTGCTACATGCAGAATCCTGCTTGTAGCCAACTGATGGGGGGCCATGCGGGCCCTGAGTGTGTGGAGGAAATGTCCCGGGGGAGGAGTTTTCACCCAGGTGCCCTTTTCGTCCTGCCCTTTCTCTCTGGGGGCTGTGCAGATGGAGGACTCCTAAGTCTGGAGTAAGCTTTCAAAGGGAGAGAAAGTTGATGATTTCTCAATCCATCCCACTTTCCACTCTAGCTGATTCTTGGAGTCATGGAAGCTCTATGAGATGACCAGAGAGTGGTAAATACTAACTGGGTGCTGGTGTACTTCATGGACGACAGCTGCTTTTCCTTTCCAGCCCACACAAATGTGATGTGGGAACTCACATTGCTAATTGACGCACACTGGACAGATTTCTGGAAAGGAACTCTCCTTCACTGAACAGAGAGTTTGGAAGACAATTTGTGTTTGTCTTTTCCTTTCACCAAATAGATGTTTGTTTGTTTGTTTGTTTGTTTTGTGCCTCTTTTGAAAGTGGGTTTTCAGGTTCCCTACATATTTAATGATATAGTATTTAACTTGCTTACTTGAAAAGGTCTTTCGGGTTTGATATGCGTTCATCTATGTAATTAAGAAGATGATACTCTATGTGTGTTTGTGTATTTTGATTTTATTTATTTTATTCTATTTTATTTATTTTTCCTTTCTAGCCTTGGCCAAATATTTCCCACTTGGCAAAGGACTTTATAGACAAACTACTTATGTTGGAGGCTAGTCATCGCATGTCAGCTGGGCAGGCCCTGGATCATCCCTGGGTCATCACCAGGGCTGCCGGGTCTTCCCTGAAGAATCTTCAGAGGGTCATATCCAGGAACCTCAGGCGGAAGGCGTCTCCCCACTCTCAGAGTCCTGAATCTGCGCCGTCTTCTAGGTCACGTTCTTATCACAAATCAAAGCATATGTGGAGCATGAGAAACTTAAGGGTCGAAGAATCCCCGCTGTCTGCACTTTTGTGAACAGATAACCTTCAAAACCACTTTAACCGATTTTAAGGCAGATCTATTAACTTCATTAATAGCATTAGGTCAATAGGGACCATTTGATCATGATTAAAGCGCCTAAAAAAAGCTCCACGGACATGGGAGCATGTGGCTGTTGTTGGAAAATGTTGACCTTCACTTTAAACATTTTTGGCCTTAATGTTTCCTATGTCTATATTTATACCCCAAAATATACTTCTGTAAAAGATAAGCAGTATAGTAAATACTAAATATGTTTATATAATTAGAAATAGGTGAGGAAAATCTCTTGAGAATTGATGGATTCAATAAAATATGAGATAAAGGAATAAGGGATATGTATATGAAGAAATGATGAGTCAGAGACATAGCACGCATAGCTAGAAATGGGGAATAAGTGTATTGATACTGAAATTACTGATTTAGATTTAAGACCATTGTATGGTTTAATAACCACTAGCTAAGACTCAAGATAATTACAAATACCTGTTAAGTTTATAGTTAGTCTGCAAATATTAATGGAAATTGCTAATTATGGGGTGTATAGAGAAACTTACTTGGCAACAAAACATAAAAGTAAAAAAAGTGGAACTATCTCAGACTAAAAATCTTCTGCACAGCAAAGGAAACAATTAGCAAAACGAAAAGTCAACATGTGGAATGGGAAAATATATTTGCAAACCACATATCTGATAAGAGGTTAATCTCCAAAATATGTCAAAAGCTCCTAAGACTCATTAGTAAAAACACTCATAGGCTGACTCAAAAAATGGGCTAGGGACTTGAATAGACATTTCTCCAAAGAAGAGATCAAATGGCCAATGATACCTCCTTGCACCTGTCAGGGTGGCTATTATCAAAAAAACAAAAGACTACCGGTGTTGGTGAGAATGTGGATGAAGGGAACCCGTATACATTATGGGTGGGAATGCAAAATGGGGCAGCCACCAGGGAAAACAATATACAGGATACTCAAAAAATTAAAAATAGAAGTACCACATGATCTAGCAATCCCACTTCAGGGTATTTGTCTAAAATAATTGAAATCATGATCTGGAAGAGATATTCACAAGG
Organism: Ursus americanus; assembly: GCF_024610735.1. NCBI lineage: Eukaryota > Metazoa > Chordata > Mammalia > Carnivora > Ursidae > Ursus > Ursus americanus. The sequence goes on from NC_142135.1 coordinate 47,309,446, forward strand.
CTATGCTCACTGCAGCACTATTCACAAAAGTGGAAATAAGCTAAATGTCTATCAGCAGATGAATAAAGAACATGTGGCATCTACTTGTGATGGAATACTATTCAGACTTTAAAAATAAGGAAATTCTGCCATATGTGACAACACAGATGGGCTGGAGGATATTATGCTAAGTTTAATAAGCCATTACAGAAAGGCAAACACCACATGATCCACTTGTATGAGGTATCTAAAATAGTCAAACTCAGAATCAAAAAGGGGAATGGTGACTGCCAGGGGCTAAGGAGAACGGAATGGCGAGTTACTAATGAATGAGTATGTTTTCATTAAACAAGATGAATAAGCTCTAGAGATCTGCCGTACAACTTTGTACTTAGAGTCACTGATAATGTACGGGACACTTAGAAGTTTGTTAAGAAGGTAGGTTTCATCTTACCACAATAAAATTTTTAAAAAAGAATCTTAAGATACTTTTTCTTTCTTTTCTTTCTTTTTTCTTTTTAAAGATTTTATTTATTTGACAGAGACAGCCAGTGAGAGAGGGAACACAGCAGAGGGAGTGGGAGAGGAAGAAGCAGGCTCCTAGTGGAGGAGCCTGATGTGAGACTCGATCCCAGGACTCTGGGATCACGCCCTGAGCCGAAGGCAGACGCTTAACGACTGCACCACCCAGGCGCCCCTTAAGATACTTAAGAGCATTATTCACTGGAAAATGGGAGTTTTGTGGATTCAGTTTTGTGGGTTAGCCTTTATCACCCACTATAGTTTACAAAATGGTATGTGATCATCTTGCTTCATTCTTCTGTCAACTCTTTCTGGTTAGCACAGGTTTCTTCTAGAACCATTTAACCAAATATCTTGATGGCTCAAAATACCTACCATGGAATAATTATAACTGGTGTATTAAAAGGAGTAAGTGCTAAAAGTCTGTTCTTCAGGCAAGGCACATATGGTCTGATCCTTAGTACGGTAAATTTTTGTAAAGTGATACAAAGACTGAAATACTACTATACATATATCTGTGGGACACTTGTATGAATGGATACAGTAAATAATGGTTCATCAGTTGACATCACTTAATTTGTTTAATGAAGTACAATAATAAAATGTGAGAGTGACATTTCCTGTAACTATAAAATCAGTCTTAATTTTCTATTTTATTTTTCTTTATTAGGTTTCATAAGTGGAACATTTATATGTGATATATAAATATATCACATATATATATCATGTATAATTAATGACAGCAGTATTTTCACTATAAATTGTAATGCTGCACCATGTACGGTGAACAATGGGTTAGTTCCTTTACTATAGAAAGAACTTAGAGTCATTAAAAAAATAGGAAAATGAGCAAGTATTTTGACAGGTAATTTATAAAAATACAAATGGCTAAGGAGTATGTGAAAAATGCTCAATTTCACTCCTAATTAAAAAGAAGAACATTAAAACAACAAAGAGATAATAATTTTTCATCTATCAGATTAATGCAGTTTAAAACTTGGATAATACATTTGGTGAAAGGTTACAGGAAAGCAGATAGTGTCATGCTCCATTCTAATGCTAGTACTTCCAGATTTCCTAAATAGCGAGAAAAAAGCTTTAACATGCAGCCATGTTATTCTGTCCTAGCATTTATTGAACACTCACTCTGTGCCAAGTGCTATGCCCAATACCCTTAACATATATTATCTCATTTGCTCCTCACAACAAACCTATGAAGTCAATATTATTCTTAATTTGATTTTACAGATGAGGAAGCCTAGGCTCAGAGATGTGTGGTAACTTCTGCATGGTCACACAGCAGCTAATTAGCACATCTGGAATTAGAAGCTCAGAACTCCTCCTTCCATCTCTATGTTGGATCAATTCCAGGAGATAGGAATGCAAAAGGCAGGCCCTGATGCCTCCAATTTTGTCCACATCGACATAAAGAAATAGTGAGATACACTGTTGCCTGAAGTTATGATGTAAATATTTGTCATTTCCGCGAATAATTTACTTTCATGTTCTTTGCTTATGCAGGTTACCCTGAGGTGTTTTCTATCAACGCCAGAATTAAGGAGCCCCCCTGCAGGCATCCTCTGGTCCAAAGTCAGGACTAGGTTACTGCGGCCAACAGAGGATACTGATTGCAAGGTGCAGAGCCAGGTTTAGGAGAGGCAGGGCTGGCCTAGAAGATGGGTCAAGTCTCAGAGATGGGCAAAGACAGGGAGTTATCCAGGGAGGCTGTCTGCAGCAGCAGGGACCAGACAAGAAGGGTCAGGAATGTGGTGCCTAAATGGGATACCTCTCGATTGGATGGGGCCCCCAAATGCGGGGCAGTGATCGGATGGACCTGAGCCAACGGCAGATGCGTAATCGACTGAGCCACCCAGGTGCCCCAAGTCTCAACATTTTTAACTTCTCAAGGTCAGGGACCAGACCTTATTTATCTTTGAAACTCCAGAATGTGGTAGTCTGCAGCTAGCAGGACCTCAGTAACTGTTTGGAAAGAAAATTTACTGCCTGCCCTTGCCCGCAAGTGTTCCCCCCACTCAGCAGCGAAAGTTCCTGTTGAAGATCAAAATCTCTTGATCTTTTGGTAGAAGTTGGGTGGATGAGATGGGAAGAGCATAAGAGGCCTAGTGGGGAGCACACTGGGAATTTTCATGAGTAAGAAAAACCACCTTCTCTTTCGTGCTGGCTACTCCTGGACGCTCCCAGGGTGTCCCCAAAACCCTTTAAGGGTTTTGAGTGGAAGATTGTGGTTGGGTAATAAGTTCCCTTATCTCCAACTTTTGCAAAGTTCTTGCAAATCAACTCAGTTTGTTTATAACCATCTCTTTGAAAAATGTTCTTTCATGAGCTTAATTTCTTGCTGATTTGATGTGACAAGGAAGTTGTAGGTGGTATTTTAACGTCCCAGGGTGAAATTTTCCCCACCCTTCTCCTCCTACTCCAGATGAAACAGGCTAACAAGCAAATCAACCAAACTAACAACCAACAGTATGTATTATCTACCTATTTTTTTTAATTTTAAAGTAATCTCCGCACCCAACGTGGGGGTCGAACTCACAAACTTGATATCAAGGGTCACACACTCCACCGACTGACTGAGCCAGCCAGGCGCCTGCTAATATTCGTTTTTGAATAAAAAGATTTGGACAGTTCTACAAGTTAGATATATTATATGACTTTGTTGTGAGAACTGGGAGAAAAATATTAAGTACACTTTTTCATATGTTTTGACCCTATTCTACCATCCTCTGGTGAAATTAGGTATTGCAAACTAATTTCTAAATATTTGGATATTTTTTCTTTACTCCACCAAGCTTAATATGAATAGAGTAAAAAGAACACCCAGATTATTTTGTAAAAAAAAAAAAAAAATACAAGAAACCTCATATTTCCTTCTCTCATTACTTTTATGAAATCATTACTATCTTTTTCTAAAATAGGAAAAATAAGTTTATCCTCAACAATAGTATTAACTGGTCTTTCATCACTGTCTAATATCCATTTAGATTTTGTCTTGTATTATTATATGTCCTGAGTTTTCTTGTCTTAGTAAATTCCCTCTTACCCTTTCTCCTTGTCTCTTGGTGGTTATGTAAGGACTTACTATTCTCTTTGCTTGCATATTTTAAAAATGTTTGTCAAGAAGATCTACATTCTGTGATATAAGCACAATGCTGACAACCATATTTTGAGGAATTCTATATTTGATTGGCATAATCTGAATAATAGAAATCATGCACACACAAGTTGTATTTTCTTCATTCTATTGCATCTCACACCATTGTCTATTAAAATACAAATGTGATGATGAATAGTCGTTAGGTGCATAAACTTCTGGGAAGTTAAAATATTTAGGCTAAAGTATGAACATCTTCAACTTAATATGACAAATAATTACTGATTTATATTTAGAATATTTTTTCCAAATATTTAAGCTTCTTCACTTTGAGAAAGTCATTTTAACCAACAGTTTAATTCACAGATAAGGGTTTTAAAACCTAAACCTTGAATTAGTGTGATATTTACTTATATATTTGTTTATTGAGAGAGGGAGTATGTGTGGCGGCAGGGAGAGGCAGAGGGAGTGGTAGAGAGAATCTTGAGTAGGCTCCATGCCCAGCGCGAAGCCCAATGCAGGGCTTGGCACAGGGGCCCAATCTCAGGACACTGAGATCATGACCTGGGTCACCCAGGCGCCCCAAATTAGTGTGAATTTTAATCTGGAGACTTAAGATGGTGCATTAGTTTCCCAGGGCTGCTGTAGTAAGTTACCACAAACAGCATGGCTTAAAACAACGGATATTTATTCTCTCGTCGAGGTCAGAAATAAAAAATGGCCGTATGGACAGGTTTGATTCCTTCTCGAGGATGTGAGGGAGAATCTGCTTTATGCCTGTCTCCTATCTTCCGGTGGTTGCTGGCAGTCCTTGGCTTTCCTTAGCTGGTGGCTGCCCTCTGATTGCTGCTTCCGTTTTCGTACAGCTCTCCCCTCTGTGTCTTCCCCTTCTGTCTTTTACAGGGAGGCCTGCCATTGGCGTAGGGCCCACCTTAGTTTAGGAAGATCTCCTCACTAGATCCTTTCCTTCATTACATTTTAAAACACCCTTATCCCAAAAGTTCAGGAAAAAACAGATGTAAAGCCAATAAATCACTGAAGTAGTAATTAGTAAAAAATTTATTGTGCGCCCACCAGAAAGACAGTTTGCAAACCTGGAGCCCCGAAACCAAAACATGGAATGATGCTTGGAGGTGTATCGTTATAAAGCAGTTCACGTGATATGGAGGCAGTGACCGTCGATTCTTCACAGAGACTGGTTTCAGTATTAGAAATGAAAGGGAATTGGTTAGTGGTTACCTCGTATCAATTCTGGGGAACATCTGAGTGTTACTTATGATCCTCCCAGGCACAGGCAGGAAGTGACGCAGGTCAAGTTAGCTTTGCTTGTCTTGCAAAATAAGCTAAATTAAGCTTTGCTTGTATGACTAAGCTGGCTTGGTCTGCTCAGGGAATTTTCAAGTCTGGTCTCCATTTGCATTTCATTTGAACACAAACAAGGTCACATTCTGGGGTTCTGCTTGGACATATCTTTTAGGGGTCACTATTCAACCCACTACTGATAGGAATTAACCCATGTGTTTGTGACTCTGGAGGTAATGCTGGGTATCTTCCCTTAGACCTGGCTTCCGAAACCATTGTCTTCCTCTTTCTGTTGCATTTGCTTCTGGCTTTGGGTCCCCCTTCAATCCCTCATGAACTGGTGCTTTGGCTATTTACTAGTGGGTTTGTTTGGAACAATATATTATTCCAACTTTATAAAATTCTATAATTGCATTCTGTTTCCTGGTATAGCAATTCAGGAAAAAAGATGTTTTATTTGCCCCTGGGAAACAACAGGGTATTCCAGTCTTTATTCATTCTTCTCCGTGTTTCAAAGGTTTTTAGTTATCTTATATAAAAAGATAAAACTGAGGTAAAAATTAATCTGAATTGAATGGAAGAGAAAAGCAGGAAAAATTAAAATGAAAGTGGAAGGAATAGGAAAAAGCTAGAAGGTAATATTATTATATAAAAATTATAAATAAAAATATGAAAAATATTAACATTTTTATTACTTTATTTTCATCATGATAAGTGTAATTTTTAAACCCCATCACCTATTTCGCCCATCCCTCACCCACCTCCCCTCTGGTAACCATCAGTTTGTTCTCTATAGTTAAGAGCCTGTTTCTTGGTCTCTCTCTCGCTTGTTTTTCTTTTGTTTGTTTGTTATATTTCTTAAATTCCTTATTAGTGAGGTCGTATGGTGTTTGTCTTTCTCTGACTTATTTCACTTAGCATTATACTGTCTAGCTCCATCCATGTTGTTGCAAATGGCAAGATTTCATTCTTTTTGTGGCTGAGTAATATTCCATTACATACATACCACATCTTCTTTATCCATTCATCTATTGACAGGCATTTGGGCTGCTTTCATAGTTTGGCTATTGTAAATAATGTTGCGATAGACATAGGGGTGCATGTATCCCTTTGATTGAGTGTTTTTGTATTTTTGGGGTAAATACTCAGTAGTGTGATTCCTGGATCATAAGATAGTTCTATTTTCAATTTTTTGAGGAACCTCTGTACTGTTTTCCACAGTGGCTGCACCGGTTTGCATTCCCACTAGCAGTGCAAGAGGGTTTCTTTTTCGCCACATCCTCACCACCACTTACTTCTTGTGTTTTGGATTTTAGCCATTCTGACAGGTGTGAGGTGATATCTCACTTAGGTGTTTTTCATTATAGTTTTGATTTGTATTTCCCTGATGATGAGTGATGTTGAGCATCTTTTCATGTGTCTGTTGGCATCTGTATGTCTTCTTTGGAAAAATGACTGTTAACGTCTTCTGCTTATCTTTTAATTGGATTATTTGGGTTTTGGCTGTTGAGTTGTATCAGTTCCTTATATATTTTTTATACTAACCCTTTATTGAGTATGTCATTTGCAAACCTCGTCTCCCATTCAGCCTCTCAGTTCTGTTGATTGTTTCCTTCACTGTGCAGAAAATATTTAAAAAATTTTAAACCGTATATTGTAGAAGGTGGCTTGCTAAGGATAAACTTCAAAAGAAGCTGACTCTCTGCTTTCGAGCAGTCCATTCAAAGAAGAAAGATAACATGTTTCAAAATAACAATAAAATTAAAAGAAATTAATTTTAATTAGTTACATAGAGGAAACATACTTTGAGTCTGAGACTCAAAGTAAAATTTCTTGTGGGATCTCCTGGAGAGGATGTGCAATGTAATTAGCAAATGCAATGAAATTAGCAACCTCTTTACAGTAAACACACTGAGAGACTCAACAAGTTTCTTGTTCATGATATCCCTCAATGTAGGCCAATGAGTAATTTGTGAAAATAGCTCCAGCTAGCTCAAAAGCCTGTGGTAACAGGTACAGAGCTTGTTGGTTTGATTTGCTGGAGAAAGGGATTTTTAGAAAATCTAAAGGAATGGGTATACCAAAATGTTGTTTTTCAACATGATTTTGATTTATGTTGCACAGAAGTGATTCCAGACTGTACTAGTGACAAGAAGCTGGAGGGTGACTGTCCTCAAGTGCCAGCTCAGGGCACTGTCATATGCTCCATCTAGCAGCCAGAGGGGCTGGACCGCCAGGCTATGGCGCATACATGCCATAGAGAAGCTGCCCCCCACAGGCAGACAGGATGAAGGCACAGGAAAGGCCACCGGGACTTTTTCCAGAAACTGGAGCCCGCTACTCTGCCCTGAGGAAAGGGCAACAGGACCACCAAAACTCTACAGCACACGGTGTGGATACTTTTATATTTGAAAAATCTTTAAATGTCTTTGGAAAATATTTACTTCAGATGTAAAAAAATGTCAACCTGTTTCATAGAATCTTTACTTAGCGTCTCCACTAAGAGGGGATGGTAGTGTTCCTTCTCAGTGTCCCTTCTTCTGAAGTAAAATGTCAGCAAGAACTATTTGTAAAGTAACTGAATACATTAGCATGTTGTATAGAATTAGTATCTTTACGTAGTTAAAAGTTGAGGATCATCTGACAAAAATGATGACTTTGATTTTAAATGATCACTAGCTCTTCTTTCCACTAGACATCAGGTAGTAGAGTCAGTTATCTATTAAAATCATACCTAGTTTGTGACAATAGAGCCTTTCAAGTTACATTTAAAAAAGTGACTACGGATGACTTTGTTTTATTTATTTATTCTTAAGGTTTTATTTTAATGTACTCTCCACACCCAACATGGGGCTCAAACTCACAACCCTGAGATCAAGGGCTGCATGTTCCTCCAACTGAGCCAGCCAGGCACCCCTGATTTTATTTCATGTTGGATTTCTTACAAATTATTAACACATTTTCTTAATAAAATAAGCGATCTAGCTATAGATAGGAGATAATTCTTTATTGACAAGGGAGAATCCTTGTTTTAGCAAAAGAGCAAGACCCTTCTTCTTGGATACTTTAGGCCATAGCAGGTGCACAGAAAAGCCAATTCCATTTGCTTGCCATGATGCTGCAAAGGTTTGGGATGAGTGGAAGGATCATCGATTTTTACGTTGGGCCCTTGACCACTCACGTCTCATGCCCACTTCACTACCAGTATATCTGGTATTAAAACAATGGAGCAGAGAGCCTGGAGGTGGCTGCTTCACGTTTGTGGGCTGTCCAGGGGATTAGCTTGCAGGCTTGCGTTGGGTAGCTCTCCTTTAGATCTAGAGGCACAGTTCTGCTTGTTCTCGCAAACTACCCCTAGCTAGCTTCATGCCCCAGGTAGTTCTCGTGCTATGAGAGCTTTGAGTGCCGGCTCCGGCCACAGTTTAGAGTAACTTCTGAAGAGCTTGCTTCATGCTGTGCCAGAGCTGGCCTCGGTTTTAAAGTGATCGGTGAAGCTCAGTGCTAGACGCTTTGCATTCACATCACTTCACTGCTAAGAACATTCCCTGCTGTAATAAATACCACCTATCCATACCCACCAGTGTGGGTTAGGGACAAGCAGAATGGTGAGAAGGGTGTGGATGGTGTGTGAGAGTGCATTTCATGGCCTTTCAGGAGAGATTTATGCTCAGAATGGAAACAGGAAATTAAAGGGAAGAAAGTCAAGGACATGGCCCCTTCCTAGCGTATACTCCGATGTTGTTAAAGAAACAAAGGGACTCTTCTTTCCCAGCCAGAGTCAGGCTGAAGCAAAGCCTCTCTCCAAAGTGGAGTAGCTGTCCTCGAGTGATTTGGGAATTCCAGCTCGGGTTGGAGGTTTTCACTTATCCAGGGTCCTGCCAAGACAAAGGATCCGGGACTGGCATCTTTCCAAGGGAGGTCTTGTCTGAACTGGTGTTTGCAGACAAAGCAGGAGACACTGACAGCGGAGGGGCCACACTCATGGGTCTTTGGTGGGAAAGCCAGGGAGGAAGGCGGCAGTTTGGAAACGTGACTGTGCACAAATGCCCGCTGAGAAGTCCTGTGCCCCCACAAGCCAGTGCAGAGAGCGCTCTTCTTGGTGGAACGTGGGTTGTCCCTGTGGGAACTGTTTTCCATGGAAGACAGTGTGGCAGAGCGACTGTTTTCTATGTTCAAATAGGGGTGATCCTGGAAATAGGGCTTTCTTTAAAGTCTTGAAAGAGTACTTTATGTCTGCTGGATGGAAAAAGAAAGAAAAATCAGTCAAGAACTGAGTCCTCAAAATTTCTACCCATTCAAACCTTTGAAGTAGGGGGAACCAATGAACACAACTTTATTAACATTTATCAAGAAGAGAAAATGGAAGGTGGCATTATTTTCTTTGTAACACCTAATAAACCAATAGTTTTCTACTTAGAAAATGGATTGCTTTCTTATAAATGGGGACGACCACCTCTAGCTGTAGAGAGAAGGGACCAACTTGTAGATGTTATGAAGATGATGAAAGAGGTAAGGGCAGAAGCCTGTTTCCTCCAGTAGTTCTGGGAGCAGAATATCACCTTGTTAGTCAATTAGTATCATTTTTTTTTTTTTTAGTCTTCTCCATATACAAAGCACTATTATTTTAAGACTTTATCTTAAAAAGTTTTGTTTTGCTCAAACCAACTTTAAATCTTTAAGAATAATATAACTGTATGCTTACCAGTTCTATTTCTAAATCTTCATTGGATTATGGTAACATTTCCAAGTAATGATAAATATTATACTTTCAAAAAATATGCCAGTTCTTTTTTTTTGAGATATAATTGACAAATAACATCATAATAGTTTCAAGAGTACAACATAGTGAGTCAGTATGTGTATATATTGAGAAATGATCACCACAATAAGTCTAGTTCATGGCCATCATCACACACCGTTGTAAATTTTTTTTTTTTATGATGAGAACTTTTAAGATCTACTCTCAGCAACTTTCAAATATGCATTACAGTATGATTGACTATGGTCACCATGTCCAGGACTTATTTATTTTACAACTGAAAGTTTGTACCTTCTGACCACCTTCACCCATTTCATATAACCCTACATGCTACATCTGGCAACCACCAATCTGTGCTCTGAAAGTATGCCAGTTCTGGAATTTGTTTCAGCCAGTGAACATTTCCATTGTAAACCGACAAGAGGAACATGAGAAAGGAGATGTGGCCTGTAAAAGTCAATGACAATACACACTCTGCTTAGAGGTTTGGTTGCCATTTCACACGAAGCCAGTGAGGCAGACCTCTGACTCCTGGTCACTTGTGGCTTATCTACTGGATAAGTCTGCACCTGAATGAGAGATGATGTGAGGCTCAGAGAAGAGCTGAGAATGTCTGCTTCACACACCACTTAACAGTAAAACAACAGCAGCAGTAGCAACAACAACAACAAAAAACTGTAAATATAAATATAATGAATTATTTTTTGGGGGGCTAGGTCAAAATTTGCTTCTTTATAAACATACCCATATTCTAAAACTGTATTTTAAAAACATATTGTTTTAAATTATCCATACCACTGCTCTTCTAACCTGGGTCTTAATGCAGAGGTTGCTAGACTACATAGTACATATATGGTAACACATATAGTATAATATACATAGTGACATCTATAATAACATATTGTAACAAATGCCATGTCCTCCAAGGTTGGAAGGGGCTCTTTGTAGCTGTAATAAACTAGGAGTGGAGTGGCACATTATCACTTGTTAAAGGGGAACAGACTAGTGGAAGTTGTCTGTTCGGACAGACAGTAATGATAAAAACATCCAAGGTTTGTGCCAGCTGCACCATCACAGCCCGAGCAGCCACCTTCCAAGTGTCTCCTCAGTCACTTTCTGCTTCCACTTGATCATCAAGCCCTGCTCCTTCTATGTCTACGATGCCTAATATGTTTCCTCCTTCCCATTTCTGTTGTCCTAGCACGGTTTCAGGAATTTTCCTTTATTTTTCTAAATTCTAACTGCAGTAGCTTTCATACTGGTAGCTTTGTCTCTGGTTTCTTTGCTTTCAATTAATCATCCATATTACACACACACACACACACACACACACACACACACATTTCTGAAACACAGATCTTAATTGTGACATCAGTGTGCTTAAAATGCTGGGGAAAACATCCTGCCAATAATCTATTGGGCGTATGCAGACTCTAAAATCCTTGCACACCATCTTTCTAGTCTTCCAAGACATTTGAAGTCATCTTTCCGATCTCCTCCCCCTTCCCTGCTTGTACTTCTTACCACGTGTTGTGGTCATGCTGTAGTTTTTGGGTCACTGAAACACACCCCTCACACTGCAACTTCTTCCAGCCCCTCCAGTTGTGAGGTTTTGCACCATTGTGTGAACCCCTTTCTTGTCTCAGCATAGATGTTATACATGCGCATGGCTTCATATAGTCCTGCCATAGGACCACAGTGGTAGAAGTTATGCAAATGAAATCTGAAGTAGATTCCTGGAATCTCTTCCCATAAATTATGGAGAGCAGTGACACTTGGCTGGCCCCTGTGACAGTTGCTGAGTTGCAATTACAGACTCATGATTATTTTGGAGGAACAATGGATATTTTTGTTTCTTCTTTCAGGCTTGTGACTCTATCCAACACATGACTCTCCTTCTTTGGGATTTTTTTATATGTAACTTGTTTATTTTTCAGATTATAGTAGGCAATCATACTTATTGGACAAATATGTAAACCCCAGAAAGAAAATCAAATTACCCATACCGATGCCTGGAGATACCTACTGCTCATATTACCATATTTCATAAATATGTACACACTGTTTGGTAGTATGTTTTTCTCCTTCCATTTTTTTTTTTTTTAAAGATTTTATTTATTTATTTGACAGAGATAGAGACAGCCAGCGAGAGAGGGAACACAAGCAGGGGGAGTGGGAGAGGAAGAAGCAGGCTCATAGCAGAGGAGCCTGATGTGGGGCTCGATCCCATAACGCCAGGATCACGCCCTGAGCCAAAGGCAGACGCTTAACCGCTGTGCCACCCAGGCACCCCTTCTCCTTCCATTTTTATATTGTGAAATTTTTCTATCCCTTTAAATAATCTTCCATATACTTTTTAAATGATTACATGGTGCTTTACCATATAGCAATATCATAACTTAGTTAACCATTATCCTACTTTTGAGGATTCAAGTTGTTTCCAAAGCTTTTCTATTATAAATAAATAGTTTAATAAAAATTCTGGTAGTGTTCTTCTTTCCATGTTTGTTTTTGGGATAAAGCCCCAAATGGAATTGTTGGGTCAAAGGGCATGCGCTTTTTACTCTCTAGAAAGCTCGTGTAAATTCATACCTCCTACACCCTTGCCAAAATATTGGGTATTGGTAATTGAAAAATAATCCTACTCAAATAGATGAAAAATTACATCTTGATTTAATTTGGATTCCTTTCCTTTCCACTTGCAAATGATCCCGAAGATGGATCAGAGGGTAGAGAACAGAGCATGTGTGCAAGGATAATGTGTTGTTTTGACAAGCTTTTAAAATTCAACCTCTGCCCCCTTTAGCCTACCAGAATTAAGACAAACAAATCCAGACCCATAACAGCTTGTTCTATAATTTATTGACAAATAGTACAAAATAGTTTATTTTCAAGAAGTATTCTTGGTAAGACCCTGCCCTGCCCTTTGAGGTCCACCTCCGAGCCTAGAGCGGGCTAAGGAGGCACTTCCTAGGTGAGGTGGAGGCCTGTCTGAACTCAGGCCTGGAGGGACATTAGCAAAGGTTTATGACCTTCACTTTGAGGCAGGCACAGGATTAGCCTGTTCATTGCTTCCACGTTTCTGTGAGCTGAAAGGAATTGGCTTTATTGTTACTCCAGAGTGTTTGCCACTGTTCTCGCTAAGTTTTGTAGATCTGACAATTTGTTTATGATTTCAGGTAAGCTTCGGTCAAGTGGCTTCACTCAGTTTGGGAAGTTATCAGTCTCTCACAGGCACTTGCTTATGAAAGAAATGGAAAACATAAAATCCTTATTACCAGTAGCTGGCAACTTCTCACAAGAGATGAAAATACTAATTTTTTACTGTATTTTGTTGAAATATCTGAGACAGTTCAATTTATAATGGGGAAACCAATTCCTACCCCTGAAAAACAAATAAGCAAACACAGGCAAACAAAGAAAATGGGTTTATTCTTCACTGGAATTGGGCATGCCGTCCCTAAGGATGTGGGTCATGTGCTTCTCTGATTAGGCAAATGCTGTCCTTGACCTTGGTTCGTCCCTCTAGAGTGCCATACAAATGTGAGGCATTTTCTGTGAATAAGGAAGGATCCCTGACAACACAATCAAGCTATCAAGTTCAAAATGCTGAAAGCCTCAATTAAACAATTTACGGAAGAAATTATCGTGTATAGCTTTACCGTAAGAGACTATTGCCATTCTCTGTAAAGATACACCTTTTTCTTATCCAGATTGACTTAGCTCCTGGTTTGTTCCAGGTACTGTATACGGAATGGCAGCCACAGGCATGAGTGAGAATGGATTCCGACATGTCCAGACAGTGGAAATGGGCATGTTGGGGGGGCAGCAAAAACACATGGACTCCACAGGTAAAATGTACAGAAGGTGATTTAACAGAGATAAAGAACAGCTAAACTAAACTTGCAGGCATTCATGGTCCTTCCAAACAATGGTTCATGAAATCTCTAGATACCTATGATAGAGATGCTATTGTTTTTAAAAAATTTTTATTTAAATTTTAGTTAATATACAGTACAATATTGGTTTCGGGAGTAGAATTCAGTGACTCATCACTTCGATGCTTATTCTTAGTAGAGCAGATTGGCTATATAACCCTTAGACACTAGATGGCGCCATAAGATAGTCATATGTTAGTATTTTGGCGCTCTGGCGTGATACTTGTTCAAACCCAAGCTTGAGGTTGAAAAATTTTATTAAGGAAAAGGCACAGTTTATAAAATCAACCTTTTTTTTCTTTTACTTTCATAAAGTCTTCCTATATTCTCCAAAACTAAGTGGATTAGAGACATACAAGTTACATAGGCATTTTAGATGTCCCACCTGTGCACTGGGCTGTGAAAGGGCCCTTAAGGGATAGATTCACATTTGCCTGTGCAAGTCTATGCTGCCTCTAATCCCACACTCTTGTAGGGTGGAGGCTTGATGTCTGATTCCTTAAGAGTGAGTCTTCTTCCACCCAACGCCCTTTCACACCATGTCCCTGAGCCCCAAAAGGTGAGTAGGTCAGTTTCTAGTCTTAGCTCTTGGGACTGGGTGGCCTTGCATGGCTCCTGGATTTGCACTGGAAAATCCCTCAGTCAAGCAGCCCATCCCCTCCATACTGAGGGGACTATCATCTCACAGAAGCTCAAAGCTCACATCCAACCTGAGGCGTTAGTTTAGCTCAAAGACCCAATGGCCTCTCTGGCTTTGCTTCTGCTCACTGCTCTGGCAGCCACTTTTGGTTTTGATTAAAATGTGCCTGAGAAGTGTTTCATACCCTTTGCACTCAGGAGTGCATTCTAAACACTCCATTTTTATGTATTATCCAGAATTTTCAGGTTTTCAGAAGAGTGATTTTTCCCCCACTGCTCAATTCACCATTTAGACTGGAAGTCCATTTTTACCATTGAAAAAGAAATTCTCCACTGAGAAAGATAAATGAGAAGGAAGTGAAGGAAATGATGGTGTTCTCAGGTGATGTGAGCTCTGGTTTCCAGGGCCTCGCCAGCCTGGCTTCTCACAATTGGAAGGTTGTCAGCTGTGAGGGATGGCCCTGCAGCTACTTTGCACTTTCTTTTCTTGCAGTTGGAACAATTTCCCTGGAATTCCCGCCCTGTCTAAGGATACAGGTTGGCAGAAAAGGCAGGATTTGTGCCTTCCTCAAACACTCTCCTCCTATGATTCTGCTTCCCATCCTTAGTGATATGACCACTTAGGTTAGACAGTCTTACTTGTGAGTCCTCAGAGTGTGGTCCTTGTGGCTGCCAAGCCTGCAAGAGGCTTACATAGAACGTGTCCCAGACAATGCCAACATACTCTCCATTATTGCCACTCACTCAGGGACCCATGGCAGAAGGGACCACCAGCACCCTCTTTTCAATAGTTTCTCCTTTCCCCAGCCCAGTCCCCACATTCCACCTTACAGCACTCTGATCCCCATGTCCTGACCTCCTGGTCTCCAAAAGTTACAACCTAAGATAAAAATTGTTTTACGAGAAAAGAGAGAGGAAAGGAAACTTCGAGAGATGATGCTTATGTTTATGATAGCGTTTATGGTGGTGGTTTCACAGGTGCATACTCATGCTCAAACTCATCAAGATGTATACATCAAGTGTGGACAGTTTCTCTTGCCTGTCAATGATAATCTCAATTTAAAAAAAAGATTGTATTCTTTGGGAATTCACTAGTAGGAGAATTATTTTAATGAAGTTCTCTTTAATCCAATGACATAAATTTGTATTTTAAAACTATCCTTTAGAAATAGTCTTCCCCTTCCCAATTCATGTAGACATTCCCCAGGATGCTATAGGCAACATCAGAGTTACCAAAGCACTGAAAGCTGCCGAGAGCAGGGACTCCCCATAATTCAGTGCTAGAGTCGTTCGGCTCCCGTGTATCTGTTTTTGTACTGAACTTGCTCTCTTCCTGCTTTTGTTTAATAGAAGTGTAGTTGGCACACAATGTTGCATTCGTTTCGGGTGTAGAGCATGGCGATTGGACGACTCCATACTTTATCTGTGTACTTCCTGCTTTCTTAATATGATCACCGTCCTCCATTTTGACCTCGGTAAATGTTGAAGTGCAGTTTCCATGGGAGCCCAGGAGCAGGGCCCACACACATGAAAAGTTGAAAATCGGGGCGCCTGGGTGGCTCAGTAGGTTAAGCGCCTGACTCTTGATTTCGACTCAGGCCGTGGTCTCAGGGTTGTGAGATGGAGCTCTGTGTCAGGCTCTGTGCTGGGTGTGGAATGTGCTTAAGATTCTCTCTCTCCCTCTGACCCTCCTCGCTACTCTCTCTCTCTCTCTCTCTCCCAAAAACAAAGAGAAAAAAAGTTGAAAATTTTTCTTTTATTTTATCACCTCTGCAGTCACTTTTCCTACATTTCTTTCTCACATTTCTTTTATGTGTAACTATCTTTTACCTTGAATAATCACCTAATCAAGGAGTGATTAAATGTAACAAACATTTTCTTTAAATAAAAATAGAAAAAGATGAGTTATGTTCAGTATCTTTGAAATACCTCTTTGCATTTTAGTGGCCATGCCAATATGCAGAGCTAAATATATATGTGAGTACAATTAGCATCTTTGAGCCACTGCTGGTCCCTTTTTCCTGGGACATTCTCCCCACTCTTGCCTGGTTAACTACTGCTCACTTTTCCCGGCCTCAATTTAAATGTCCTTTTCTGAGAGAGACCTGATGAGAATCCCTGCTGCTCTTTTTCAGAGAACTTATATTACTTGTTATTGTGCTTGCACAATTGGAAATACATGTTTGAGTGATTGCTTATTAAACCTTTCTTTTCCTCCAGACTGTGAACTATGAGGCTCTTGTTTCCCCAGGATCTCACACAGGGCTTGGCACATGGCAGACACTCTAAACATTTATTATATGAAGGCATTAATGAATCTTGTTCCTTTAAATAAATTGTTCTGCTAGCTAACGGCTGTGGTTATCTTCAAAAAGCAATGATTCTTTGAGAATAGGGAAATATTTGAAAATATTTATTTGGCTCCACTCAAACCCACACAGCTCAGGACAAATTTTCTTATTGGCCAAGAGAATGGCTTTCCGAGTTCTAATTATTAAATTGCAAGTGAACTGTCTACCCATTGGAGGCTGGTGATGAACTTGAAGGTGAAAAATTGATGTTCAAAAGCAATAGACTGGGTGAACCTGGGATAGGGAAAAAGGGCATCTGTTATGTTGCGGATATAAGACTTATGTTTCACAGGCATAAAAAATAGAGAGGCACATGTTGGCAAGGGGGAAACTGAAATGCAGAACGCAACAATCGTAATCATGGTTTGCTCTTGTGGGGCTTACAATATTGGCAGTATTTACTGACAAGCTTTTGGGACAAGAGATAACTGAAAGAATAGTTATAATAAAGCAAATAAGGGCAACTATTGTGATATTCAGAGAAATGCATGCTAGGAAGAGGAGTGATTAGTCCTGCACTGTGGAGTCGAGGAAGGGTGGACAGAGCAGGTGTTATGGTAGCAGGTCCCGAAGGATGAATAGGGGGCTTGCACCCTGGCAACAAGAAGGAAGGGAATTCCTGGAAGAAGAAACGTATACATGATGGCATGGAGGTATTAGGGACCACCACTTACCCGAATGCGAGAGAGACCTGGCATGTGGATGGGGTAGAGGCAGCCAGCGGGTAGTGAGACGTGAGCCTGGGAGACAAGGCTGTGGTTGAATTGTGAAGAACCCTGTAAGCCATAGTGAGAAATGTGTGAATTAGCGTTGAGGGTTGGCAGTGGGAAAAATAGTTTACTTTGCCCATTTAAAAATAGCATGGCAATTAATGACTTTCAGGGAGATACATTTCTTGGCTGGCATATCTCTGGTGGAATCTTCCCTTTGGAGGTTCTCACACTAGAAAATACAGCAGGAAAACTATTTGGTGTAAATGTGACTGCATTTGTTACTTTGGCAATTAAAAGTGTCTTGAATGCAGTAACAGGCTTTCTGGTCCCTCAGCGGAGTTCTTCTAGGAAAAGACAGGTAGCAGTAGACCATAGCGGTTCAGAGCAAAAAGTATGCCTTCAAATTGTCTAGGTTTGAGTCCTGGCTCCACCTTGAGGAAGCTCCTAACCCCTTAAAACCTCAGTTTTCTCATCTGTGAAATGGATATAAAGGTAATATTACTTATCTCATGGAGCTGCCTAAGGATTAAGATAATGCACGTAGAGCTCCTAGCTCAGTACGTCTAGTACAGGGAAATGCTCAATAAATATTTGCTAGTGAAAGATGCAGCTATTATCCAAGATGGATTCAGTGCAAATCAGAATCCAGTCCCTTGTCCATGAAGCCTGAATTAGTCATCGTTCAGCTCCAGAGCGACTCATTAGACATCTTCTAAAGTTAGGAATGAGTCTTGTTTTCAGGAGCCTTATTAAATAGTCCTTCCCAGGCTTTACATGAAATCCCAATGGATGACTCACAACAGCTGTTGTGCATGTCTGTCACCCTGAGACTTTGAATTCATTAAGACATAAATCTGAATACAAGTAGTTTTGTCTCGATTATTTTGGGGAACAGTTAAGAGCTTTGAAAATCACATTTTTGGTCACTGTAAAGCAGAAAGATTGGAGTCACTTTGGAGCAGTCATTCCTCTTGTCATTATAATACCGAAAGAATAAAATGAGCTAGGACATGCAAGTAAACAGAGAATCCTATGCAAATGCTTGTACAATGTGGCTTAGAAAATTCAAGGAAAAGTTGTAGTTAGGTGAGGAGAAGGTCATGGATAAGAAAATCTGTGATAGAAGAACTTTGAAAGAAAAGGCTGGTAAGAACAGATGTTAATCTCGGTCTCCTCCTTCCTTGGAAGGAGTGGAGGGTGAGCCGGCGTGGGGAGAAACTGCTTAAGAAGCTGGTTTAGCATAGCCAAAGAAATGCTAACTCTAGGAAAAAGTCCTGGAGATCCCCAACGTCTACCAAAGAAGAGAAAACCAAACAAAATATGCAGGAAGGATTTTTGGCAAAAGGAGTGAAAGGCATTTCCTCCCATTTTATCCTGAAGGAATGAATCATTTTCACGTAGCCCGTCTGCGCTCACTGCAGGGGTGAACACAGAAAACTGGAAGGAGGCAATTCTGTGCCGAATCCACAAAGAACTGAGGAATTCCAAGAAAAAGAATGGTTGTTAATCTAGAAAATCACCTCAGACCAGAACTCTGATGGGACTCTGAGGATTATGAAAATGAATTCTTCTCCTGTGTGATGATTACGTGAGGAACCTGACAGGCTTGTACTTCTGTTTCTAGGTCTGTTGAGGATTGCATTGCCCCCACTACCAGTTCTCCTTCTCTCTCTTTCTCTCTCTCTCTCAATCCTCCATTGGATCATTTGAGTTAATATTTCAAGGGGAAAACAACATTAGAAACAAAACCGATGAATGACTGAGTCAACATACACATGTTTTAGATTTTACCTACTAAATTTTAAAGTTGTTAAGGGAAAGACATGTCATGGTGTCCCCACAACATCCTATATTTACTGCTGATGTGACCTTGGCTGTAAGCTGTCTGTGCACAGTTTTATTAGCTGTGAGATACAGATATTAGTACTTCCAGCCTCATTTGGTTGTTGTGATAATTTAATGAAATGATCTGAGTGTGTATCACAGTTTCTGACATTAGTGCTGTATTTGCTCACTGTTTCTAAATGTACTGCTGGACCCTTCAGTCAGAGTGCCCAACCTCTCAACATTGTTATCATTCTACTTCTAAAGCTTCTGTAATGGAACCCCACAAACTGGGTAGCCTAAAACGACAGAGACTTATTGTCTCACAGTTCTAAGGCTGGAAGTCCAAGATCTAGGTCACAGTCCCTGTGAAATCCACAGGAGAGAAGCCTTCCTTGCTTCTTCTTAGCTTCTAATGGTTTCTTGTCAATCCTTGGCCTTCCTTGGCATGTGGCTGCAGCACCTCAGTCTCTGCCTCCATCATCGCATGGTGTTGTCCTTGTGCTTCTGTTTCTCATCTTGCTATAAGGGCACCAGCCATATTGCAGTAAGGGTCCACGCTATGCCAGCATGACATGAGCACAACTAATGACATCTCCAATGACCCTATTTCAAAATAATGTCACATTCTCAGATACCAGAGGTTAGGATTTGAACCTATCTTGTTGGGGAACACAATTCAGCTCATCACACTCCTTCATTTTCTTTATTATTTTTTTAATTTAAATTCAGTTAATTAGCATATAATATATTATTTGTTTCAGAGGAACAGGTCTGTGATTCATCAGTCTTATAGAATACCCAGTGCTCATTATATCATGTGCTCATTACAGTGCTCATTACATCCTTTATGTCAACTACCCAGTTACCCCATCCCCCCAACCCCCGACACTCCAGCAACCCTCAGTCTGTTTCCTATGATTAAAAGTCTCTTATGGTTTGTCTCCCTCTCTGGTTTCATCTTGTTTCATTTTTTTCCTCTTTTCTCCTATGATCCTCTGCCTTGTTTCTTAAATTCCACGTATCAGTGAGATCATATGATAATTGTCTTTCTCAGATTGATTTATTTCACTTAGCATAATACCCTCTAGTTCCACACATGTCGTTGCAAATGGCAAGATTTCTTATCTTGATGGCTGTGTAATATTCCATGGCATATATATACCACAACTTCTTTATCCATTCATCTGTTGATGGACATCTGGGCTTTTTCCATAGTTTGGCTATTGTGGACATTGCTGCTATAAACATTGGGGTGCAGGTGCCCCTTCAGATCATTGCATCTGTATCTTTGGAGTAAATACCCAGTACATACCCCTTCATTTTACATTCATTACAACTGTGACTACATATGATCATCAGGCATTAGCTCACAATCAAAATGAACTATGAGGGACCCCGGGGTGCTCAGTCGGTTAAGTGTCTGCTTTCGGCTCAGGTCAGGATCCCACAGTCCTGGGATCAAGTGCTGCATCAGGCTCCCTACTCAGCGGGGAGCCTGCTTCTCCTTCTGCCTGCTGCTCCCCCTGCTTATGTGTGTGCATCTCTCTCTGACAAATAAATAAATAAATAAAATCTTAAAAAAAAAAAAAAAGAACTATGAAAGGGAAGGTTGTTTAAGTTACCCGAGATGAAAACAAACCGGAAATCAAACTTTCTGGTTCATAGCCCTTTCCCTAATACAAAAACTTATCTGCAGTCACAGGGCTGTAGATTAATGGCTAGCAAATGAAATGTCAGCTGTTTTGGTAAGTGATTGCTTGACTTACATGTATTTGCACACGTTGTGGTGATTCTAATATTGAACCAGTTAGGATTGTGCTTTCATTCCTGGTTCTGTTGTAACTTTACAGAAAGCAATCACAAAGCAAACGATCTAGAAATAGAGTAAATGGTATCGTGAACACAGCCTGGTACAGATGAGGGAGACAAATATGAAGTTGAAGGCCTTTGCTGTTTTGTTTGTCTGAGATTTTTTGCTTCATTTGTTCGTTCAATCAAAAGCAAAGATAGTTTTCTAAGAAAAAGACTACAGAGGGAATCCAGCAAGAAGAGTACTTTTTGGGATTTAAAAAAATATATAGATATAGATTTATTTTAAGAAGTTGGCTCATGTGATTCTGGGGGCTGGCAAATCCTAGATCTGCAGGGCAGGCCATGAGTCGGAAGCTGAGGCAAAAGTTGATGTTGCAGGTTTGAGCTGGAAGCGTGTAGAGCTGACTGGCAGGCTGGAAACCCAGGTAGGATGTCTCTGTTGCAATCTTGAGGGAGAATTCCTTCTTTTCTGGGAATTCTCAGAGTTTGCTCAAAAGGCCTTCAACGGATTGGATGAGTCCCACCCACAGTCTCAAGGGCAATCTTTCTTTCTCTTTTTTTTGCTTTTTGGAATCTCAATGACGTCAGAACCAAGTTGCCATGTTATGCAAATTTCATGGAGCGTATGTATAGGAGAGTGATATAAATGTTTGATTCATAAATAACCTGAGCCGTTCAAACCCCTCATTAAGGATGAGGAGACGGAAGTGCATGAAGTCACTTTCCTGAGGTTACCGGACAGGGCACAGCTAGAAAGCTGGGCTCCAGACCCCTTACTCAGTTCAGGTCTGGCACAGCTCCAGTCTCAAATATTGCACAGCCTCCTCCCCGGGCTCCCTGCCTCTACATCCAACCTCATGAAGTGGTCTCCAATCCAGAGCTGGTACTTGGGCCTCTTGATGCTCACCTGCTCAGAGAAAACGTCATTGATCAACAATTATTTCCATTGCATTACCCTTCTTTCATGTTTTCATCATATTTATTACAGAATATCTAATTTCGATTGATTGTATTTTCTAGGCATGAGCTTGAGTATTTGAAATTCAGTTTGAAAACCTGCATCACAGCAAGAAAAATTAAGGAACATTGGTTAAGCCATGTCATACATCACTGACCCCAGTCCTTCCCCCCTTATCTTTGATCCTCAGAACTCCCAGAGGTTAGAAAAAAGTCAGTGAGGTTGGTGCTCTGTCCACGGACCCCAGAAGTAAACAACTCAGTTGGAAGTGATCTTAGGATCATCTTGGTTCTTAAATGCCTCTCTTCTCTTCTGGAAGCTAAGGCTCAGGCTAATTATGTTTTTTGTATGTTTAAGTCCAGCACATGGCCATCACTCCAGAATGTGTCTTAGATAATTTAAAATATATCTCAGGTGCAATTAAAGTGCTGGTCCCCCTCAGAGTGACAGAGCATCTCTGCAAGGCTGTCTCCAAAGAAGTGTCACATTTGCAGACGGTCAGCTCCACAGTGCACCAGGCTGGCTGTTCTAAATCTCTGCATCTTCGGGCTGTTTCATCCAGGAATGTGTTAAGAAAATGCAATGCAAACGGAGTGTTTTGGAAAAGTAAACATTTTTGCAAAGATGATGTTTTTCAGGGTGTGTGTGTCCCTGGCTGCAATTCTTTGGAAGGTAATATTTATGCTGACTGACGGTTAGCAAAGAACATCAAGGCTCTCACAATCTCATCTCCTCCCTCAAGTCTGTGTTTCTATCGAATTATAAATACGGCTTGCAGATTCTCAAATGATTTTTGTCTTTCTGGCATTTGCCCGAAAGAGTAAGTTCCACTGCTCATTTTAATCATCTCTTTCTCTTTGGCATATTATTATTCAGATTTTCCTCTGTCCATGAAGATGAGCATTTCTCCTGTGATGAGCTCACAGCCGTTTCGGAGATTGAAGGAAGGCAGTCGCATGTAGAGATTCAGTGTGTGAACTTGGGCCAGACGGAAGGTCAGAATCCCAGCTCCGATTCTTTATGGAAAATTACTTGCTCAAGTCTTACTTTCCTCCTCAGTAAAATAAGAGTGGTCATCACTGTACCCAGTTCTTAGGGGTTTAGTAGTGAGGAGAGGAGAGTATGCTCTCAAACTGCTCAGCACAACGCCTGGCACACAGTGAATCTGGACTACACAGCGTCTGAAGGGATTTTCCCAGTCATTCGTATCAATCCAGAGGCTGCAGGGTTTGCACCCTCCGCTCTTTATAATTATTTACTGAGAACTTGCGCACATATGGATGTCTTGAGAAATCAAAACAGCTTTGTGAGTTCATCTCTAATGTGAATCAGTGAACACCTGGCGTCTGTTTCTAGGACACCAGGCACTCCTCTTGCTGCCGAGAGTACAAAGGTGACTCATCATGAACCCTGCTCTCAGGTAGCCCGCAGCCCGTGGGGAGACAGTTATAGGAACACGTGGTTGCCCAGTGCCTGTGCAGTGATGCGGGGATGTGGCAGGTGCATGGGGAGCTCAGAGGAGGCACCGGGGAGCTCCAAGCGGCCTCCCAGGGAGAGGTCACATACGTGGTGAAGGCGTGCAGGCAACATGCAGACTCTTCCTTCTCTCTAGAAGCATCTAGAGTTCAGTTTGTCTGGAGCACCACCAGTTTCCACTAGGTTCACCTCATAACCGTTTCTTGCTGCTCCATACCACTTCAGTGTCCCAGTTCAGATGCCCCAACCTTGGTCTGGACTGTTGCAGTGGTGCCATGTGGTCTCCACCTTGTTCCTGCCCAGTCCACACAAATCTGGATTTAGTAAGGAGAGCTTTTATTTAAAAGGATTATGGTAAGGCGTGGGGTGTGAAATGGATTATTGCCACAGGGCGAATGCTCTGACCACGAGATCGAGATCGCAAGCATCAAAAGGGTTTTTCTTTCAGGGGAGGAGTAAATCAGGCTAGAGAGAGCTGGATGTGGGCAAGTGGGACGAGCAGGAGAGGCATGATTGGAAAATATCCCCCAGGACGCTTTGAGGCCACTCGGCTTTCGGAGGGGCTGTCAGGGAGGGGCTGCATGCTGGGTCAAGCTGATAAGGGCCAAAGTTCACTTTACCAAAATTTGATTAACAAGCATTTTGTTCTCATTCATCAATGGGGGACAAAGCAGTTTAGCTAATTATTTATGAAGCAAAGAATGGGAATTTGGAGGGTCTGTGTCTGGCCTTGTCATAGGTAAACAAGGGGGCCTCCATGAGTCTTATCTAAGGATATGGGGACTTACTTCTTTGTAAGTATTTTTGATGAGGGAACCGAGGGCAAGCTGAGGGCAAAGCAGAAGCTGACACCCCACAACCCTCCCACCCCCGTGTCATATGTGTGACATTCCTCAGGCACTCCTGGCTGCCCTAAAGGAAAAACAAATAGTCAACTTGCAGAAATCACAATCCTGCAAGACCTGAGTCTCCCTCAGTTTACAAATGTCCTAGTGATTTACAAGGAAGAAGCTTTCTTATCAGTAGCCTAACTTCCGGAGACCCATAGCTCAGTTTCCTGAAGCCCCAACATCACCTTCCCCTCTTAAAATTGAGGAAAGCTGAGGCAGAAGGGAATGTAAATACAATTAAATGTCCTGATAACTTGCAACCTATTGACAGGTAATTGAAGCAGGCAGAGTGTAATGTTCCTCCAGGAAGCTCCCAACTATCTTCATGTTAACGCCTTACTAGAGGGGTAAACAACTTTAGCTTGACAATAACAAGGCCTCTGGTATCCTGTGAGTCTTCTCTAACATATGAAAGTTCTTTCTCGAAACATCCCTTTTTCCTTACCCCCCCCCAACCCCACAGTATATAATCAGCCACCCCTCCCAACCCCGGTGCAGCGGCTCTTTCTGCCCACGGGTCCTGTCCCTGCACTTTAATAAACCACCATTTTGCACCAAAGATGTCTCAAGAATTCTTTCTTGGTCATTGCCTCCGGACTCCACCCCACTGAACCTCACCTATATTTCAAAACTACATCATTTTCAGAGCCCAAAGGGACTTCTTTTTTTTTTTTTTTTAAAGATTTTATTTATTTATTTGACAGAGATAGAGACAGCCAGCGAGAGAGGGAACACAAGCAGGGGGAGTGGGAGAGGAAGAAGCAGACTCATAGCAGAGGAGCCTGACGTGGGGCTCGATCCCATAACGCCGGGATCATGCCCTGAGCCAAAGGCAGACGCTTAACCACTGTGCCACCCAGGCGCCCCCCCAAAGGGACTTCTTAAGCTTCACCATTTTCTAGAGCGTGGGGCTCAGGTAAAGTTCAACATTGTCACCATTCTCTCCTCAGCTACAATCACTTTCTGAATGATGGATATGGCCAAATGGCTTCTTGCTTAACATAGTTCAATGGCTCTCCTCCTGATGGCACTTGATTACCTCTTCTGCCGTATCTTCGGTTTTGGACTCCAGAAACACCAAAGAGCTCTGGTTTCCTGTCTATGTGCCATGTGGTGTCTAATCTCTGTGTCTTTGTTCAGACTGTCCTGATGCCTGCAATGCCATCTCCTGCCCCCTCCCCCATTTACTCGATGACACCCAAACTCCTAATTATCCTCAAAGTCTCAGAAGAGGTGACATCTTCAGGAGAACTTCCTCAGTCCTGTACTAGATTGAGGTTGGTATTTTCTTTGTGTTTCTGTAACAATGTGAACTTACATCTCTTGTTGCACTTAGCACATTGTGATAATTGTTCTTTGTGTGTTTAGTATCAGGGACTATGTTATAAACCCTCTCAGTCAATATTTGTTTAGTGTGTGTCTGGTTCTCTGGCAAATACTATAAACTCACTTATTTGTGTGTCTGTGTGTGTTTAAGATTTATTTATTTATTTTAGAGGGTGGGGTAGGGGTAGAGGGAGAGAGGGAGAGAGAGAATCCTGAAAGAGACTCCTCACTGAGTGCAGAGCCCACATGGGGCTCCATCCTACGACCCTGAGATTGTGACCTGAGCTGAAATCAAGAGTCAGACTTTAATGGACTGAGCCACCCAGACGCCCCAAATTCACTTCTTTGTTAATCTCCATTTTTCAGGTAAGAACACTGAGATTAGGAAGCTAAGCAATTTACCAGTTACCCGCACAGACTTTGAATTGAATAGAATGGATATGCTGATTGTATCTCTAGAGTTCTCTTATCATTTGCTCTGGTAGTGATAGAATGTTCGAGCTTAGTGGGTTCGCGGTGTTCACCCAGTTCATTGCCAGCAATGTGCAAGTTTTTAAGCTCTGGGAGGTAAAAGACACAGAACTCCTTGTGCTTGAACAATATTGGCTCCTCTTAGGTCCTGTTGAGGTCTGGAACAGTGAGCATATGTTCCTCAGTAGTGTAACATTCAAGGTAAGTAGCACGTACGGTCAACACAGCCCTAGAAAGCTGATATCTTTATTCAGAGTTCTGAGTAATGTGTTCAGAAGTTGCTTAGCTTTCAGTCCCTGAGAAAGTTTTCTGATGTTTCAGAGATTCCTCCCTGGTCTCATTCTCTGATACTGTAACAGTGGCAAAATGTGGGCTCCGTGGCCTTACTTATGGCAAAGACCTGCTGAGAACTCCAGTGGTCGTTCATTCTTTCATTTATGCAATTAACTATTCACTCACTCATTAGATAACTTGACCAATATTTCTTTTTTTTTTTAAGTGATGATGTTTTTATTTTTTAAAAAAGATTAAAAAAAAATTTATTTGACACAGAGAGAGAGACCACAAGCAGAGGGAGTGGCAGGCAGAGGCAGAGGGAGAAGCAGGCCCCCCACTGAGCAGGGAGCCCAATGCTGGGCTCCATCCCAGGACCTGGGATCATGACCTGAGCCGAAGGCAGACGCTTAAAACCAACTGAGCCACCCAGGCGCCCCTTGACCAATGTTTCTTAAACACTTAATTTGTGTCAGATACTATACTAGGCTCTGGGGATAAAGAGAAAACCGGGGTGTGTTTCCTATCTTTAAGGAAATGATAAGTTTCTAAAAGAATTAGTCAGGTAGGCAAATAAGCAATAAAAAGATATCAGTGCTAAGTCAGAAATACCGCTGCGCGGGAGAAAGGAAAAATGAAGCTGTGATCTTTAAAGTATTATTTATGGTAATTGCGGTCTTTCTATTTCAGGTTTTATGTCACTCAAATAATTATAAGTATTGAAGCCAAATCACCAACCAGATTCCATCGAGAGGCAACTTGACTCCATCAAAACACATTATTATGATTTTGGAGACTTAAGTCTGTGTGCATAGATTGCACATATGGCAAAAACATGAGTACACTTTGAATTCGTAATAAAACATGAGACCCCGGGTTGGACAGAGAACATGGGTGCTGATCTCTGAGTCTGACAAATAGTAAATGTCAGAGTATCAGCACTGAAGTTGCCAGTCACACTCGATAAAAATATCATCATAGAAATCAAAGGGTTTTTATTTTTATTTTTTGTTTTTTTCCCCCTGTCTCCTGTAGGTGGTTGACAGGATAAAACTCTGAAAGGCATTCTTAGGAGATTTTTGTTTCTCGTATTTGTTTCCTTTCTATTCCTGTCCTTCCACACTCTTGTCAGAGCTCTGGTGCCCCCTGCCTCTCTCCGAAGAGCACACAGGAAGGCCAGGCTTTTTGCTAGAAGGTCTCTGGGGCATATTGAATTACAAAGGAAATAGCTTATGAAACAAAAGTGCATACAAACCCAGGAAATGTCTCTCTTTCCTCATGTAGTTCTTATTCAAATGAGAACAAAATATGGTAACTTATTCTGACTGCCAGTGTTGTTTGCAAGATGGCCTCATCTTCTTCGCTGAGCTAGTGAATCTTTGCTGGACTCCTCCTGAGACCTGGCTGAGGTCCCAACACCACGTATTGGAGCCTCTTCCTATTCTCATCAAGTGAGGACAGTAGTTTTCTTCCCCTGGGGAGGCTGCTTATATTTACAAAATTCAGCAGAATTAGAAATGGTCCAATTTGGGGAAAATGAAGAAAAAAGAATATATACAATACCAACATTTGATTTTTTTTTAGTTGATTTTTTATATTTCTTTTCAGAAGGGAATCATAGTGGAAAGTGGGTAGTATCTAGAAGCCAGAGAGACCTGGGATTGATGGCTCTTATACTCACTAGCTGAGTGACTTGGATTAATTTCCAAACATCATTTTCTTTCTAGATGAAAGAACATGTTTAATAGTTATATGGTTAAATGTAGGTTGAGACCAAGCCTGCCGCTAAACAATATAGATGCCAGTAGCATATCCCTCCCAGACCCAGGTGTGACAATAAACAATGTCTCCAGCCGTGGCCTGGGTGTCAGTATCATCTCGGGCTGAGAACCATAGCTGGAGAAAAGGTGCTTTGTGTTCAGAGAGGGAAGAGGGGGTTGTACTTCTGGTTATTCTACCCACTAATTCTAAATTTCACTTTTCTCACCTTAAAAAAAGTAGGGGTTGGCCAGATGATTTTAAGGTGCCTTCTATCGCTAACCAGCTGTGATTCCATGGAAGGAAAAAACAAAGATAATGAAGACATAGGAAGACTTGGAAGTGAAGGCCAGGGAAATTGACTAAGATATGGAGTAGCCCTGTAAGTTCTGTATTTCTGAACAAAGTTGAGCTTCCAAACCACTGATTAGAAAGAGTTGCTAATCTAAGCTAACTAGCTAGGAAACAAAGGATCAGAAATCCAGACAAGGAATTGGGACTTTTCAGATGATGGTGAAGATGATGATGATGAAGAAGAAGAAGTAGAAGATGAGGATGATGATGATGATGATGATGGCGGCGGCGGGGGTGGTAATGACAGAGCAGCTAATATTTATTAAGTGCTAACTGTGGACCTGGCTCTCAGGCGCGTGGGTGGCAAAAGCTCAGCATTTAGGCTCTGGTGGGTTGTAATGGTAGGAGTCACAAAGAAAAGCTGCAAGAGCCAGACTGCTCTCAGATTTGGGGTAAATCAGAGCCAAAGAAAGTGAAGAAACATGGGATTTTAGCACATGTTTTGTAGAAGGAAACAATCAACAAGGTCAGCTGAGAATATGTACTTGCTGATGAAAGTATTAATACTTCATTATTAAAATCCAAGTGGGGGTCATTTTCAATGGAAATAGAAGAAAGGGAACAGCAGGGCACCTGGGTGGCTCAGTCGGTTGAGCGTCCGACTCTTGGATTTGGCCCAGATCGTGATCTCATGGGCTGCGGGGTACAGCCCCGAGTTGGGCGCCTTGCTCAGTGGGAGTCTGCTTGAAAGATTCTCTCCCTTTGCCTCTCTCCCACTCACCTGCATGCTCTTGCTCTCTCTCTGTAAATAAATAATCTTAGAAGAAGAAGAAGGAGGAGGAGGAGGAGGGTGGCCAAATAGCAAATTAGTCTCATTAATGAAAATATTTCTTAACTCTTATTCTTTTTCTCTTAGGTATATCGTTTTGTTTATTGCATTTTACTGATTCATGTTATACTAGAACTTAATAGGTCAGGGCAGGTGGTTGTGGTGGTGGTTGTTTTGATTTTAGGATCAGTCTGTGGTTATTTGTCAGAGATTTAATATGCTCTTGGAGATGTGCACGCATTTTACACCATCCTTTGTGAAGGCACTCCAATTTCTCTTGGGTGTTTGGTGCTGAGCAAATTAATTCTATTCTTAACTTTTTCCTTCATCAGATCCTTTTTGTTTGGCTTTTAAAAGGGTCAGTGTGTTAGACTGGGTTTCTAGTCAGTTACCAAGGAGGAACTTTGAGATGCTAAATTCTCAGTGTACTAAAACTTGTCCTTTGGATAATGGCCCATTCTGTGCATCGCAACCCAATAACTTAAGTACAATAGTAGCCTAGTTTAAGTAAGTAAAGGGGTGGGGTGGGGGATTAAAAATTCAATAGAATAAGATAAGAATGATTTTTTTTTTCCTGTAGTAGGAGAGAAATTGGAATATTTCCAAGGGCAATGGCAAGGTTGTATGCAGTAATGTAGTTGACATACTAATGTGTGGATGGGTGGGGCATTAAGAATTAGAGTTTTGGGAAAATAATTAAAACTAAAGTGAGTTAAGAACAATGATATTCAACATAGCTCTTGGCCTTTTCCCTGAGAAGGCTATTGGTGATATTTAGTATCATGATTCCCTCATATTCTTTTATTCTATATTACCAGAATAATAGACAAGATGCCCAATTTTGAGGGGTGAGTGTGGCAGGGTAATGGGGGAAATTATATGTCTCTGGCTATGCTGAGCTTATTATAATTGAGAAAAAAAATCTATTTATCATCTTTCTCTGTCTCTATTTCTCTAAAATATCTATAGATTCCACTTCCTACTTATGGTAACTTATTTTTACAAATTAAGGATTTTGAAAGCAATTTTATTCTTGAAAATAAGAATAATCTTTGGATAAAATTTTGCAGTGAGGTGTCACTTCTCCATAGTCCTGTTAAAATATTCAGTGGACGTTCACCTGATGCATTTATAAGTCTTTCAATCATTGTGCAGTAACTCAAGCAGAAAAAGGAGTTTTATTATGAATCTTATGCTAGGTGTGCTTGTAAATGCTAATCCATCAGCACTACTTTCATGAAGACATAATAATGAGTTAGTTCTGCAAGTGGTGGAGAAAAGAAGCCATCACTATTAATGGTATAATCCAAACACAAACAAATAGGACATATGTACATTTCTCCCGCTTACATTTTTAAAAATGCAATCTAAAAAACCAATTATGTTAGTCAAAAGTATGTAGGCTTGCATTTTGATTCGACAGTGTGACCAACCAAAGAAAAACACATACTAAATGCATAGAGAAAATCAGATAGTTCTAAGCATATTTCAATCACCTTAGCATTTCTCCTATAATTCCCTAATCAGACCAAAAAATAGATTTGGAAAAAGTTGTCTTTCTCGTAGGAATACTAAGTAACTGAAAATAACATTAGTGCTTTACTATCAGTATTTACGAAGTGCCTCATTTCTTTAAGGCAATTCACTAAATGAATGGTTCCACTTGTCACCTATCAGCAACAAAATCATTTCAAATAAAAAGAGGAAAAGAGTATTTGCCTAGGCCTGGTTGGATTATGACACCTGCAGGAGATTTCAGTGTCTTCCCACCGTCTAATGATAAAGCCTGTCATTTAGGGCTCTCCATGCTTTGTCCCACACCTGTCATTCTGATCTGCTACTTTTCCCAGAATGGGATCCAACTACATATTTTTTATTTTATCTTCCATTTTCTCTTCCTTCCTGTAATGCTGTAGCCAAGCTGAGGGATTTTCTTGCCTCTATCTCTTTGCTAGTGTATTCCCTCTTGCTTAGAATTTCCATTCCTTTATCTCCATCTGTGAAATTCTTTGCAACCATGAGGCCCCATCCAACATTACATCTTTTTTTGAGGTCTCTCATGATCCCTCCTGTTGGGCATGTTTTCCACTCTCTTCTAAGCAAGCAAGGCTGGTATCAATTCCCGTACCATGCCTAGCCCAGGGTGTTGTATAACACACACACACACACACACACACACACACACACACACACACACACACACATTAAATGTCAACTGAATGGCTGTATGTGGAATGACTGTAACAGAGGCCAGCAGAGATGTTTTCCTTTTTGCATCCATAGGGTGTTTGCATCCCCTGTGGGATAATGTGGGAGAAGAAGGAATAAATCTGTCTTGGCTCAGAGGAACAGTCAGAGTAAAGGCTAAGTCGCTAAAGCAAAATGACCCAGATATACAATATACAGTGCTTGCAACACTCCTACACAGTGGTCTATGTGGTTGACAACGTGGGATAGCTCTGCTCTATATGGTCATTCAGGGACACATTGCTTCCAGCATTTTTCTTCTTTTCCTAGGGCTTGGTTTATCTGGAAGGCTGAGGTTGCCTCTCAGGCATATTTGTGGCTAGTTAGCACAGGAATAACAGCAAGTCATGGGAAAGTAATTTCCTACTGACCAAATGAAGCAGAATTTGTATACATCACTTCTGCTTGCATTCCACCGGTGAAAAATTTAGTCACATGGTCACCCTTAGCTGCAAGTGTGGGTGCCCAGGAAGAAGAGGAAGAATGCATTTAATGAGGACCGCTCGCTACAAGGCTACTTCGGTTAATAACTAGGTGTCCAGCCCAGCGGGAGTGAGGATCTCATTGGACTTATGTGGGTCCAGGCACTCTCAGGGCCTGGATTCCCTGTGAATCAGAAATCCCTGAGAGGAATCAGGAATCCCTGAGAAGAAAGAGAAATGCCGCAATGTACTCCTTGCATTTAGTTTCCAAAGGAGCAAAACATTAAAAAAATAACATCGAGGTATATACTGACACAAAGATAACATTATGGACTGTTTTTTGTCATTTGGAGGTCAGAGTGGGGAAAGGTAGAGAAGCACAAGGCATGGAGGACCAAATGCATTTCTTCCACCACCTAGTGCAACGTGGAGCCAGCTGGTAGAAGCAGAAGATTGATTTAAATAAATCAAAATTTATTGAATCACCAAATGGATTGATCAAAGCCCAGCACCAATCCATGAAAGCTGCTGATTTGGAGACAATAGATGACTAGTTCATAGTTTTCTGGAGAGCCATACAAAATTGAAAAATATTCAAATTCCGAAGCCTTAAACAGACAGTGGCAGTAATAGGGAGAAAGGAAAAATTTAAGGCATTGTGAAGGAGCAAGAGAATCCAAATGAACCTGGGACGACCCATCTGGACGTGTCATTTCCACTGAGCGAGTTAGGATCCGCCATGAAGCTCACAGCAGTTTCCCCCACGGACGTTGACGGCCTACGGTGGAAGGTGAGAGCATTTTCCGAGTGCCATTTCACTAACTTTTTTATAAATTGCAAAAGCAATACCAGAGAATGTTAAGAGCCTTATTTTTTTTTTCCACTGAGTGTAATAAAATCTGTAATAGCTGTGCCCGCATTGTGGCTGCTCAGAGAACATAAAGTGCTCCTATTATTGTGTCTGTGGGAGACCGAGGGAAGAACAGGTGCCCACAGATGAAATTTGGAAAAAGAAGTCGTATTTTCAGAATAGAAAATAAGAGTTTTTATTCCTCTAGAAAAAAAAAGGCTATATAACCAATAAGATACTTATAAATTATAAATAATTCTTATCCTAAAAATGATAGCAGACATGGAACAGAAATTCTGAGACTAGAAGAATCAGTCATGTGCATACTTAAAAACAGTCAAGACTGAGGCTTGAGGAATTGAGACTTTGTTTTCAATATAAAGGAGAAATTAATGGGAGATTGGAGAGGCTGAGTTTAAGACCATGCGAAAACATCACTTTTTAGGGAAATCGATGTACTCTCTCATTGACGAAGTAGTGTCCATTCTCTGACCTGAACTTACAAAGTGAGAGGGAGCAGTTTTATGAAGCAGAAACCTTGTGAGACACGGTGGTGTCTGGAATCACTCCAAGCTTCCGGCTTCTCAGTCTTCTCTCCACTGTTTCTGCATTCTGAAATGGTCCCCTCACATCCTTTCCATGTCTCATTTTGTCCTTTCATCCTCTGTAAATTTATCATAACTTCGTCCATAGAAATTTCAATTTCCTCTGAACTCAGAACACTTACTATCTGTAACATCAGCTTGGCAGTTAGGATTTTCTTCATTGCCTTTTTATTGAGTTTTAGAACTGTTTGTCCAGTGTGCCCTTATTTCCGGTACCTCGTCCCTCCCCGCCATGAAGTCAGGAGCCAGACAGAAGCTGTTTCAGTGATGCATGGGAGAAATCATGAGAGTTGTTAGTGTGGAGAAGGAGAAACTTGTTGGATTTGAGACACTGAGTCTGTCCACCGAGTATAGGTATCCATTTATTTTATTTAACAAACACCGATAGAGAGCTCATTGTGTGACAGGCCCTGTGCTAAGCACTTTACAAACAATAACTCAGTGACCCAAGACACTGTATTTCTGGATAGTCACTATCTTCTCTAAACCCCATTTACGGAAGCCAGTTAGTGTTACCATTTCCCAGATGACATTTGAACTTCGGGGTGTCTTTGCTCCCATCATCAACCTCCTAACATTCTCGAGATTGAATTGCATATACTCAGAGGTGGTCAGGGAACTTGTGCCTCTTCCTGGCCCTGGTTGTCTGAACCAACATCGGCCTTCTTCCCAATGGTAGTGTCATGTTATTTTTGTAAAGTTTGTTTAGTAATAATCACTTTTCTAAATTATTAGAAAAATAAAATGTAAACTAATCAAAGCATAATTATATTTATTGATAAGAATGTTATTCATTTATACCAATCTGCCTTATATAAAATATTTAAAATTAAACTTCTGATGACTCTGGGAAATGAAATGTCTTGAAATGAAAATAGAAATTGTACTTATCTACTTATTGATCAATTCTGCCCTGAGGCAGAGAGGTCCTGAGGTTACAGGCAGAGGTTTGTTCATTGACTGGAAGTGTAGATACCAATAATGTAGCCACCGTTTCTCCCTTATTGGTCTTTTCTTTCTGACTTTAATTTCTTTGATTTAATAGAAATAAATGCAGGGAGGGTGCATGTCCTTAGGAGGATATTAGTTTATTTGTGTTCTTTATGTTGGGAAATAATACCCTTGAGATGACTGCTATTTGCTAATAACAATAATACCATGTCCTAATTTGTCATCATCTCCACCTCCTAGCATTTAGATGTTAAATAAGTGCATTGCCATGAAAAATTTAGCAAGAGTCACAAGAATGCAATGTTGGAATCCAGGGACAGTGAAGACACGAGGAAAGTTCTAAGGACTGCATTGTCCCCACAATTCCTATGTTGAAGCCCAACTCCCAAAGTGACTATAGTTTTGGGGAGGTAATTGAGGTTAAATCAGGTCATAAGGATGGGGCTCTCATCCAATAGGATTAGTGGCCTTATAAGAAGAGGAAGAGAGTATTTTCAGACCAGGGGTTACATGGGGTGATCGCAGCTAACCCTCAGGGAAGATATCCTCATATCCTTGACATGCAATCTGAGGCACTCTGACTAAGTCAGCAGTGGCAAAGCCTCCATCATCATAGCAGTGATGAGGAAGCAGGTGGAGTCATTCTCTGTGAGGTAACAAGAGCACTGACAGGTGCTCCAGCCTTCCGGATCCATAGGACTCCAAAGACATCCATTGTGTGGCTCCAAAAGTAGCTGTTGAAAAGCTGCTCCAACCCTCCTGATCTGGACCAGACTTCAAGGACATGTGTGGTCCCCAAAGCAGCCGTCATCTGCAGCTGATAAAGATTCCTGGCTGTAAAGGACCATGCCAGATTTTGGCCAAACAACTGGTGAGAGCTACCAAAACTGACTGAAAAGACATCTTGGAATCAGGGAAGTGGAGATTCTGAGAAGAGAATAGTCCAGGGGTAGGTGAGAAAGCAGTTTGAGGCTATTTTAATTTGAATAATAAAGGGCACCTGATCTTATTCTGTAGATAATATAGCTTCCACACTGTTGATAATTAATTTTATGTGCCAACTTGGCCAGGCTGTGGTGCCTACTTGTTTGCTCAAACACTAGTCTACATGTAGTTGTGAAGGTATTTTGTAGATATCATTAACGCTTATAATCAATTGACTTTGAGTAAAGGAGATTGCTCTCAAAATGTGGGTGGGACTTACCCAAGCAGTTGAAGGCCTGAAGACCAAAAACTGAGGCTTTCCAGAGAAGGAATTCTCAAGACTGTAATATAGAAATCCTGCCTGGATTTCCAGCCTTCCTGCCTGCCCCACAGGTTTTGGACTTCCAACCATCCACAGTCACATGAGTGAACCCTTAAAATCTCTCTTTCTCTCTCTCTCTATCCTATTGGTTGTGTTTCTATAGAGAATCCTGACTGATATACATACCACTAAGAAAAATCTGTTGATTTATAAGTGTGTTAGAAACGTGGTAAAGAATTGATTAAAATATTTTAAGATATAGTTACCAAGTTCTGTGCTTTTGATATGAGAGATCACATTAATTTAGTGGGAATAAATATTTCACATGCAAAATTATTGGCTGACCAACATGTCTGTTCCAACTCTAACACACAACGATGCCAAACACATTACTGTAACATCACAGGGATCATGATAGTAGGTGGAAAAGTGGAAGACCTTTCCTCTTTTCTCCAAGTTTCAATAGCTAAGCCATATGCAGAATTCCGTGAAATGCAGAATTGCAAGAGATTAATTGGTATTAAGGTGAGGATGTAGGGATGAGTGTGCTGAGGAAATGAAAGTAGGTGAGGTGTTTGAAAAGTTGTCAACAACTTAACAATTGCATCTGATATTATAATTTTATCAAGAAAAACTACACTCATAGCCATATGTTAATTATTCCTGTCCCTGGATCCGGAGATATTCTGAATAGTTACATCATTTATTTGTACATTCCAACCCTGATTTTTGGGTAAATATTTATCAAAGGGAAAATCAGTATCATTTATTCCTAATTTAAATGTGCCAACATACAGTCAAACTGAGTGATTTGTGGAAGTAATTTCGTTGGGTATAATGATAAGTATTAATTTGGCAGGCATTGGCAGGTGCAGCTCTCACTATAAGTCACGTACACTGATGGTCCCAAGGTAACAAAAGTCTCCTAGTGAGGATTGTGATTGAGATCAGCAAGGCATGGGCATTTCTTCTCCAAGGAGATTTCTGAAGAGGGCAATATTCAGATATTTAAATGTCTTTAAACACAACTCCCTTAAACAAGTGACTCTCTTTAGAAGACTGAGATGCCACAATACCGTGTTATTCGTACAAGCGTCAGGAAGTCATTCCATATGACCAGTGTCTGTCCTTTGTGGTGGCATTTTGCTTTCTCCACTCTATGGCAGATCCATGTTGGGGAACCATCTGTACAACTTTCTAATAACATGTGATCAGCTCCTCATTTCTAGGCAGAATTACACATTAACACTTTCTGTGGTCATCTGGCCAGACTGAAGGGCCAGGCTGCTCACCCTTCTGTGGTCATCTGGCCAGACTGCTCATTTGCCAGGACACTTCAGTGTTTAAGGAGAGTAAGAGTTAAATGTTGGGAGGTGACACTGCCAGATTCTCTGAATAGAGGAGACCCAGAACATGTGAGCCCAGCAACAAATGAGAGGGAATGAGGCGGCAGAGTAGATCCAAGCAGCACTTTCTTCCTCTGCTCTCTGTTTCTTTCTATCCCCTCCTCTGGTTCTACTTGCCTTCTTTTTAGGGGCAGTCAGCTGTGGGTGGAGTCAGGCATCTTTTCTGCAGAAGCTGCTGTCTCATGCCCAGAGGATCCACAGTCATGGCTGTTGTGGGCTCTAATCCAAGCTAGTGCCATGTTCAGAGTTCAAAGGCAGGTGACTGGGAATTTCTTGGATTTTATGTCACCCTCCTTGGGAGGACCAGAAGCTAAAATGACCCCTGCAGTGAGGGATGCTGAGAGAAAATGAATGTCATTTGTCTCAGGACTGGACCTATGTAGATGAAACATGAGTAGATGGCAGAGACATCTTCATCCTCTGGAGAAGTCTCTTGTCTGTGGGGACAGTCTGGCCCGCTGATTTAGCTCTTTAGTCTATTGACATAAATTTATACATTCATCTCTATTTTTTTTAAAGACTTGATTGATTGATTGATTGATTGATTGATTTGAGAGGGAGAGAGAGCTAGTGCGGAGGGGAGCAGAGGAAGAGGGAAGAGCGAACTCTGCACCGAGTGCTGAGCTTGACGTGGGGCTCAGTCTCACCACCCTGAGATCATGACCTGAGCAGAAATCAAGAGTTGGTCACTTCACACCGCCAGCCATCAGCCGCCCCTGCACTCCGAAGCTCCGGCCCTTAGACTGGTCGCAAGTGGTCCCCGACACACAGACACATAGACCAATGGAACAGAATAGAGAACCCAGAAATGGTAACTAATTTTTGACAAAGCAGAAAAAACATCCAGTGGAAAAAAGACAGTCTCTTCAATAAATGGTGCTGGGAAAATTGGACAGCTACATGCAAAAGAATGAAACTTGACCACTCTCTCACACCATACACAAAGATAAACTCCAAATGGATGAAAGACCTCGATGTGAGACAGGAATCCATCAAAATTCTAGAGGAGAACATAAGCAGCAACCTCTACGACATCGGCCAAAGCAATATTTCTCAAAGGCAAGAGAAACAAAAGATAAAATGAACTTGTGGGACTTCATCAAGATAAAAAGTTTCTGCACAGCTAAGGAAACAGTCAGAAAAACTAAGAGGCAGCCCATGGAATGGGAGAATATATTTGCAAATGATACTACAGATAAAAGACTGGCATCCAAGATCTACAAAGAACTTCTCAAACTCAATACACAAGAAACAAATAAACAAATCATAAAATGGGCAGAAGATATGAACAGACACTTTTCCAATGAAGACATACAAATGGCTAACAGACACATGAAAAAATGTTCAAAATCATTAGCTATCAGGGAAATTCAAATCAAAACCACACTAAGATACCACCTTACGCCAGTTAGAATGGCAAAAATAGACAAGGCAAGAAACAACAATTGTTGGAGAGGATGTGGAGAAAGGGGATCTCTCCTACATTGTTGGTGGGAATGCAAGTTGGTACAGCCACTCTGGAAAACAGTGTGGAGGTCCCTTAAAAAGTTAAAAATTGAGCTACCCTATGATCCAGCCATTGTACTACTGGGTATTTACCCCAAAGATACAGACGTAGTGAAAAGAAGGGCCATATGCATCCCAATGTTCATAGCAGCATTGTCCACAATAGCTAAATCGTGGAAGGAACCGAGATGCCCTTCAACAGATGACTGGATTGAGAAGCTGTGGTCCATATATACAATGGAATATTATTCAGCTATCAAAAAGAACGATTTCTCAACATTTGCTGCAACGTGGACAACACTGGAGGAGATAATGCTAAGTGAAATAAGTCAAGCAGAGAAAGACAATTATCATATGGTTTCTCTCATCTATGGAACATAAGAGCTAGGAAGATCGGTAGGGGAAGAAAGGGATAAAAAAGGGGGGGTAATCAGAAGGGGGAATGAAGCATGAGGACTATGGACTCTGAGAAACAAACTGAGGGCTTCAGAGGGGAGGGGGTGGGGGAATGGGATAGGCTGGTAATGGGTAGTAAGGAGGGCACGTATTGCATGGTGCACTGGGTGTTATACGCAACTAATGAATCATCGAACTTTACATCAAAAACCAGGGATGTACTGTATGGTGACTAACATAATATTAAAAAAAAAAAAAAAAAGAGTTGGTCACTTAACTGACTGAGCCACCCAGCTGCCCCTACATTCATCTCTTAATCAACAAATATTTCCGGCATGACGACTGTGCTCCAGGAAATGTGGTGTTGCCCCATTTCAAAGGCTTTAGTGAAGTCATTCTGAGTTTAGTTTACTAATCAGACAGGATGCTTTGAAAATAGTGTTACTATCTTATTTACATGAGTGCTTCCGGGCTCTATGAAAATCCACGTCTTTCTTTGTTCCAGATATTTTAAGAACATATTAATGCATAAAATGCTGAAGAAGCTGGTAAAATCCCAATTTCAGATTTGTAATTAATAATTTTTTATTGTTGTTCTCTCCTGAATATTGAAGTGCATCAAAGACAGCAAGTTACCTTGGAGCTGCCTGCTTGGGTTTTGGGAAGATAGGTACAAGTTATGAAGCCATAAAGCAAGGCAGCATTCAATATCCTAGAGGAAGGGGGGAATAGGACATCTTTAAAAACTGACCAACAGGCCCATTTGCTTCTTAATTAGTATGCCTAGGCTTGTGAAACTGGAATTCTGAAGGAGTAGATCATGTGCATAGTTAAGGGAAATCTTAGGCCCCCAAGGAGAAAGGATGGAAACCTCAAACCCTTCCTTTTGGAAGTAAAAATTTATTAGATTATCTGGGTGCATTATGAAGCCTCCAGTTGTACTCTGCTTGCAGAAAAGAACCCAAACCTTCTGGACTTATGAATGCCCACATTTTGTCTTTTCTTGTCAGATGGACTGAATTCATTCAGTGGGATGGAAAATTACATTGGTCAAATCCTATGCTAATCTCTCGGCTTCTAAGTGTTGATTCCATGTAACACATAGTCGCCATATATTGAAGTGGTAGAAAAGTGAGGGAGAGTGGATGAGGGCACTGAGAATGAAGAAGAGCGACACATCTAAAATTTTTCAAAGCGTTAACAATCTCACCTGCTATTTTAATATTTATTAAGAAAAGCCCTAATCAAAGCCATATATTACTTATTTCTGTCCCCAGAACTAGAGATATCCTATATCAATACCTGAATTGTCCACGCCGTTCTGATTTTTACGAACATTTTTATCAAAAGGAATCTGTGTCCCCTGTGCCTAGTTTAAATGTACTGATGTGCTGTCAAACTTGTGTGACTCACGAAGGCCGATTTATTTGGAATATAACGATGACACCAAGCTATGTATTTGGCAAGCATTCTCAGATGCAATACCCATTAGGAAGCATGCATACAGATGGTCACACAGTAACAAAAATTTCCTATTGAATATGTGTAAGGTTTAGGCATTTCATGCTTGATTGCTTTTCTCCAAAGAGAAGTCTGAAGAGGGTATTAGTCATTTACATGTTTTCAGAAATAACTCTCTGTAGGAGGAATAACACGGTACAAAATATTGTGGTCGCTCACACCAGCACCTAGTCTCCTTGTAGCATTTTCCTTCTCTCAATCCCACTACAATTCCTTCTTTGGAACTATCTATACAACCCAAATGATATATGGACAACTCCTTATTTCTAGGTAAAATTACATATTAAAATTTCCTATGATCGTCTGTTTAGATTGAAAAGCATGGAGCTATGTACTCCTTGTCAGGATGCCTCAGTGCTTCTGAGGAGTAAGAGTCAAGTTTGGGGAGATGGCGCTCTTTGATTCACTGAACAGAACATGAGATGCCAACTGGACCTGAGCTGGGAATATGAATATCAGAATAAGACCAAGCAACCCTTTCTTACTTTGTTCTCTGCTTTTTCTTTGCCCATTTTTGCAGCGTGCTGGTTGGGAGGTTGATGGGGTGACCTATGGGCAGCTGCTACTTCATGCCCGCTCAGGGTCGCTGTGTGCTCTTTCAAGCCAGGAATCTTACCGAAGACTGAAAAAATCGTTTGCAAAGGATGCTGTCATGTTATCACTTTCCACACTGAAGGAAATTAAAGCTGAAATGACTACTGAAAAGTGGTTGTCAAGAGAAAACTGGAGAAAAATGCCATCTTGTCAACAGAGTTAGATTTTGCGTAGTCTTTTCGAAGGCACACTTGGTTCTTCATAAGACACTTTACACGCAAACCCGAGCCCACTGATCTAGCTCTGCAGTGGTTCATTCAGTCAATCTACAAACGTTTTTAACTGCCTACTCTCTATAAGGAAATACTGTTTGCCCATTTTTAAAAAGCTTTCATTAAAACCTATCTACCTTCAGTTTCTTGCTTAGGTGGCAAGATAGTTTTGAAATACAGTGTGACTTTTAACATACATAATTTTTGGTTCTAGACTCCATGAACTATCACTTCTTCCCTTATTTCAAATATTTAATTGCATTTTAGTAAACAAACTGGCAAAGTTTCAAGTTCTTTGTATCCAAGGTTGTTTCCAAGTATGCCTGAGTAATAATAGGGTTCATAGTCACATGCAAATGCAACTACTGACCCAATCAGCAAGCCTTTTTCTTTAAGACTGACTTGCCCGTAAAGGAGAAGAGTGTAAGCAAATCATTCATATTCCCAGACCCAATTTCCAGTTCACACATTTTGCTAGAAACCTGGGCAACCAGCCAGGCTAGGGAGGAAGGGAGGAGAGAAATTCCTCACAAGGGAAGCCTAGTGATTCTAAATGGAACTAACTCTTGACTTCAAGAACTGCAGGTTCTAACCAATGGAGATAACTAGATTGGCCCTTGCAGTATTGAATTGGCCTATGTGGAATGAGGCACTGTTGAATGGGAACATTTATCAGCCGTAGTGAACCCTCTTCTAGGTCATGCGACCCTTCCTGTTCAAGTTAAATCATGTTTTCACACGTTCCTATAGTTGCCTGCTTTCCCCCACGTATATCATTCAGCAGTCCGTTGATTACCTATTTAATGTGGTTTCCTTGATTGACTGTGAACTTCAAGGAGGCAAAGACCCCCACATTTGCATCACTGAGGGCCATAATCTCAGCACTTAGCACAAGCACTCAAAATTAGACAGAATTAAATTCTATTTAATGGAATAATGTTAAGTAATTAATATTATTTAGTTAAAAAAATTTTTTGCTTTCTTTATAGAAATAGATGGCTAAAATGTATTTAATATTAATAAAAAGAATTTAAACACTCTGTGTTTATTTTACTATTTACATATTTATAAAAATTTGTTTGGTTCATCAGGATTTTAATTACTACATAGAAAATTAAGAAAAAGATTGTCCATGGAGGGGTGCCTGGCTGGCTCATTTGGTTAAGTGTCTGCCTTCCACTCAAGTCATGACCCCAGTGTCCTGGGATTGAGTCCCATGTCAGGCTCCTTGCTCAATGGGGAGCCTACTTCTCCCTCTGCCTGCTGCTCCCCTTGCTTGTGCTCTCTCTCTCTGACAAATGAATAAATAAAATCTTAAAAAAAAATATTGCCCATGGAGTAGCCTCAGTATCCTTTTATATAAATCTTGATATACAAGCCAAATTATCTTTCAGATGGAGATGTACACTTTTACAAAAAAGAGAACAGTTTCATTTTCAGAGGTAATTCAAGGACATATTTGCCCACAGTCTCCTGCCCTCTATTAGCATTAGCTACAGAACACGACTGTCTAGTGACATTTGTGATATTGTACATGCCCTTCAAGGTGAAAAATCAAAGATTCATGAGTCTTTAATGATTGCCTTATTATTTTATGTAAAGAGAAGGCAGTGATAATTACGTTTGTAGATTTTGATTCTCAGTGTCACACAGAATGAAGTACATAATTCTCACTAATAATTATATAATTATTATATAATAATTTCTGCATTGAAATACCTACACAGCAACCTGCATATTTATCTATTAATACACAGTCTGTAAAACATGAGACTATATGCAATATATTGCTTTGGTTGCTTAATGGCAGTATGTCCAGAATAGAAATGATTTAGCAACAATAGAGATTATGTGTTCTGAGGCATAAGAGCACCTTGAAGATTGTTCCAGAGGATTTTTCTGGAGGCTATCAACATTGCATCAGCTTTTTACTGATGCTTATTACTTCAGCAATGATTAAAATGAGTTAAATATGTTCTAAGAGAGTTTTGATACAGCTATATTGATGCAATAGTCTGAAAGTGAATTAAAATTCTGGATGTCATGGTCATAGCTGCTACTGATGGTGCTGGATTCTGTAATGAACAAAGCATTAGTTACGTTCTTTGTCCGTGGGGCTTACAATCCAAATGGGGCACAGCTAAGGCACAGAGAAAGGATGGGAATCACTTAAGGGCAAGGGGCTGTTACTAGACCAGAAGACAGAAATGTATTATTGGTGGACCCTGGAAACCTTAAGGTGACCACAACTGGCTCAAAAGAAAGGTGAGGTATGAGAAGGAATTAGTATGAGAAAAGGAAAGGAAACAAGCTTGTGAGCTCATTTCCTCCATATTCACGTAAAGAACAAAGCGAAGTAAGACAATGAGAAAAAATAAAGGACCTAATAAAAAGTTGCATTTATCTCAGTTGGATAAAGTGTATGCAGTTAAAGCAAACAAAAAACAAAATGTGTGGGCCAGGGAAGAGGCATGAATTATCTTGAAGAAGAAGGGTTGTTCATATTTGATCTAAATGTCAGGGGAGGCTTCGCTAAAAAAAAAAAAAAATGATCATAGTAGCATGATCACAGAAGGTGAAATTATAGACTCACATTGTAGATATAAAAAAATTTGTATTTAATAATGATAAAACACAATAACCACAGTGGTTTACAAAAGGACATTACGAAGACATCAGTTTCAACTTCTCACTCTGAATATTTGAAAATTGGAGGTAGAACTTGACAGCGACCAGATACCAACGTAAATTGATCTTAAGATATCTATACACATTCGAAATTCTTTTTGCTGTTATACTATTTTTGGAAAAGTTATTAGTATTTACGTCAGAATAAAAGATGATATGGCTTTAAGTTTCAGATCCTAGAAATCCACAAAAATGAAAAAATCCAATGCAAAACCAATAGAAGAAACTCAGAAACATGGTGGGAAATCATTCCTGTCCTCCAGTTCTGAGTCTTTCCCATATATTTCTCACTATTTAAATATGTAAGCTCATATTCAAACAGTTTTTTATTTACTATCCATTGTAGGAAATCAGTTAGGACTATATTCCCCTGCAGCCAGGGAATATAATCCCAGCTCAAAAATTTACTGAGATATCAAGGAGCCTTGAAGCTTGGTTATATATCTTCTAATCTGCCACCCTGCCATCCAACATAAAAGAATAGACGCTGAAATCATTGTAGGTTTGTTTTTATGCATTGATACTTTTGTAAAAACCTGTACTCTAAAGTTGGTGAATCTTGAATTATTCACTATGAAGAACTATGTCAGATTGAATTTAGAGTAGAAAGTGTTTCTCAAGCTCTGATTTGCTCAGGTCCAGGAGAGACATAAGCAGGTGCAGGGAGTCACTTGTGCAGGGACAGTCCCTACTCCCTCTTTGTATTCTGAATCAATGGCTCCCTTGTAGTCAAGGCTACAGTGACGCATTCTGAGGCCAGGGAGAAATACAATCCGAGCCCTGAAGTTGGTGGAAAGAATACAGATATGTAGAACACAAATTAGTCTCTTGGATGTTTTAGGTCATTTGTTTTCACAGATAGCTTTTCAGTTTCTTAATTATTAACCCCCCAAAAATTACCCTGTTGTTTTCCAGTCAAACTGTTTTCTCTCTTAACAGGTCAGTTATTCATGTAAGGACAGCTTTCTAAATAATCACAGAGAGTTCAGGTAGTTTTCAGGGAAGAGTGCAAGGAAAAACTATGGTTTAAAAAATATAAAAAGCTACTGACATATTTCTACCATTATAAATCTCACTGTGAAATTATTTCTTTAATG
Organism: Ursus americanus; assembly: GCF_024610735.1. Taxonomy (NCBI): domain Eukaryota; kingdom Metazoa; phylum Chordata; class Mammalia; order Carnivora; family Ursidae; genus Ursus; species Ursus americanus. Next base: position 47,354,416 of record NC_142135.1, read on the forward strand.
GGCTGCTAAATGAGTTGAGACAAGGCCAGAAAGAGTAATAGCTGGGAGACCTGTAAGTATTTTGTTTCTATTGACTAAACAGAAGAACTGTAAGGAATATTCCTTTAGGAATACCTGGTTTAGAACTCACAAATGCTCCTTTTAATTGGTTGAGAGATCTCACCCTAAATTGATCTTAGTTAACATTACTTATCTCCACATACTAACTGGAAACTTCCTTTATTAAAAAAAAGATACTGTTACTTCTGTCAGAGAGATCTTTACAAAAGTATTTCGGATTACTTCAGTCCTCATTTTTTTTTTTTTTTTATTAAACCAGACACACACACACACACACACACACACACACACACACACTCAAGAAATCTTTAGGAAATTAATTGACCACAGTCATCTTGTTTGGCGTTTCGGGGACGTGGAAGACACTCAAATGGGAAGAGAATCAAGCAGTGTGAATCCGAGGAAAGAGGAAGAACAAATGAGCACTGTTCACAAAGCATGGAAACAAATTAGCTAATTAACTAGCAAATTTGCAGTTTCTACCCAAGGGGAAGAAGGTCTTTGGCTTCTAAACACGTGAGCGGCTGAAGGGCTTCTGGAGACACAGATGTGAATAAGAACTACAAAGATGGTCGAGTTTTACCAGTAAACAATCTGATATGTGAACGTGATTAATTAGTCTCCACTGATAGGGTAGACGTATGACTTTCCGGTAAACACCAAGAGTTTCATGATGAAAAAAAAATGTACATATATTCTTTTACTTAATAACTTTTTAGCTGAGAAGGGTCTAGTAAAACAAAGGTAGAGATGGTTTTATGGGGATTAGGAATTATGTGTAAGGTGTTACTATTAACGTTGAACAAGGCTGTCATTGTACTTAACTTTGCTATTCTTTATGTGCCATAATATCATATTATTCATTTTTAAGAAGATGATCAAGAATTATTTTAATAACAGTAATACAGAAACATATGATTTTCCCAGAAGTTATGAGAGAAATAGGAGATGAATCCTATTTCAACTATTTCAACTATCTTATAACTTCAACTATTTTTTCCCAAATTCCATCTCTTATAGAAAACAATTTAATAGAACTCAGTGCACATTCTTTTTAAATTTACATACAGAAAACTTTGCTTTTCAGAGTGTGCACTTTCATGTGTCTTGATAAATACATAGAGCCCTGTGACTACCACCACAATCAAGATCTAGAACAGCTCTATCTCCCCAAATTCCATCCTGCTGCCAGTTTATCATCACCCTCTCCCTCCATACTTAATCCTTGGCAACCACTGATCTGTTTTTTGTTCCCATAGTTTTGCTTTTTCCAGAATGTCATATAAATGCAACCAATCAAATACTATTTATTTTTTGTCAGTATCTTCAAAATCTCAAGGAGATCTAGGTGTTTTTTTTTTATTTTTAATTTTTTAAAGAGATTGTATTTATTTATTTGAGAGAGAGAGAAGAGAGAGCATGAGTGGGGGAAGGGGTAAAGGAAGAGGGAGAGGGACAAGCAGACTCCCCACTGAGCAGGGAGCCTGATCCAGGCTCGATCCCTGGACCCTGAGATCATGACCTGAGCCAAAGTCAGATGCTTAACCGACTGAGCCACCCAGGTGCCCCTCTACGTGTCTTTTTTTTTTTTCTGAAAAGAAAAAAATAAATTGAAAATATCATAGCTTCCAGGTATAGTAGACTTATTATATTGGCATTTAATTATTTCATAAAAAATATATATGGGAAGAGTATTAGTCATGATTCACAGACTGTGAATCTCCTGTTAGCCTCTGAAAGATGAGGCAAGTTCAGGTAGATTGAATGAAAATAACAGAACCTTTGATCAAAAGAGGCATTGAGCTGGAGCTACTTCTGAAACAAGAAGGGACACTTACTCTGTGAAGGGCAAGATACCACTTCCTGTCGGCTTCTGGTTGAGCTTATAGGAGAGATAGCACTTGATGAATGAATGGTCTTTGAAACGTTCAAATGTGTGTGTGAGGGTACATTTGTAGATGAAATAAGTCACTCTACTAAGCCTCGGAGCCGAATCTGCCGATATGACTTTCTTGATAGGTTTCTAGGACATGCAAACCTTTGCCAGTGGGGTCTCAGTGAAACATAGGATCTCCCAGGTGGAGGGGAGCTCTTCACCAGTCAGCGGCACAAGGACAGCTGTGTTCTTTTTGGAAAACCTTGAAACACGTTTTGTTAAAAGCCTCACAGTGGGGGTGCCTGGCTGGCTTAGTACAGCATGCACCTCTTGTTCTCTGGGTTGTAAGTTCAAGCCCCATGTTGGGTGTAGAGATGACTTAAAAATAAGAATCTTGAAAAAAAAGTAAAAGTCTCCTAGTAAGCTATTTCTTTACACAGAATAGCTCTTTCCTGTCCTCCGTCAAATCGTCTGATTTGTTGAGGGATTGAAAGTGGTCCCATCAAGGAAAACTAATGGTATTAAAATGGTCCTTGGGATCTCTGCAGGTTCAGTCCAAGTTGGCTGCCCTTGCTCAAAATAGCACAGTGTTACATTTATTTGGTATTTGGTTTTGGATAATAATGATATTGATTTTTTTTTTTTGTAATTTTAAGTTTTACTCTTCTAAAAGGCTGCAAAATGATCTTCTAGTTTAACCTGAATTAAGTAGGCTCCCTGGGGTCAAAAGCCATGCCTTGATGGGTAAATCTTACTGTTATATCGTAGGTATTTCTTAGACTTGGAAATATTTTACTAAATCCATTTAAAAATGTCTCTGAATCCATTAATACTAAGGGATTGCAAGTACACATAAATTATTTAAATATTAGTGTTTGTTTTTTACTGTCCTCTACTTATTTATGCATGACCTTTCTTCCACATTTATTCAAAAAGTAAGATTGTTTTACTGGGAACAAAAGGTGAAGAAATAGTTTGTCCATCTTTAGTTACTGATTTTTTTTTAGTTTTTTTTTTCTTTTTAAAGATTTTATTTTATTTATTTTTTTTGACAGAGAGAGACAGCCAGCGAGAGAGGGAACACAAGCAGGGGGAGTGGGAGAGGAAGAAGGAGGCTTAGTGGAGGAGTCCGATGTGGGGCTCGAACCCAGAACACTGGGATCACGCCCCAAGCTGAGGGCAGATGCTTAACCACTGTGCTACCTGGGCACCCCTGATTTTTTTTGTTTTTTAAGTCGTACTCTTGATGATCATCAGGAAGAAAGACCTGAGGTAAACACATCCCAGATGTTACGGATTAACAATGGATTTGGAAAGAAATAGAAGAACTGATTGCTGTATCCACACTGTCTTCCCATCCCTTTCAATCAGAAGCAAGATTTCCAGGAAAAAGAGAGATTATGGAGGGGCAGCCGGAGTTAGGATCTTCCCTTACCGGAGACTGGAGTGATGGGAGATGAGTGAATGGGAATTGACTGGACCCCTGTGAGGTCCTGGGGGCAGCAAGGAGGCTGCTGAGGGCCTCAGGCACTAAGCAGTCCTGGCAAACCCTGAGAAGCACAGCCTTTGGCTTTGGAAGTCTGCCATTTGTCTCTTCACTGTAGGAGTCTTTGATGATCCCAGTTGATGCCAGGGACCGGGGATTGTCTCAGCAGTCCAGGACATATTTCAACCTCTCTGCAATAGAAGGTAGGCATCCTCCATACTCAGAAAGGAATGGGAATGGTGGGGGAAAGCTCCAACCTGGCTAGTGGTGAAACCAACAAAGAATGAGAGGTAATTATTCAGCTACTGAAAACAGGCAGTCTAATCAGAGTATCCCTATGAGATAGGCTGAGTGTGGTCATCACAGAAGCAACAAATATTCAAATTATTATCTGGTGCTTCCTGCTGCCTCAATGCTCATATTCTTCTCTTGGAGCCTGCGTCCTATGTGTACCAAATCCATAGCTAGCTATTACCCAAACCCTTAACAAAGCTGTCAGCCAACACATTTTGGGGAGACACCTGCATTTTTAAGAGTGACAAGTTTTTTTTTTTCCCCCACTAATGCATTTTCTTTCTCTTTTAAGATTTTATTCATTTATTTGAGAGAGAGAGAGAACACCAGCCAGGGGACGGGCAGAGAAACAGACTCTCTCTGAGCAGGGAGCCCGATGTGGGACTCGATCCCAGGACTCCAGGATCATGACCTGAGCTGAAGGCAGATGCTTAACCAACTATGCCACCCAGGTGTCCTAAGAGTGACAAGTTAAAGACCAAAAAGTTTTCTTGACTCAGAAGGATGCCTCATGGTGAAATTAAAAGTTTTAGGAGGTTGAAGGGGAAAACTTGATGAAGTAATAAAAAGGAATGAGCTATTAAACATGTAACAACACGGATAAATCAAAATAAATTATTAGGGTAAGTGAAAGGAGTTAGACAAAAAGACTATATGCTATCTTATACTATTTATGTAAAACTTTAGAAAGTGCAAATTCAACTATCATAATAGTTGCTTGGGGATGGATGCAGGGGGTGGGAAGGGACAGGAGGGAGAGATTATAAAGGGGCACAAGCAGATTTTGGGGGTGATGGACATGCTTGGTATCCTGACTGTGATGGTGGTTTCATGGTTGTATGCATATGTCAAAACACATCAAAATGCACACTTTATTTATTTATTTATAAAGATTTTATTTATTTATTTGACAGAGAGAGAGACAGCCAGCGAGAGAGGGAACACAAGCAGGGGGAGTGGGAGAGGAAGAAGCAGGCTCCCAGCAGAGGAGCCTGATGCGGGGCTTGATCCCAGAACCCTGGGATCACGCCCTGAGCTGAAGGCAGATGCCTAACAACTGAGCCACCCAGGCACCCCCAAAATGCACACTTTAACTACGTGTAGTTTATTGTATACAAGTTACACTCCTACAAAGTTACTAAACGAACGAACAAAGAAAGCTTGATGCAGTAAGAAGGAGCTGGTTTTGCATTCCTTGAACTAGAGCAGACAGTTGCCCGCTCCACAGACTCAAAGTCACGCTTGAGAACAGTTCCTACTTTTCCTTGGAGCAGAGGAAGCAAAGGGCAGGACCAAGAAGAAGTGACTTATGAACGACCAGATGGTTTGAGTTGCCTGCTCTGCTGTGTTACCACAGAGCCACATGCTGGGAACTACTCAGATTCGAAGTGTCTCAAAGAAGCAAGGTTTCCTGAGCTGTCCTTCCTATCTCCATAGAAGGATTACCTCGCTTTAATTAGAGGTCTCTGACTGCGTGTGTCGTGGGAAAACATACATTTTCATCTCAGTTAGGACATTGGACTTGACCCCAGTAGCTAAATTAGTAAGTCCTTGTGATTTGTCATTCACTTTCCTTCTCCTTGTACTATTTCTCTGAGTTGCTTAATAAGCAGTCCTAATTTAGCCTTGAAGAAAGGAGTATCCCAGCTACACCTTTGTATGTATTTGGGATCTTGTTTAAAGTTGCTAAGTTCCTTCACAGAGAGTGAACTTTCTTTAAAGGTGTGTGGAGTTGTGGTAATACCACTTAGCTTTAACATGTTTGGATTTCAGAGCCCTTTACCCACACTGGCCCCTGTGACTTCTCACGCTCCCTACCTCCTCCCCCTGCACCTCTGGAAATGGAGTCATTTCCTGTGATGAAGGTCACAAGCTGTTCAGAGACCAGCGGAGGAGAGGACTTAAGGTTGCCAGACCTCCACGCCCAGTGCTCTTTGTACGATAAGCTTCCTGGGGAGGCAGCTTTTCTACTTGGACTTAAGTTAGGTGTCTGGAGGAGGAAAAACCATCACTCCCACCTTTTCCCAAGCTCCTCACAGGTACGGGAGTTCACTTTATTTATAAGCAAATACTTATTTCAGTTATTCAATATTTTAATATTAACCCCTTCCTGATTGAATATCCTCTCATTCCATGTGTAAATTGTAAAATTGGGCTGCTTAGAATATTTTTTATTAGAGATGCCTTAAATAAACACTTAGTGGTTAAACATTTTATTATCTGTAAGGAATTAATTATTGAGATCCTGAACTGAAATCATACCAAATATCAGCTTCTTTCTAACAATGAGCTTAAAAGGTATGGTCTGTGCCAAGAGTATTATATGGGAACAGGATTTAAATAATTAAAATAAACCCCTATAGTTTTTCCTTTCTAAAAGAGATGAGTCGTTTTTCTGCTTATCTTTATGTATCTGTCAAAAAAAAAAAAGTCAAACTTCAGCATCTGAGATGCCCCATGGATTTAATCCCCTAAACAATCCCCTCCTCTCTCCCAGAAAATTAAATTAATCCATGCCTGAAAGCATAGCCCTGTTTCCTTTGCTTATTTTTGTCTCAGAGCACGTCTAATCTCTCCCTGCCTGTCTCTACTCTAATCCTGCTTATGAACCTTAACTCCCTGAGGTCGGGAAAGGATGCGGGGCAGAAATTAAAGTGTCCTGAGATAACACAACTACTTCAGATTCTTAATGTATTTTTAATATATTTTAAGACATCTCTTCACTTTTGTTGATTTTTTAAATTCTTTTCTGGAAAGAGAGCAAAGCAAACCATCAAGAAATCAATGCCAAGAAGTACCAGGGCTTGGGGTGGGTGTCTGCAAGTGGAGAGCACAGTGGCTTGTCCACCATGGGAGGGAGGGTGCTGGTGAAGGGTTATGAAATCATTCTCCCGAAATGGGAGAAGGGCACTATCTTGGTTTTGATTTAAGGTGGCTATCTGAGGCGTCTTTCCTGCAGCTGTAGGATAGGGTGTGCGGGAAGCAGAGGAGGATTGACTCTGTGAGTGGGGGGAGGGGTGTGCTAGGAGATTATTCAGCTGATAGTCTATGATCCTGGTTACCATGACGTCCATCAAATCCTGTGGGGTTTTTTGTTTTGTTTGTTTTGTTTTGTACTTTTTATCGAGATCTGTAAGGTCATTGGTTTGAGAGTCTCAAAGTAAATAGATCATTTTTCCTCTACTCAGGGATGTAAAGTTATGCTTACTGTCTATGCTAAATATGTATTTCATGGGTAAAGCAAATATCCTCTCTATGTTGTCTGCCAAAGGAAGCAATCTGGCTAAGCAGGCAGCTGAGCGGATTGCCTTTCACAGCGCTGATGACCAGCCAGTTCACTCTAATATTTCAAAAGCATAATGAACCCCCCCCACCATGAATATCCAAAATTAAACCAGTTTCCAAAACAGCACAATTCTACATTGGTAACAAGGCCCTTACAAAACAATTGCTTTACTGAGCATCCTGAAAAAAATAATGAAAAGGAAAAAATCATTTGAGAAACAAAGCAACACAGAAGGTATTTCTTAAACGAGTCATTATTTTGAAAAGGGAGACAAAAAAGAAGAAAAAGTAGTTTCTTATAGTTCATGAAAGTTACCTAAGAGTTTTATTTTAGATTTCAATAGACTTCACAACTAAAATCTTTTTATATGGAAAAGTTTTGTGACACTAACTCCAAACATAAGCAAAAGTGTTAAATATATGAACTTGGTTTATAGGGCTTTCTTAATTCCGCTTTTGATAATGAACTTTAAAGAGTTTCTGACATATTTGATTTCTATAGCTTTTTCTCAGCTTCTGTCAGTGGACATTCCCTGATATACATGGCAAAATAATTCTTCCGGGTGCTTTGGAGGTTATTGGACTTAGAAAGCCAGAAAAATCTTTAAGATCTAGAGGAATAAGTGGTGAAGTGTCAGGCCTGGTGACAGAATGTGGGGAAGCTAATTTGGGACTAAAGGCCATCCCAAAGGTAGTCACATAGGCATGGAATAAGTGGTCAGGTTGCTGCTAATTCAATTGTCTTTTTACATATTGTACAAGAAACAAACCAGAAGGCAACAACAAGATTATCCAGGCACTCTCCAGGGAAGGAAACAACCAGAAATGGTGCATAAACACGAAAAGGAGACTTGAAATTGGGACATCTCTCCCAACTAAGAAAACAGAACCACCTTCAGGGCTAGACTGCCCTTTGAATGGAAACTTGACCCTTTAGCTTTGAATTCAGCCTGTTGCCTCTCTAGGTCCCACGGTCAGCTCTTAATCGCTAGTGTGACCCTGGGTTTATCAATAACCTACCTGGGGGCCTCATTTTTCACATTGTTAATTGTGAATATTGGACAAGTTGAGCCCTTCAATCCCTTTTCAGAACCTCCTATCAATCATGAGGACATGACCCTAACGGAACGGCTCCCACACATGAGATGTCAGAACACGTGGTGTGCTCCTGCTGATTTGTGGGACTCCCGAGAGCCAAGACTGCTCATCTTTCTAATTCTGCCTCCTGCGACAACACAAGGGTAGCTTAAAATCCAGGTGAGCGCAGGGGTTTACACCACAGAAAAGGACAGACTCTACAAATCAGTGTTCCACTTTCTCCCTACCCAGGGGGAACGCTGTTTAACATTCACCGGCATACATTGAATGAGTTAATATATATGTAAAGTATAGTATATATGTAAAGTTCAGTTAATTTATGTGTAAAGTATAGTGCTGGTACATTGCAACGTCTATATAAGAGTCAGCTACTTTTGAAATACATCTTCATAGGAGATATTACTTCTAAGAATTAAAATTTTAAGAAATCTCTTTCTGTTCATGTATTCTCTCACTAGAGGATAAAACTAAATGTAAATTCTATTATTGGGGTGTGTGTGTATGTGTGTGTGCATGTGTTTGTGTGTGTGTGTATTTTGAACAGATAACTAGGCAATTTATTCTTTTTAATTAAGTCTAATTCAGGCAGGCTACAAATATCCATAATACCAAATGCAATAAGATTTTTAAGATGTGAGTCAGAGGATTTAATTTTTGGTCTATATAATGCCAAGAAACAAACTGATTATTTTCATTGAATTGGCAACATTTAAAGGTTGTTCTGAATTCATGATGCCCCAGGTTCCCTCTAATATCTGATCTTACCACTGTCCCTTCTCTCTTCTTGGAAGACCTATAGGGCTTGAAGTTATCATCACCAAGTCTAACACTGAGCCATGTCCTCTTTGGTATGACTTTCTCATTTTTAGTGTGTGACACACACCTCCCCAACTAGACAGGACATCCTCTGAGCATGACAGCCATACTTTCTTTTCTTCTGTCTCCATGATCCAGCCTCTGTGGACACATGACAGTCAATGCTGTCCATCAATGAATTTAACAAAGCCAAGGAGTGAAGATGGTGAAGAGGAGGATTCCCTATCCCAGCCTCCTGACTACCAACTTCACTCGGATTCTCACCTTATGTTTCCACCCCACATGTGCTCATTTTCTGCCTCCTGCTTGTACTCTCACTCATGTTCTCTTTCTCTTCAACTAAGGTTGTTTAGTCACTGATGACAAGTGTAGCACCACACACCTGTTTGTAAATCCAGGACCTTATGTCAAACATAGTTACAGTTCTTCAGTGCAATCCACAGAAACTAACCATGCTTAACTTCAACCAAAATTATATTTATTCAACATTTATGTAAGAGCTTCAATGCTTGACAGGAGAGCTGCAGATGTAAGCCCGGGACAAATAGTCAGGTCTAGGAGACCTGCGGGGAACGTTTGAAGATCTTCCATAGGCACAGCCACTGCAATCTGTCAGCCCCGTCTGCTTCTCCCATGCTTGTGTTACTCTGCCCATTATTCAAAAATGCCTAGATAGAGAGTAATTGAACAGGTTACGCTATTGCCCATCATTCAAAAATGCCTAGATAGAGAGTAATTGAACAGGTTACGCTATATGCTTATTCTCCACTGTGTCTGGACAGTGAGATGGGTCTGACAGCCCATGGCAATTCTTTGACTTTTTGAGAGGTATGGAAGGGTCTGCATTTCCTCAGCAAAGCTACACACATCTCTTAAGAATTCTGGGAGGCTTCCAGATACAACTTCCCTTAAAGGATTCAATAACTACTTGATGTTTTGTTGATGATTAATGAACAGATATGAGGGTTAAGATTTGTTTTTCAAATTGATTTAGTAGGAAAGAGTATCTTTTTACAAATTTTGATGCTAATTTTTAATACTTTTCTACAGTCTTATAAAAAAACCATAAAAGAATGCCTATCGAAAATAAGAATGGGAAGATAAAAAATATTTACAATAAAATTTTATTTTAACATAAGATAACTATTAGAAACCTCTTATAAATCAGTTATTTCTGTGTCCAAATTAGGTGTGGCTATATGGAAAGCACTGAGACAATCAGCCTATGTTCTGGAACCATGATCCTCATTGCACAGGGAGCTTTGATGTGCTTTCTATGTGTATTACTGAGATTATGTTCTCAATAGGACTCACGGTTGACTATCACAAAGCCCTGGGCTAACTGAACCCATTGCTAATAGCTCCAGGGCAATTTAGGTCACATGGCTTCCATGATACCTGCAGCTCTTCTGTACATGGTGCAAGGCCATTGAGTTCAAAGGAGATTGTAAGAGGGATAGTAGGACAATCCTGGAAGAATGGGGTTTTGGTGGCATGATCTGGGTGTGGCATTTAGGCACTTATTCTTTCCTTGATCTGCACATTCGCCAAACATTTATTTAGCCTCCGGCATTTTCCCAGGCACTATGCTGGGCACTGGGAATAGAATAGGTGTAATATTTAACCAGCACACAATATGGTCATATTGATAGTTTACAGTCAGCATCTGTATTCTGATTGGTCAGAGCCTCTCCTATACTGCTTGTTAAATATTTGGAGTATCATCCTTGGATATAAAGATAAGTGGCTTATAGTTCCTTCTCTCAAGAAGTTTACCATTTGGTAGAAGGGACAGACACATAAACAAATGAAAACAAAATGTTAAAATAAGTGCTACTCTTCCCCTGATAACTTACTTTTTAGTTTGGTCTATTTCAGGCCATTTTCTGCATTTTCTCTATATATTTCATTTTCATTGTAAAAATTAAATCCACCCAGAAACAAAGTAAAGGTAAACTGTATTAACATCCAAGACATTGCTAGAACTCTTTGACCTCTGTCAAAGCAAAGTCTCTAACTCTAATAAATTCTTGGAAATGATTTATTTTCCCAGGGCTTGTACATTCATACAAGCATAACTAATTGTGTAATGAGAGACAGAGGCAGGAAATAGCAAATGAGCAGCTGTGTTCCTCTTTTTCTCAATTATTTACTATGGTGGATTTTCCTTCACCTCTAAAAACAAATAACCACCCAGAGCCTACTACGAGTCACGCAATAGATATAAATATAAATGTTTAACAAATGTGACTCCTTTGAGAAACTGCAAATAATTTAGTACAGTTAAATGCAAAGTATGTGTGTCATGAAATACGAATCTCAGAGAAGTTAAATAATTTGCCCAGATTTGCTGATTCTCTACCTCTTCAAATAATCATTTAACAATTAATTCTTAGAGTATTGTAAGGAAAACATAGTCAAGACACACCATATCTTTATTTTTGTCTTCTGCATTTAATTTTATTGACACATCTGCCCCTCTGGATTTCTTCAGAGGAGTAGGCTAAGGCTGAATGAAGTGCTATCCCATGCAAGCTTGTATCTTCAAGAGTGACCTTAGCTCAGTTAACAAATGAAGGGAAAAAAAAGTCTACAGCATCTTTTTAGGGGGCTTTGTTAGAGTGATATGATCAGTAAGATTTTGGCTTCCCATCTTTCGCTTTTTACCTGTGGCTAATACCATCCCACCAGCACACATGCCTTTTCGAATCCTCCTGTTCATTTCTGTCACGTTTATTTTACAGGCAGCGAGAGCCCGATGGAGTCAGCTAGGGGAGACTTCATGTATGCGTGAGGTCCATTTTTCAGTAGTTGCTGGTTCAGAGACAGCATACATCACAAGCAAATAGAATCTGCTTAGCAGTTCCACATGCAACACGACAATGTCAAATTCTAGGTGGTGATGTCCAGAAAAGGGTTTGGCAAGTGCAGACTGCGCATCCCATATGCTCATATGAAGAGTCACGTGGGGAACACTAGATTTCCGGTTGTTGAAAGCAGAACCAGCCTCTATCTTTAGCAGGTCATTGGTCAGAGGTGATGAAATAGTTGCAAATAAATTCCAGGTTAATATGTTAAATTTCAAACCCCAGTGAAAACGAATTACCTCAGGACATTTTCTTCTACTTCATACCTTAGCCTACAAAATGTGTATCTTCTTCACTCTTACAAATGAAGGCTATTGGCGAGTCTCCCTGCGTTAGGCATCTAGAGACTTGTTTGCTTGCTGTGAAGAGATAAGGAAGATGATTGAAAACGCTCAATCATCTTAATATTTTATAGTTTATTCAAGCTCAACTTTCTTTTATAATACAGACAACCGATATTCAGTTAAATAAACAGAAATATTATTGTTTTAAGTCAAAATTCATATTTTAAGTAAGGGTGATGGAAAAGCCTTCAAGATCTTTCACAGTTACCTCCATGTCTGTTTCTTTTGTGTACAAATGCAATTTAACAAGTATTTCTTGAATGCTTATCATTTGCTAGGAACTGTTAGAGAAGAACAGAGAGGAGGGAAGGGAAAGGGGAAGGATGGGGGGCAAACAGAGCAGAGGCTCATGGCACCCATTCTGGGGCTGGGCTTTTGTTTTCCAGATTCTATCTCTGCCACCTTTGAGCTGTGTGCTGCTGTAATTGCTCCTAAATTCCTCTGTGTCCTCAAATATAAAATTGAGACAACAACAATAATAACAACAGTAATAACCACCACGTTTCAGGAGGAATGAGTAAATTAGTATTTGTCAAGCACTAGAGCAGTGCCTGGCACACAGTAAATGCTACGTGCTTGTAAGTAAAGTCATAGTGATTACAATAATAGCTAACATTGGTTGAACCCAAATTTTACACCAGGCACGTGTGTTTATTAGCTCCTTTACCCTCCCCACAACCCGATGAAGCTGATATTATCATTATCCCCATTTCATAGACGTGGGAGCTGAGGATTGAGGTGATCAGGTAGCTTGTCTAAGGTCACAGAGATATGAGTCAGCAACAATCTGGACTCTGTGCCTCCTGAGTCAAAGAGCCTGTGCTCTCACTTGGCTTATGGTATAGTTTATGGTAAGTAAAATAAAGGTAAGCCAACAATAAACAGTTTTATGAGTATAGGATACAGTACACATAACTGAAAAAAAACCCCACAAAAACCAAAACGCTGATGGTTCAGATATACCGTATTCCAACCAAGAATTCTGTTAATACATATATAATTTATATAACCAGTCTCTTCTCTGTTTCCTGTGTTCCTTTTAGTGAGGAGAAATTAGATTGTGGCACACCCTTTACCACACTTAACATCTTTGGGGAAAAGGTGGCATTATTTTTTAAAAGGGGGTGTTTTGTGAGGATTTATTTGGCATTCTTTTAAAAAAAAGTTTTTTTTAGAGATTTATTCATTTATTTGAGAGAGAGAGAGAGAGAGAGCTGGGGAAGAGACAGATGACGAGGGAGAGAGAGAATTCTCAAGCAGACTCCCCACTGAGTAGGGAGCTCGGAGGCAGGGCTTAATCCCAGGGCCCTGAGATTATGACCTGAGCTGAAATCAAGAGTCAGTCACTCAATTGACTGGGCCACCCAGGGGCCCCAATTCTTTTAAATTTTTATAAAAGATTTGTATTTTCATGTTTCCTTGGTACATGTAAAAAATAAATAAGTAAATAAACTCTGACAGTAAACACAAAAGAAACCTAAAGCTTCCCTGTATGGGTTAAAAACATGTTTGTCTCCTCAAATCTGTCATCAAATATCCAGGTTCACTTTTTCTTCCGCTTTTAGCCTGTTAGCATGACTCAGTGGTCTCAAGATGTCTACTCCTGTGAATGTCCCCCTGTTCACTGAAGGTGGGAAGAGAAGAGAGTAAAAAGCTTATCAAAAGCCAACGTCCTCTTACTATCATTATGGTTTCATTGGTCAGAAATGAGTCACATGACTATTCTAACTGTAAAGAGTTCTGCTAAAGTGGGCTCTTCCAGGCTCTGCAGTGAAGGTGGCCAAAGAAAAGAAGGTAGTGTTAGTCCACTGGATTCATCAGAGCCACTCCAAATGCAGTTGATTTTCTAGTATAGATGGTAAGACTTTCAGATAGATAAATATTTAGACTGACATGAATTAATTGTGTGTGTGTGTGAGTTCAGAATAAAGAAGACAAATGAAGAGCTCTTTATGACCCTAAAGCCCATCATTTTTAAAAATAACAATATTTTTGGAGTTTGTTTTTATTGAAGTAAATGTGCATATACTGTAAGAGCTATGAAATACCAGGGCTTACAAATAACAGAACAGCACTTCCCTGCTCACCCCTGCATACCTTAGATGTACTGCCCATTGGCCAACATTTTCCACCTTTACCAGTCGTAATGGTATTTAACTCCACACTGCTCAGTAATACGCTTATACCATTGTTCCTTCTGAATTTGAACCTGAAGTTAAAATTAATTAAAAATTGCATGAGGAATGTATAAATTTACATTTTTATGGTAAAAGATTCAAACAGTAGTGAAGTTCATTTACTAGAAAAGTAAAAGTTCCCTTTACTTCCCCCCAATCCTACTACCCAAACCATTTTTTTCACTTTTATTTTGATTTATTCATTTTTACTTTTTATAATGAATAATTTCAAACACAACAAACGCAGGAAGAATATCACATTGGACCTCTATAGCCACCTCTCAGTAGTCTTTGATAACACCTCTGCTTTCGGGTATGACAAGGTGTCCCAGGCTCACCCTGTACATTTTTTACACCATACCTGACATCAGACCTTTCTCCAAGAAGCTCTCCCTTTTCCTGGAATATGGTGTGTAAAGACTGAGCAATATCTATGGAATTCTTCTACGTAGATGAGAGGATTTTGCTCTCTTATGTCATTCCCTGTCCATTAATAGCTATATCATAATTTTTGGTTAAATCGATATTCACTGGTTACATTATTATGATCATTTAATTTCTTTCACACAATGTGTTGTGATTACATTTCTATTCTTGTACAACTTTCTGACTTCCTCCTGAGTAATTATTATTATTTTTTTATTTGCTTAGTTTTCTATCTACTTTGTTCTGTGTATTTGTTCTACTCAAGTCCCCCAGCTGTTTCTTAATGAACTTGTCCTCACAAATATATCAGAAAATCTATCATCTCCATCTTTCTTTATTATTTGTTTTCTTCTGGACAATTCTTCCAGTCATTCTGTTCTAGTCTATTCCGGTTGCTTTCTTGGCCTACTCTAAAGCTATTACCCTGAAACTTTTTTTCTGTCATCAAGGGCATTCCCTTGGATGTTCTTCCATGTTAGATCTCCTTCTCTTCCTTTGGGATATTGTGTCTTCCTCTTTCTTGGTAGATTCCCTGAATTTGGTGGAGAATATGCTCCAGGAACTCCCAAGGAAACTTACAGAACTGGAGTTCCAAATACCTTGGTGAAATCTGAAAGACCTTGAATGTCTAAAAAGGTGTTTATTCTACCATCGTTCTTGATTAGTAGCTGGATTGGATATGGAGTACAAGACTGAAAATCCTTTTCACAAAGAACGTGATCAGGTTGCCCCATATTTTTAGTGTTGTCCCTAGTTTTTAGTGTTTTCCTAGGACTACAATATTATTCTTATATCTGATCCTTGATAGATGACTTTTTTGTTTTCTCCAAAGGTTTTGGGATCTTCTCTTCATTCCTGGTGTTGTGAAATTTCATGACAATGATCCCTGTCTACATCATTTTTGGGGGTTGATCATTACATTGCGTACTCTGTAAGTCTGTTAATCTGGATTTCAAGTTCTTCAGTTCTGGGAAGTGTTCTTGACTTATGCCTTTTATAATTTCTTTTCATCTGCCTTCTTTCTTCTTTCAGGAACTTCAATTATAGATATTTGACCTCTCTATTGGCGTTCTTTAGGTTTATCTTTAAGTCCTTTCATTGAATATTCTTCTGCTATAATTTACATGTATATATTTATTTATTTTCTAAGAGCATCTACTTGTAGTGTTCTTTTCTTAAAAAATAGAAACCTCTTGTTCCTTAATTCAATATCCAATATTTCCTGAAGATACATAAATATATACATTTGAATAGTTTATCATTTACATGGTTTCTGTATATAACCACGCAGTATGTATCTGATGAATAGAGTATAAACAAAATTATTTAAGTGTTAATGATATTTAAGTCAACATTATCAAGCATTTCTAATTTGGAGAAAGAGAACTCTTCCAAAGCTAACAAAATTGGTAGTTTATACAGGAAGGGATTTGCTATCTATGGAAGAAGCTTTGTGGTTTTAGTAAGTCATGGTTCAAAGGAGCAATTATAAAAGTGGCAATGCCATGTCCCATTATAATTTCTCCTTTGAAGAAGATGTGATTGATGCATAACATAGGGCAGTGATCCATGGATTGCCTGCTTGATTACACAGGTATGGTGAAGCCCTGCAGTGAATTAGTATGTATCGTTACTGACAGGCTTTAATCTGGAGATTGGTGATACAATACAGTCTTCCAGCTCTCTATAAATTTATCAAGGGGTTCACATCAAAGAGGAGGTGGTAGTTATGATAATTTAAAAACTTCTATCAGTTTATATTTAACAAATAATAGAAGAAACTGTTTGCCATGGTATGATTTTTTCTTTTAAATTGCTCTTATTTCAGTCTCCGAGGACATTTGGATGCTTCCTTTATTCAAAGAACTACTCCTGTGTCCATAATACACTTGATATTCTAGATCCAGCTGCATACAAAATGGCACGTTCGTTTTAAAAATTTCAGCAAAATTTAGCCTATGAACCATTCTGTACTGATAAAATAAAGATCTCTATTCATGGGCATCATTCAATGCTTTGTTGTACTCTGGGTTTTCTCAGCTACCTCTTCCAACATGTAAATCCATTCTCAGACAATTCCTTACGTGAACAAAGACAGTTCCCTATACTTAATTTATTCTGCATTTAGATGACAAACTTCTTGAGAGATTATACTTGGCTTTAAAAAGACAGAATTGCTATTTCCTACTAAATACCAAATCTAAGTGATCATTTTCTTTGCTTATTTTTTACACTCCAAAACATTTTCATCTTTTTTTCATACATTTTCCTTAACTTCTGAGCCCTCAATTTTCTAGGCCAAACACCTGCGCTCTCTATAGCAATGCTAGTGTTCCTTGCCATCATGTTGGAATAGCACCTATCAAAAATAGGGCTAACTGAATTTAAATTAAAAAAGAATAGGGACAGTTTAGGTTGCTGGAGTTGTGTGTGTGTGTGTGTGTGTGTGTGTGTGTGTGTGTGTGCGCGCATGTGCGCGCGCGCTCGTGCTGCTCACTGGTGCATAGCTGGAGATCCCCGCTGACCTTTCACCTGTACTGAACCCAGAGACAGGACCCATGGCTTCCCTGCCTCTATATATTTTAAGGAAGCCCCAGAGAAATCTGAATTTGAATCTCAGCTTTGCCACTTAATAGCTGTGTGTCTTAGTTTACTCATCTATAAAATAGAGATAATATTTCTTTCCTTATCAAGACAGGATGTGAGGACCAATGAGGTCATGTGTATAAAGTGTCTAGCATAGCAACAGGAAATTGCTAAACCCCCATCAGCTGAGTAAAGAAACCGTATGCTTTTTCTAGGCTATGTTTTTGAGTATAGAGCAATATTGAGAAAGACCTACTTCAACTCTTTTTAGTGGCATGTTCAGACTACAGCAGGAAATTACCCAAGTTGTCAGAAACTACTAGCTGCAAATAATCTCTTCTCATGAAGAACAAGTAGAAAATCTGGCAAGAGAAATGGAGAAAATTTTCAGTTGGAGAAGTTTGTCTCTTAAACATGCCAACCTTGTTTCTATCTTTTTCACCGGCCCTTCCTTCTGCTAGAAAGATGTTTATATGACTGATGTTTATATGACTGGCCTCTGTCGTTCCAATCTTAGATTAAATTTAAATTCCTCAGAAAGAGTTAGTTCCTGACCACACAACTCAAAATACCTGCAATCACAATCTTTTGTTCTTGTTTACTTATTTTACGTGTTAATGTATGTCTCCCCGCAGAATGTAAGCTTCTTGAGAGCGGGTGCTCTGCCCGTCCTGGTCACTGAATCCCAACAAGTCGGACACACATGCACTTGCTACATAGCAGATATTCAAAAATATTTGTTGAATAAATGTTTCAATGGGCAGACCTTGTTTTAACATTAAGAAAGCCAAGCGCAGAAAGGCAGTCATTGACTTAATAGTGATTCAGCGCTCTATGTATGAAGATGCCACTTACTGATGATTGTGAAGCAGATGTTCAGTAAGTGTTTGTCAAATAAATCAAAGGGCCAGTTGCCAGTTTCGTTTGTAGTTGATGGTAGAGCCATAGACATGGAGAATGTGTTTTAGAAGCAATTTATCAATGGCCAGCCTCAGGCTGAGGCAGAATATAGTGAACAGATGTCAAGGTCTTTCACACCCGAGGAGTCAGTACTCACATGTGGCCTCATCATTACCTGGGCACCTTCCCCTGGGACATCTGTCATGGGCTCAATGCTTTTAGCAGCACCTGCGTTCTGTTCTTCCCTTCTATCGATCAAAACTCATCTACCATATGTTTCTTTCCCATAGAGTCTTGTTCAACATACAGTGCTTTCAACGGTGATGGATATTTCCCCCTCTCTGACTTCTCATGCAGCCAGAATAATAAAATAAATTAGAATGTATTTTAATATCACTCCCTTGTTTATTGTCTAATAATGGAATAGTGGACTGGTTCAAAAACAGCCAACGGAAAGCAGAAAAACAGTTTAGTAAATAAATCAAGAATGGGCCAATATCCATTAAAATACTGGAAGAGGAGCATGTTTTGGGCCCATCTCCACTGAGAGAGAAATTCCACTTCACCGGCACCCCACCACATTCATTGTCTGAAGGATGCGTTGCTATTGAGTTACTAAGTGAGCTGGAGTGATTATTGAGCCTTTGAAATTCCTATGAGAGCAGCCAATCATCGTTAACATTAGGACTATGGTATTAGTGGGGGGAAAAAGCTTTAGCATTTTTTATTGGCTTGATTGAGGAACTGGGTAAATATGCAAACGTTATACATTTTTCTGATTTGCTTAATAATAATATCAAACATTTATTGAGTAGTTAATATGCATTCAGCATTTTTGTAAGTGCTTAGCATGTGTTTTTTAAATTTTGCCTCTGTTTTACAGGAAACATTTACAGGAGGCCAGAAAGGTTAGTTAATTTTGGCAAAGGTCATTCAGATAATAGAAAGCAGAGCCAGAAATTTGATCCCAGCTCATTTGAGTCCTTATTCTGAGCACTTAATCCCTGAACTACTCTTGCTCTGGTAAGGGTGTGAATGAGAAGTGATTGCTAGCCGACCAAAAACACAATAGGAATTGTCTCCAAAGAATTTCTCCAGAAGTACTCCTTCCCCTTGCCATAGGTAATCCACGTGATAAGCATAGTTCAAAAGTTATCAAAAATAATTATCACAAAAGAATTAATTCTTTATAAGAAAGGCATATCTTACGAAGTATAATTTCAAAGAGGAAGTACTGTACTTTGTCAATTGTTCACTTTCTAGAGAGCTCTCATGTTTTATTTTTCTAGGTGGATTTTTCCATCTATTACCACTAGATGGTGTGTGGATTATGCAAACACCCCAAATCTCTTGAGAGGAATTAGCCCAAAGCAAAAAAAAGAAAAATTCAGCAGAGAAAGATAAATGTGGAATTTGGACGCAGGTGAAGATAGTAACGCCCGACACCGTGGCTTTCTAATTGTGGGAGCCTGTTTTCTTCTAGATCCTTTTTCCTTTCAGAACGAACATTAATAGTTACTTAATCTGAGTTAGAGAAGATTTGAATAATAGTCAAAAGCTGCCTGAGAGTTTTTTCTCAGGAAACTATATACTGTAATCGTAACCAGAGTTGGCATTTTGAAAAAGATATTGAGGAACAAATTCTAATACAGCAAACAACTGCTTCCTCTAATTGTAATATGTGTTTTCTGGAATCTACTACGATCTGAAAATAGTGATTTCTTCCTAATTGTCTTCAATTAGTCTGTAATAAAAGTGGTCATCGATAGCCAGTTAACCACTTTCTAGCAACCATGTGACCAACCAAAATTATGGTATTGTACAATTCAGGGTTGTTCAATGAATAGGACCAAAAATTCTTGGGAATTTCTTGAGAATAAATGTTAAAACTAAAGGGAAGTCACTTACTCTTTTTGAACTTTCACTTCTGCAAAATGAAAAAGTAATTCACCAAAGCTCTTTGCAGACAGGTCTATGACATCTAAATAAAAAAAGAATAATACGGGTGCTTGTGCTCACAAACGCACATATATACAGAGACGCCCTATTTTTTAGTTCTAAACTAGATTTATGTTCTGTTTCCACATTAAGGGTACATGACAACATTATATTTGCTGCAGGAGGAAGGAGAATGAAGCATCATTTACATAGGTGTGGCGGTGGTTGGAATTAAGTATTGTGCAAGGGAGTACTACTACCTGACCTATCTTTCACAAGTCATTGCAGATCCTGTTCGTGAGGAAATGATGCTGATGAGACTGTAAGTAGTAGCGATACTTCTAGATTAATTGATTATGTTTCACCATATGAAGAGTTATTTCTCTAATTTTTTTCCTTGAGTAAATATATTTGATCAACTCTTAGCTGTTAAACCCTAAAAATATCCAGTTGTCATTTTCATTTCATTTTGGACTAGGTTTAGGTTTTCGGATTAAAATCAAAATTGAAAATGACCCAATAATGACAAACACAAGGAGGAAATAAATAATGTTCATGAAACAGCCCTGTTATCCGTGATGCTTATTTCCACGCTTAAATAAAACCAGAGTACTTACATGGTTTGCTCCCTTCTCCTGGGCTGCCATTTTCGGTCCTGTGCTGGAAGGGGGCGCCAACACTGCATAGACGAGAAACAGCATGGTCACTGGGGGAGAGGCACGTCTCTTCCTCTTCTAGTGGTATCGAAGTGTAGGATCCTTTGTGAAGACACACCATTCTTTTTTGGTAACCTGCAAAACCAAGTTTGGCTTCATGTTGATTACATTCACTCTGCTGTATTTTATAGGCAACTGTTGCCACTCACTATTTTATTGTAACATTGGTCCTATAGTCTTAAGATTATCAGCCAATTGCCAAATACAGGTATCTAGGGTGACTTTTGCTTTCTTGCTTGCTTTTCTTTTTTTTTAAATGGCTTTCTTTCTTTCTTTTCTTTCTTCCTTTTTTTTTTTTTTTTTTAAGATTTTATTTATTTATTTGACACAGAGAGAGAGACAGTGAGAGGGAACACAAGCAGGGGGAGTGGGAGAGGGAGAAGCAGGCTTCCCACTGAGCAGGGGGCTCCAGACAGGGCTCCCCAGGGGGCTCGATCCCAGGACCCTGGGATCATGACCTGAGCTGAAGGCAGACACTTAACAACTGAGCCACCTAGGTGCCCCTTACAGCAGCTTTCTAAGCAATGTGGACTAGGGAAGGGATGTGAAATGTAGTAGATGAGTAGAAAAGAGATAGGAGATCAAAGAGCCACCTGCCTTTCTTCTCTCTGAAGACTTCTGATATTTACAGTCAACCCATTTTTGCATTCAGTATCTCGAAAGGTCTGGTGGAGCCAACCTCTACCTACTTAATCATCAGTCTCACTTCCATCTGTTCATAAATGGGTCAAGACATGCTCCAGGTGGAGTTGTGCTGGATAACCTGTTTAGTACAGAACATGGATAGTATCCAGTAAAGTTTTTAGGGTGCATTAATGGATGCGTAAATGGTTATTCATTTATTTGACAAGAGTTTTACTCCTAGAAAGAAATCAATCCTTAATCAAAAATATAAAGAACATTTGTTTATATCGTGTTGGTCATTTTATATCAGAATATGATGCTTTATTTTCAGCAAAAGTGATCAATATTAAGCCTCTGTAGTTCTCTTTAAAACTTGGGGAAAACTAATTTTTCAGAAAAAAGGATTAACATGTGGTTTCAGAGTTGGCAATAGTTTGGCATCAAGTACCTGGGTGTTGTAGATAGAAGATAAGGAAAAAAGACTTTTTAGATGCCTTTTAGAGCCACCTTGGTATCTCAAATCTTGAACGATTAAGTTTAGTTTATAAATGAAAACTAGTGTTCCAAGAACCTATGTATATCACTTGGCATAATCTGGCTGTGTTGAAAATGCCCTCTTTTCTAAGGAAATATAAGCGCTGAACTCTGTGACCTGAATAAAAACAGCAAGACTATCTTTTACTTACAATCTCTTGGGACCACACACTATAACTTTTGTGGCCATTCACCAAGTGGGTCACCCAGGGCCTCCAAAATGGAAAAGATTGATCTCTACAGTGCTGGAAAATAAGCCAGGTGATAGGCACACTATGGCCATTATCACACTTCCATAATATCATTGGTTAGGGTTAATAAAAAACAACAATGATAGTTGAAAATTATTTGCATAAGGAAAACATTACTAAGAAAATAAACAGACCAATCAACACAAACAGTGGCTAGTCAAGGAAACACCTAGCAGACAAATCCTAAGAAACTCCTCTAGTACTCTTAATCATAGGAAACAAACTGAGGGTTGCTGGATTGCGGGGGGAAATGTGGGGGGATGGGGTAACTGGGTGATGGACATTGGGGAGGGTATGTGTTGTAATGAGCACTGGGTATTATGTAAGACTGATGAATCACGGACCTGTACCCCTGAAACAAATAATACATTGTATGTTAATTAATTGAATTTAAATAAAAAAATAAAATAAAAGAGAAAAAAAAATCCTCAAGTTACCAAGTCTGGGAAAGATAGGTCCATAAAGGACTATTCCTGTGAACTTTTTGTAAAATGTTCCTTAGGGTATGCCCATGTAGGATCATTTCCTCCCACCCACCTCACTCCTCACTATGGTGTGCTCTCATTTGGGGTGGTGGCGGGAAGTGGTCAGCCCCAGTTGAGCACTAAATTAGATGAGATAGTGAGCTGTCTTGCTTAGAGTTGGTTAAATGGAAGACACGTGGCTGTGGAACCTTTGAATCCTAAAGGATATAGATGATATATTGGTGTGAATAAACCTACTGGCTGCCTTACCTTCTAAGGTCTGGACGACTTCTTTTTAATTTCTACTGCATATGTCATTGACTTCGTATGTAAAAAGAGTGAGAGGAAGCCTGTAAAGAAGGTACTTCATACACTCTAACGAGGGGTTTTGGACTTAGTATCTCCAACTTGATCTAAGCTCTCTCAAAAACATCACTTATTTTTAATAGAGTTTTAGATCCCCCCAAGTTTTAAAAAAACAAAAAAGAAATGTACCACTAAAATGCACGGAAACCAAATGAACGTACCAGAGAGACCGCAAGGTTTACAATTCTTTTCACTCTAATGATATGATTTTTTAAAAAAGATTTTATTTATTTGTCAGAGGGAGAGAGAGAGAGAACAAGCAGTGGGAATAGCAGGCACAGGGAGAAGCAAGCTTCCCGCTGAGCAAGGAGCCTGACATGGGACTCCATCCCAGGACCCTAGGGTCATGACCGGAGCCAGAGGCAGATGCTTAACAAATTGAGCCACCCAGGTGCCCCTCCACTGATGTGATTTTAAAAACAGGAATTTATTTTGTAGATAACCATTGCTATGAATATATTAATTTCATAGTTTTTTCATTTTTAAATCTCTTTTCGCCTATATATTTTGATATATTATTTTCTTGGTAAGCATCATAGATTTCCTCAGCACTATAATCTCTGGGGATATTGGTAGCATTGCCATGATCATTGTAAAAGAACATGTAGGATCTTTGCCACATGTGAGATCACTGCACAAGTCACGTAAATGAATTTTTCCCCCTTTCAGAAATTGCTTGTCTAAGAGATTTGCCATATAAGACATGGGGGGGGGGGGGTGTCTTCACTGATGTTTTGTAATCATCAATGGCAAGATTATTTTCCTATGCTTGGTAATATACATATTATTAATTTACTTTGGATTATATTTGGTAATTTATGTAGTTTTACAGAACATTTTTTTTAAAGATTTTATTTATTTATTTGACAGAGATAGAGACAGCCAGCGAGAGAGGGAACACAAGCAGGGGGAGTGGGAGAGGAAGAAGCAGGCTCATAGCGGAGGAGCCTGATGTGGGGCTCGATCCCACAACGCTGGGATCACGCCCTGAGCCGAAGGCAGATGCTTAACCGCTATGCCACCCAGGCGCCCCCACAGAACATTGTTTAAATTTATTACCTAAGTAATGGTCAAAAGATATTATTCACTCTTTTATACATGAGCAAACTGAAGCTTGGGGCAGAAAGGAAGTTTACTTAAGATACACAGATGGCAAGCAGCAGAGCCAAATGTAGAATTATTTTGTCCACATTTCATGTGCAGCATATTGGGATTTGCAGAATAAATATAAGACATGGTTTCCGCCTTTAAGGAACTTGTAGTTTAGTTGGGAAAATGATGGATGTCATGAAAGCAGCCTGTACGGATAGTACATGGAGCATGGTCCTCAGACCATATAGCCTTTGAAGCTCATAGAAACCTGTTTCTTTGAATTGAATAAAGTTGTGTGTAACTATAAGACAAAAATATTTTGACTGAGAAAAGGTGCTGTCACAGACATCTGTTGTCTAAGGGTCTCAGAGATGATTTGAGATAGTCTGTTAACTTAGATTTACCTCCACCCAAACATATAGCATCCGTAGGACCATGTGTCTTCCCAACCACCACGTAGCACGCACTGTAAGTACACAGGGAAAGCCAAGGTGCGTCCTTGAGGAGTGCATCCAGTTTCCCAGTACTAACCAGTCTGTGGAAGGACCACTAGCATGGTGCTGTCAGCTACATCGATTGCACATGCTACTCCGAGTGACCTCCGGCTCCCGGGCCTGTAAAACCACCAGCCGGTGCTTACTATTCAGCTGAGCTATTAAGTAGAGTACAAAAGTAGGGACAAGATTTGCAATCTGTTAATGTTTTCTTAAGATCTTGTTAAGTAAGGGCTAAATCCATCATTAATGGAAGTAATAATAAATTAGGTGCTGTAATTAGCAGTCCAAATGTGTACCTTTGTAAAAGGTTATCTTTAATGTCTTTTTTTTTTCATTAATGTAATTGTGTGTTTTGGATAATCATAGCTGAGGGGGAGAACTGGGAATTGCAAAAGTAAGATTGCTTAGTCAAACAGAAACGAACGTACTCCAAATAAGCCACCACGTAATTAATTAGAATATTGTTGGAGTAGTTAAGATCTTTTGGAGGGAAAAGAGACAGACAATTTAAAAGTAATTTTTAGTATTTTCCATTTATGGAGATTGGGTACATAAAGCACACCCACAGAATTTGGCATGTAGTGGGTATTTAAAAAAACATTCCAGCCCTTATGAAGTTAGTGTTTGTGATAATCAGAGAATGTAAATCTTCTATCATTGGCTTACTAAAGCTTCTTTGTTCCCAGAGCCTTCCATGCTTCAGTGGGGCTCTTATCTCATTGTATACTAAGGCTGACTTGATTTGTCTCACTTCTCAGACTTGGAGCTTCCTTTCTTTTTTTAGAGAGAGAGAGAGAATGTGCAGCCACGAAAGGGGGAGATTGGAGGTGGGGAGAGGGAGAGGGAGAGAGAATCCTAAGCAGGCTCCACGCTCAGTGTGGAGCCTAACGCAGGCTCTGTCTCACAACCCGAGATAATGACCTAAGCCAAAATCAAAAGAGCTGATGCTCAACCGACTGAGCCACCCAGGCGCCCCAGACTTGGAGCTTTCTTAAGAAGAGGACCCTGTATTACTCATCTCTCTTCCCCTGGCAACTCACATCATTTGGCAGGTAATATGTTCTAAATAAGTACTTGTTAAATTTGTTGATTCCAGTTTTTTTCTGTTCATTATTTCATACTGACCATCTGATTTCAACTAATCGAGAGTCAAAATTGAATCTGTTTTGATAAGAACAGCATCATCTCCTACCTATGTTATCTCCACAGCCTACCTACTTTTATCTCTCTGGCTTTCTTTGGCTTCCCCACACCGCTCCTCCATTACCAGAAACTCAATCCTCATGATGCCGTCTTTCCAAAACAAGATTTGATTCCATCATTCTCTTGCTCAGAAATTTCTCATGCTTTCATATTCCCTCTGGGTTAAATATCTCAACTCCTTTTAATGACATGCAAGGCCTTTCCATGAGTAGACTCTTATTTTCCTCTCTAGTTTCTTCTGCTACTTACCACGTTTACTTTACACTCTAACTATACCGCATCTGTGTTGCATTTCCACGTCTCTGAACTTTTTTGACCCTGGAACATCTCCCCGAGCCCCAACACACACACACACCTTGCTTTTCTTGCTTCTTACCTGTTCTTCATCCTGCAGCCTGATAGTTAGCTCTGTTATGAATCTTTTCCTGATTCTCACAGCAGGCTTAGGCTCCTTTCTTTTGCCCCCCTCCATGACTCGTCCTGGCCCAGGCTTACACATATCTCATTAAATCACATTTCTGATTGTACTAAAATTGTGGGTTTGCCTGTCTATCTTCCCTCAAGGCGATGGGCTCCTTGAGAGTAGGGTAATATTTGGCCTGTACTAGTAACTCAAGACATATTTGTTGAATGAATGAATGTATGAAGAGTGAATGCATCTGATAGGTGGGATTATAAAAACGTCTTCATAAAGTCAGAAAATCAAAAAGAAAATAAAAACCTTGTAATCTGGATATTTGTTGAAATGACTGATATTCCAAATCATGGTGGTAAAGGCAGCAATAAAAGGAACAAAAAGTATCAAGAATTCAGTCCTTTCCCAGAGGCACATAAACCAGATGTCCTAACACTTTTTTTTCCCCTCTTACTTTCTGCTTTAAGAAAGAAAGAGACAGGACAACACAGCCCACAGGAAATTTTCCATGACATTAAAGAAGATCACGAAAGCCGCTCTGCAGCTGGTGAGATCAGTGAAAATAAACTCGGTGACTTAATGTAAACTGTCACTTGCTTCTACAGAAAAGAAACATGGTACAAGTGTTCGTGGAAAATGGTGCAGCCTGCTGGGGGTCCATACTGGTTTCTGCTGGGGGTCCATACTGGTTTCTGAGGACTGGGTCTATATCTGAGCCATATTTGTTTTCCTGCTCGTGCCTGACACAGATCGTGTCTATGTAGTGGGTGTTTGTGAAATGCAGGAGGACAGGAATAATCTGACCTGTTATCTTAGAGGCATCGGATAAGTAACCTAAAGAGCATTGGATATCGTTTTGGTCTCTGGATTCTGGTACCTACGCGATACAAATGCTGGTGGGAGCTCGTCACTAAAAACAAACAAACAAAAACAAATTAAGTGGTTACTAAAAATGTATAATGTCTACCAATGCTATAAACATGAGAAGGAAAATGAATCTGGCCAAAGGTATTTTAAAAATGAGGCTTCTTGTGTGATTAGAAACATCATGTCCTATCATGTGTCTGCTGCTTTGCTCGATCTTATTAACTTTGGGACAGAGGGTGGGGAACCACGGCAGCTTTCATCTCGTGCGTTCAGCCAAGAGCCTGTCTCAGCCCTGGAAGCAGATGGTTTTCTCCTTTCCTTTCACCAAAATCTTTCATCCAACTACCCCTTTTCAATTCTTCTTAAAGTCTGTTATTATTCACCTAACTTATTCAACAAATATTCATTGAACACCTACTCTGTGCCAGCCTCTCTTCTAGTCTCTGGGGACACAGAAGCTTCCCTGCTATTTCTGACCTCAAGAGTCATGCAATCTAGTCCTGCAAGATCAATGATAAACAATTAGTACATCGTGTGCCAGCGTGAGTGTGCCTGTGTGCGAGCGTGTGCGTATATGTGTGTGTGTGTGTGTAAGACTTATAAGGGGCAGGAGGCAAGGGCTATGAGGCTGGAGGGACAAAGAATCTTTTAGACTGGATTTTCAGGAAAGATTTTCCAAGGAGGTAACATGTTCCCTCATCTTATCCCCCTTTTCGCTTCCATCCGTGTGACTGACGCAGACTCTAGCTTAGATGGACCTGACGCTCATAGCAATTCCTGCTGCGTCAGTTTCTGCTTTCCTCATCCTCCCATGGCTGCCATCCATTTCTATAGAAAAAAACAATTCTCTTCCCATGCCTGCAGTACTTCATGAAGCCACAAAGAAAATCAAATAGCTACAGCCAAGAGTCTGAGGGCCCCAGGATACACACACATACACGCACACGTGCGCGCGCGCACACACACACACACACACAGACACACACTCCAGAGCCATTTTTATGTCAGTTAAGTGAATATTATGAAGATTAAATGAGATAATGCTTTAAAATATTTTGTGCAGTGCTTGATAACTAGTCAGTACTCAATAAATATTAGATATTATTATTATAATCAAGGCCTTAATTATTATCTCATAGACATTTGTAAAGAGCTTGCTGGATGTCTAATTCTTTGAAATACTCCTATTTAGGCATCACATTCTCCAAGTGTTTCCTGCGTGCAGAGCTGTGGTAGGTGCTGTGGGGACCAGCGGAGTACTGGAAAAGACAGAGCTCCTCTCTCTTCATCGCTCATGAGACAAAGTGAGCAGCACCAGTATAAGAGAAATGTGGAGGAACACTTCTCTTTACAAAGCAGCCTCATCGGAAGCACCAGTGAAGACAGCCAAATGAGAGACGCAGCTCTTTCAGGGAAGATGATTAAAATGTTGTCTCCTAGACCATTTCATCTCTTAATCATAACTCTCCCTCCCGTGGAGAAGCATAAAATCTTGGAAACACAGTAGGAGGTCATTCTGTTATTTACCCACTTTGAAAATGGGGAGAGGGGCGCCTGGGTGGCTCAGACAGTTAAGCGTCCAATTCTTAATTTTGGCTCAGGTCATGATCTCAGGGTTGTGAGGTCAGGCTCTGAGCTGGGGTGGAGCTTGCTTAAGATTCTCTCTATTCCTCTCCTTCTGCTCCTTCTCTCTCTCTCTCTCTCTCTCTCTCTCTCTCACTCTCCCCCTCTAAAAAAAAAAGGAGAAAAAAAGAAAAAGAAAAAAAGAAAAAAATAGGGGAGCTAACTTACCTACTAGACAAGAGGTAAGTACTCAAGGAGAATTTGGGGTGATTCAAAGTGACTCTAATGTATTTGTCATATAACCACTTTCTTTCTGGGTTGGACTCATTTGCAATTTCAATTGGGATAGTTTGTCACAGACAGAAGAAAACAAGATTTGTGATTCAAACGTTTCAATCTCTATGCCAACGGGGATCTAGAGTTTTCAACATATTAATGAGAAATGGTAGAACTTACCAGAGTGGCTATATTCCGATAGACCTGCTCCAGAAATTCTGCTGATGAATTTCTGAAGCTGAACTACTACTTTGATTTGTAATTTGCTTTTTTTTTTAAAAGATTTTATTTATTTATTTAACAGGGAGAGAGACAGCCAGCGAGAGAGGGAACACAAGCAGGGGGAGTGGGAAAGGAAGAAGCAGGCTCTCAGCAAATCAGGGAGCCCGATGCGGGGCTCGGTTCCAGGACCCTGGGATCACGCCCTGAGCCGAAGGCAGACACTTAACGACTGAGCCACCGAGGCGCCCGTGTAATTTACTTTCTTCTCAGTCTCTATGTTTTCGTTATTCTTTCTATGTAACAAGTCACCCCAAAACTTAGTAGCTTAGGACAGAAATATTTCTTATCTCTACCATTTCTGTGGGCCAACTGTTTGGGAAGAAGGGCTTGGCTGGGTGGTTCCAACTCTGGGTGCTCATGCAGGTGCGGAGGATAGGACAAGCTGGGACTGGAGCCACTGGCTGTCTTCGTGTCATCCCAGGACTTGCTGGGTGATCTTTCTGTGTGGGTTAAATTGGGCCTCCTCCTAGCATGACTGCCCTGGGGCAGCTGGCTCCTCGCAGGGCCGCTCAGGACTCTGGCATGAATATTCCAGTTCACAAGGTGACATAGGCTGAGAAGTGACACCGCATCGCTCCTGCTACCTTCTGGTGCTTACAAGTACGTCACCAGCCTGCCCATGTTCAGGATTGAAGGGGGAGTCGCTAGGTCCTCGAGGAGAGTGTGGGATGGGAGATAATGTTGGGGTTGTCCTTGGAGAATACCAGCTGCCACAGCGCTGAGAGCAGGATGCAAGAGCAGGCTTAGCCTCGGAGACTGCCAACTTCTTGACGGAATGAAAATGCACCTTCTAGCATTGGTAGCTGGAAACTAAAAATAAGAAGTCAAGGAGGCCTAGCTATCAGGTCATGAAACACTGAAGGGGAAATACAACCTTTATTCTGCTTTCTTTTCTTTACTACCGCCATGTATTATTCTATCATGAAAAATAATGATCCCAGATCTTTGTAATAGCATCACCATTTCAAACACTGACAACAGACCTAAAAAAAAAAAAAAAAAAGTTGATTCTGAGAAGTTTTATCCTGCTGCCTGAAAGAAGAAGCAAAAAAGCAAAAAAATGGAGACATCTTATCTCACAGTCACAGGAGGAAAGTGAGAAAACTGTGCATATATTATGGGATACCATAGAGGGCTGAAACTGGGGCTTGAGTCCTTGATTTATGCTTTGTGCTTTGCTATTTTCAAAATGTTTTTGTTCTGGTGGGGCTGATTGGAAATGTGGCGGAAACCACACATTCCTGAATTATGAATTAATATAAATCAACTTTCAGATATGGGACTCTGTCAGTTGAAAAATGAATTAAAATAGGGGATTATGTGTTTCTTTTTCATCCTATGTGAGTATTTCAGCCTCTCCTAGTAATTGTGTTCAGGATGACTTGGAACATATGATGCTGTGGAATTCAGTTCTAGTAATAGACAACTACCAATATACTTCTGATCTCGATGCGAGGAATCAGTATTTGTCATCTATTTCATTCCATTCTGATTTCGAACGTGAGCACGCCTCATGCGTGCTCAGGAGAAGGCATACTCTCCCACAACAAATGGTCCACTTAGATTGGTTTCTGGCCCCAATTTGCTTCCAATGTTAGCATAGTATTTACTTTAAATTTTCAAACCATGTTTCCAATATGGCTTTAAATTCTCTCCACGCCCCCCCCCCATTGAAAGAAGGAAAATATCTAAAATGGGTGCAAAAATTTGTGGAAGGGGTTGCGCTAGTTTTTCATCCTGCTTGCTGAACTTTAAGCCCTTCTGCTTTTTAGAAAGATTCTTGGGCGCAGATCCAAAGAAAGGCTGCCCTCCAAATGAGTGAAATAAGTCCGTCCTTACCTGTGGGATAAATGCCTTGGGAAGCAAACACTGCCTGGGTAGCAGGACAGTCCCTAGAGTCTCCCTGCTCCTGCGGCAAATAACCCCGGAGGGAGAAGCAGACATCAGAGCTCGTGGAAGCAGAACCATGCATCCAATCAGCAGAGCACTTCACAACTTTCCCACCCTCTTGTAAACAGAGAACCTCGGGGTTTTTCTGCAGTAGTTCTACCTCAGAGTGGAGTATGGCTGCTTGGAATTCCACTCTGAGAATCTGAATGGTCTCTTAGCGCAGATGGTTTGTAGGAGCTTTCTTCCTGAAGCCAATACGGTCAGAAATTTGCTCCAAAAGAAAGTGAGAATGTCAACAGCAGTAATGTCTTCATTTTATCTTATTCAAACCTACTTGTATGTAAGCCCAGACCATTTTCTTCCCAGATCTGCCTACAGTTACAGTTAGACTATCAAGGCAAATTGAGAAACAGTTTGTTCTTTTGTCACCAGGGAGTTAGATAAATGCAGCTGAACCCCTTAGACAGCTCTCAGGCGTTATCAAGTACAGTGAACATCAACGGCATCTCTGGGTCCATCGTGGATTGCAACTGTCTCCAAGTTGAACTCGAAGCTTATAGTTCATCAAATACCACCCACTCAAAGCCAGGAATCACTTGCTGGGGGTCCACTTCCTCCAAATACGGCCATCTTCATGTATGCAGGGGAGAAACTGGCTTTCAGTAACTGTTGTTCAAACCTCAAATGCACGGAAAATAAGCTAGCTTCAAAACAGCGGAAGAATGACAAATTTTATCTTTGGTGACCAGATGTTAGGTGCGAACGGAGGACGGCAGTGAATGGCGTTTGCAGCAGCATTAAGTGACCAGCCTTCCAGTGAAGAATGGAAAGTGATGTAAGGATGTTTCTGTCTAACTTCAGAAGCTTCAGTCACACAGACATTCAGGATGTTTGCAGATTTCCAGGGAGAACAAGCAAAATTAGAACACTCGAGTCAAAGAAGCATCCCAAATCCGATGACTCACTTTTCTCTTTCATTTAAATAAAAGCTCTGAACACAAATATGTGACCTCAATACATCTAAATATATGACTAGGAAAAGAAAATAGGTTCTCAAAGAAGTAACAAAAAAGGTGAGCGGTAAGTAGCAATTTCTTAAAGATCTCGGAGTCTAGGCAAAGATGTTGGTGATTTAGCCATTTAGGATAATCATTAAAAGTTTAGCCTCAGGACTTTGCTGTGTTCAACACACTCACTTAGCACTAAGCCTGCCCTTGAACAGGTTATTTAAGTTTTGTTCATCTCAGTTTCTTTATCTGTAAAGTGGGAATATTAGTAGTGTCCATCTCCTGGGAAGATACTCCTTGGAAGAGTGGATCAACTAGGATAATGTGTACACAGCCCTTAACAAAGTGCCTGGACCACGGTAACTACCCCACAAAAGCTAAGAGCTACGATGATGATGAAAATAATAATGAGCATCATTTAGAAAATAAATCTTCTTAAGAGCCCAGTACCTATAACCCTGGAAGATTCCATTTATTCTGCAAAATAAAATTTACAGATTTAATTTTTATGTTTTTGTGACTTTAATACAGCGATGGGGACTATACAGACTGGTTTTACCTTTTAAATTAATCAGGCTGTTGTGTAAATGTATTAAAGTCAGTCAAAAGATTAATTATATATAAAACCCCAGGCAACAGCTCAAAGTGACAATCAGAAAATACTGGATTGGGGGGCATCTGAGTGGCTCATTTGGGTAAGCTTCTGACTCTTGATTTCAGCTCAGGTCATAATCTCCAGGTTGTGAGATCGAGCCCCATGTGGGGCTCTGTGCTGGGTGTGGAGTCTGCTTAAGATTCTTTCTCTTCCTCTCTCTCTGCCCTTCCCCCTGCTTGTGTGCTCCCTCTTAAAAAAAAAAAAAATTGGGCTGTAATGCTGTAATGTCCCTGAACACAAATCAGGCATATCAAAGATACACAAATGAAGTAAAGCATAGGAATAACCTTTTCTGGTCTTCAAGGCCTTCTGTCCTGAGTGGAGACCCAAGGATAAAGAAGCCAAGATACTTCACTGTAATGCCTCAGAGCCTTAATTAGCAGAGAAGGGTGCAAGTATAGCCCATTTCTTCCTCGGAAGTAGTTCACATTTGTCCTTTCCGCTGCATACCCCTTGGTACTATCCTACCAGGTTCTCATCCCCTCACCGCCAGATTCCCATCATCATTTAACTGTTCACCATATGTGAGACTATCTCTTTCATAACCCTAATCCTAACCTAACCTGTCCTTTAGGAAGCTTCTGAAGCAATTAGCACAAGCTTTTTTAACAGCAAGTCTTTCATCTCATCCTTCCTTTCATTTAAGATTCCTCATTACCTCATACATAAATCAAAACTATACTGTTTTTCAAGACTGCAAAGAAATTTTTCTCTTTCCTTGAAATCATTTCTATATTGCTGCTTTTTACATTTTGTTAAAGAATTATATATTATAAAAATGTGACAAATAGCTATAAATTCAAAGTAATATAAATAAAAATGTCAACAAGAAATGTTATAGAATTTGTCAGGCTAAATATAAAATTAATCTGGATATTAAAGCACACAAGAATATGAAGAAGTTATTTTTTAAAAATTAAGGGGAATTTTATCTCCATGTAGTAAAGCATCTTCTTAAGTTATAGTGATTATAACTGTCTGGTGTTTACACAAAAATGGAACAATTGATCTATTGAACATAGTAAAGCTCAGAAATAGACAATATAGACACTGAAGTTTAGTAAATGATAAAGGTAGCACTTCACATCAGAGAGAAAAAGTATTAACTATTCAGTAAATGATTTTGTGTCTATGGCTATTCATTTAGGAAGAAAAAGGAAACTATTTAAATTATAATACGCACAAAAGTGAACTCTAGGTGGATTAAAGAGTTAAATAAAAATTCAAAACTATTAAAGAATTGGGAGAAAACATGAGCAGATATGTTTATAATTCTAAAACGGACAAAGTCTACTAATCAAGATGCAAAATACGAATGTCATGAAGAAAAATATTCATAATGTAACTGTGCAAATGACAAAGCTCCTGAACCCTAACAAAGTTAATGGCCAAGGAATGGACCAGAGGAAATATTTGTAACACACATTTAAAAAGAAACACACAAAAAAATTGGAGATTATCTAAGTGTTACACAAGGATATGGAAGGATGAAGGATATGCAAATTAGTCAAGTACCCTTTAAAGAAATTTGGCAGTTTCTATTAAAATAATTATCTACACTAGAAAAATATTCCTATATATATGCCAAGTGATATTTGTAAACATATTCCCCATCATTATTGGGACAAGTGAAAATTACTGAGCACCTAAGAGGACTGATGACTAAATTATGTATATTCATATGAAATAATTATGTAGCAGTTAGAAGAATAAGAATGATCTATTTGAAAATAGGAAAATAGTTTCAAGACATATTAACTTAAAAAATATTGCTAAACTAAATGAACAATATGATCCTATTTTTGTAAGCAAGACAAAACAAAATTTTACAAAACAAAACTGCAGCTCTTATATATACGTATCTAAACATATAGAAAATGGTCTGAGAAGATCTGAGCCAAATTGCCAATGGCAGCTTTTCTGTAGCAAGTAATGGAAAGGGAGGGACGCTGGTGAAAGCTGAGGAGAATTTGGCTTTGTCTATACTTAACACAATCAGAATGTTCTCATGCACAGCTTGTGAATTAAACAAATATGTTTTTTAAAGGTAAAAAAAAATATGTGATAAGCTAACACTAGGTAGTTCATTTTACTGCAGCTGAGAACCCGTCAGATAGCTGCTGTCAGAGAAGGCAAAGTGACAAACCGAATTAGAGACACATAGGGAGGCGGTCTTTGCCTTTCCTATGTTACTCCAGGGTCAGTCATCTCTGTTAAAAGTGATAGCTTACATCTTGTTGTTCCTTTATATTTAATAAAGAACTTTGCCTCCCTTGTCTCATTTAATTAAGAAGGATGTGCTCCTCAGACAGGAAAAGCAAATTAGTAAGTTGACTGAGGGAACTCAAGGCCTTGTGAACCAGAAGAGAAGCAATCTGTTGAAGACAAGAAGAAAAGAAAAGGTATGAAAGTGCAAGAATCAAGCAAAAAGGATGATTAAGATGGCAACATGGTCCCTTGGATGAATGTGGGGTTTTGTTTTGTTTCTCTGGCTGTGTGCTCCGAGCAGCGGGTGTGATGACTAAACCTAGCCTGGATTGAGAAGATACATCTTATGAAGGAAATGGGGCCAGTGAAGGAAGAGTAGTAATAATAGGTCTGTGTTGGTTGATTTATACCATCCTGGCCTGAGATTTCAGCAGAATTCAGCCTTGATTTTTACAGCAACTGGTGTGGGAGCAGGACCAGGAATTTTCTCTGCTCTGATGTAGCGGAAGTGTCCATGTTCCTGGTGATAGGAATGGGTTAGTCCGCTCAGACTTCATCTACTTGAGATCCATCTGGGCTAATTTGTTAAAATTCTTGGGAATTCGTTTGATCCTAACTAACATCTAGGTAGGTATGATACCATACTGAAAATTATGATGACTAATGAATTCAAGAAGACAGAGTTAAATGTATCTTAAGAGTCACTCCTTGAGACCAGAGAAAGGGCTAGCACAGCTTTTGCTACATAGTAAGCATTTAAAAAGTACATGAATGAATGAGGCAATGAATGAATGAATAAGGAGTTCTGAGATTCAAAATATGGTTTTGGGTATCCATGAAATATTTCAGGGTAGAAGACAAAACTGCCTCTGCAATTTTGAAAACGAGAGGAACAGATCACTTTGAGGTCTTGACGAACTCTACTTAAGGAACTCCTCCTCCCCATATTTTTCAAATAGAAACACATTCCAGGACCAGAGGGAGGTTTCCCAGGTTTAGCTGTGCCCAAGTGGAGGCTTCATGTGTAAACACCTAAGAGTTCCTTATGATTATAATTTTGCCCTCCATCTAAGAATGAAGCTGATCCAGGAAACAATGAGTTAGCTTAGAGAGTATTTAAGTATAAGCAGAAGAGACATTTGAATATCTCGTTCTTAGAAAAAATCAAATTAAAGGCCTATTTCCGTTTGAAGTCATTAAAATATCCTTAGTTGTATTAAACTTACTCGTTAGATCCTTTTAGGGTGCAATGTTCTTGACATGTCATCAAACTGTTTAAAAGATGGCTAAGATCTAGGAGATGAGGCAGTGGAATAAGGGATGTATTTCAGGGTGCTTGCGCAGAAGAAGATCTAGAAAGTTGGAGGACAACTCCAAAGGGAGCATTTGAGAGAATACACTGAAGGTAGAAAAGAAGTTGGGTTGATTTATAGCTGGATAGACAGAGGGAAGAGAAGACTGTGAAGTGGATATTGGCCTTAAGAATCTATTTGATCTCTGGATCAAAAAAGGAGGTAGATAAACAATGAGGGAAGAAAATGAGCAAATACGCAGGAGAAAGGAGAGCTGGCAAATCAAAGAAATAAGTAAAGAATCAGATGAGATTTAGAAGGGGAGAAAGTTGGTAGCAGAGTCAACAAGATGAAATCTTGCGCAAATACCAGTGGTGACATTACCTGCGTCACTGAATCAGTGATAGAATTCTTACCTCTTACCCGGGTTTGATGATTAACAGTGCACTTTATTCTACCCACCAGTGTTCCAAAAATTACTTTAAAAAGTGCAGATAATCAGTTGTACTTTCATTACATATGATCAAAGGGGTACATTTTATGGATTGACCTTTTAATGGCGTGTTTGGTACCCAAATAATGAAATTAAGCATGATTTTAGATTTGAACTGGATACTTCCTAGAGTAATGGTGTTAGAGGTAAATAAAAGACATCATGTTTAATTTTAGGAAAATCCATTAATTTAAAGCCAGCCATTTAAAAGGATATTCCCTATTGTTTCCTTTTAAATTATAAAATGATAAGTTTTGTAAAAACCATGACTATTTTTAAATGAAATAAATTTAAATGCAGTTCCCTTGTTACTTGAAATTTTTCAATTCACAGTTTATGCAAAAATCATTTTCATTTGGCTGCTGACTTGGTAAATATTTGGAACATAAATGCAGAATATGGATACAAAGATTTTTTTTAACATTCTCTGCTTACTGTAATCCTTAAATTCGCTACATCATTTGAATTCTACAGTTTAGTAACATTTTTAAATTGTCACAGAGCCTTTAATTAGGTGACTTTATTTTGAGAGACTTTAGCAAATCCAGATTCATTGGGCCTTTAATCAATTTATTTCAAAAAGAATCTGGATCTAATGTAGAAATGAGTAAAGGAGAGGAAGAAAATGTAGTTTATTATGCAAAATAAGCAAAATTTTGAAGTCTCACTTATTCTATTCATGATTTTTTTGGATAAAAATATTAATCCCTTATGTCTCTGGCTGTGCTTACATGGGACAACAGGATCAAATAGAAATTAAAAATCGGTTTGTACCATTTGTATGAAGACAATAAATATCTCCTACTAAGATTGTATATTTATCTACTCTTGTGTGTTTATCAAGTCAGAAATCTCAGTGTCTGTAAACTTACAATTTCTTGGTTTTTTTATTTTTAAAAATTTTTATAGTTCTTGCTAATTAAAAGCACCATTCTGAATTTGTTAGTTCTGATCCTCTAAGATGCTAGGCAGATGCTGAGACAGAATTAGAAGTGTAAGAGATTTATTAGGGAAAAGTCTTGTGAAAACTAAAGGAGAGAGGGCAGAAGTGTCAAGGAGTGCCTTCAAACAGCACTGCGGTTCTGATTCGTGGAAGGGAAGGAGCAGATGAAGCAAGACTGGGGAGGAAGAGCCTCGAGTACAACATATCTCTGAGAAGGCCATCACTTGGCCAATGGTGAAGCTCTGGAACTAAAAGATTGCCCATTAGAGGAATCCTGTGTTGGGCAGAGATGGCCCCATTCTAGTACTCCTGTGATACTCAGGCATTGGTGGGAGCAACTGGGGAGAGTGTTGCCTCAGCCGGAATGCTGCAGCAGATCCGGAGATGTGGCCACTGCAGGGGTCAGAAGGTTGTGCAGAAGGTTCTCTCTTAAAGGAGGAATCTGAGTGGCACAGTTTCACGGTTGCCCAGTGGGAAAAAGCCTACAGGCTAATCAAGAGACAGGTTAACTGGAATCTTTTGCTTCAAGTCATTTTATCTATTCCCTTGTAGTAGTAGTAATAGTAGTAGTAGTAGTAGTCGTAGTAGTAATATATCCTATGGGTGTAGTATGGTACAAATTATAAAGTGCTATAATATAACTTATGTGGTTTTTTGCAAATGAAGGGGGTCGAGGGAGGTTAAGTAACATTGCCCAGATTCACTTTATCAGTGCTAGGATTTTCTTTACTAAGCCATAGCTGCTTCACTTTCACGCATATTTGTCTCAGCTACTTTATCTCAATTTTTCTTCTTTTTTGATGAAATCTAACATATTGACAAAAAAGGTAATGGTTTGTGTATGTATTTCAGGAAATCATTATTAAGTAAATACCTGTATAACCACCAAGAGAACCTTGCTAACATGCTGGAAGTTTTGATGGTTCTCTTCCCAATCACAATTTCATTCTTTGCTGGAAAAGGAACTTCTGGGGAGCAAAAAACTAGAAATAACCCCATTGTCCGTCAACAGGTAAATAGGTAAACAAATAGTGATGCATCCATACAAAGGAATGTACCTTTTAGCAATACAAAAACTACTACTGATGTTACACAAAATCAGAGGTCACTCTTAAAATCACTATGCTGAGTGAAAGACGTCAAACACAAAATAATACACGTTGTATGACTCAGTTATATACATTCTAGAAAATGCGAACTAACCTGTAGTGATAAAAAAGCAGTGTAGAGGTTGCCCTCAGTGCCCAGACTAGGCAGTGAGAAAGGGTTGGATTGTTAAGGGGCATCAGAAAACCTTCACAGAGATGGAAATATCCTGTATCCATTTGTCAAAACTTGCTGAATTGTACACTATAAAGGACTCAGTTTACTGAATTAAAATTATACCCGCATAATGTCGTGGGGGGAGGGAGTCTCTTTAATGACGACAATAAATATCTCCTACTAAGATTGTATATTTATCTACTCTTGTGTGTTTATCAAGTTTTGATTTTGGTATTTTAGGACCATTTTATTAATTACTTACAAATTTAAACAGCGCCATCTTTGTGAAAAATTGACCCTATTATCAAAGTGAAATGACTTTATTTTTGGTAATTCTTTTTGCTTAAGAGCAATTTTGTCTAATATTAATAAAGCTCTACCTGCCATGTTGTTTACTAGAATTGCATAATATACCTCTTTACATTCTTTTCTTTAAACTTATTCTTACATAAAGAGCATATCTTTTTTTAGAAACAAGCCTGATAACCCCCGAAGTATTAAGTCCATTCACATTCTTCTGGTTTTTACAAATTTATTTTTAATTTATTTTAATTTTTCATTCATATTGTTAAAAGATACTTTTTATGGATATGGAATTCTAGATTGGCAATTATTTTATATCTGCATGTATAAATGACCATACTACTGACTTTCAGCTTCTATTGTTGCTCTTAAAGCACTGGCTGTTTCTCTGTCTTCTTCTAATGATCTGCTTTTATTCCTGTGGTTGCTTTATGATAGTTACATTTTCTTTGGGGTTTTGCAGTTTCACGATGACATTTCTAAATGTGGTTTCAATTATTGAATCTGTTTTTTCTGAGTTTTGGAAAATGATCAGCTATTACTTCTTTAATTATTATTTCTGTTCTTGTCCCTCTTTTGAATCTGCCTCCTTATGGAACACTGATTAAAGGTAAGTTAGCTTTTTTTCATGTGTCTTTTGGCCATCAGCATTTCTTTGAAGTGTTTGTGACTTCTGCCTAATTTTTAATTGGATTATTTGTGTTTTGGGTGTTAAATTGTATAAGTTCTTTATATATTTTAGATATTAATCCTTTATTGGGTATGTCATTTGCAAATATCTTCTCTTAATCTGTAGGTTGCCTTTTAGTTTTGTTGATTGTTTCCTTTGCTGTGTAGAAGCTTTTCATTTTGATGTAGTCTCAATAGTTTCTTTTTGCTTTTATTTCCCATGCCTCAAGAGACATAGGAGAAAAATGTTGCTGGGGGGGATGGGTGAAATAGGTGATGGGGATTAAAGAATATACTTATCATGATGAACACTGAATACTGTATAGAATTGTTGAATCACTATATTGTATACCTGAAATTAACAGAACACTGTATGTTAACTATACTGAAATTAAAATAAAAAACTAAATAAAAAAGTAAATTAGCTCATCTCTCTGTTATCCATCTCTGTCTTTTTAAAATATTTAATTAATTTATTTCAGAGAGAGTGAGAACATGTGGGGGGGGGGGAGAAACAGAGGGGTAGGGGAGAGGGAGTCTACTCCTCCAAGTAGACTCCTCGCTTGCTGGAGCCTGACATGGGGCTCAATCCCATGTCCCTGAGATCATGACAGCGGCCAAAGTCAAGAGTTGGCCACCCAACCGACTGAGCCACCCAGGTGCCCCTGTTATCCATCTCTTAACTTTCCTCCATATTTTGCATATTTTTGTCCCTGTATGCTGCATTATGGTTAATTTTCTAGTCTGTTTTCTAATTCCCTAAATCTTTTTCAACTGTGTCTAATTTTCTCTTCAACCCCTCAAATAAATTTTTATGTGTCTCTTCTGACTTTGTGTTTCTTTTATAGCATTTCTTCCTTTCTTTTTCAAATCTGTAGGTTTATTTTTATAGTTCTCTCTTGTAGACAGTTTCAAGTTGTCTTTAATGTCTTTAAACACAGTAAGCATACTTGTTTTATTTCTGGATCTGATCATCTCAATATCTCAAATATTTTGCATCTCCTTTGTTATTTTTTGGAGGCTGATTATTTTTCATGTGTCTTTATTTTTTTTGTGTATTTGACTATTTTTACTGTGGGCTACTCAGTGATTTTGAAAAAGTACTTTTAATGATTCTTTGAGACTTTCCTGCAGAGATGATTTGCATTTCCTTCTGTAGACCCCAGTGGGCACTACTGCTACCATCAACCAAGTTTATGGCTTGAGATTGATTGGCTGCCCAAATAGTGTGATCCAAACTTCAAGTCTGTGTGAGCATAAGGCCACGGTGACCACAAGTTCTCAGGGACTTTCTCTGCCCTCTTGTCTCTTCTCCTCCATTTACTCAGTGCCATGACAACC
Organism: Ursus americanus; assembly: GCF_024610735.1. Lineage (NCBI taxonomy): Eukaryota > Metazoa > Chordata > Mammalia > Carnivora > Ursidae > Ursus > Ursus americanus. Next base: position 47,395,783 of record NC_142135.1, read on the forward strand.
TTCTCTACAGTCTCCTGAGGGGTGTGTATGTGTGGAAGGTAAGGCAGGGAACTTATCTCTGGTTTGTTTTTACCCTGAGATGAACCCCCGGCATGCAGCTTAATGTGGGAAGGGTCTCATAATAAACTTACCACCTTGAGTGGACTCTGGGCCTCAAGTTCTGACTATCTCATCACCTATGTCCAAATGTATTGGGTTCAGCAAATGTCCTCAGGCTAGAAGGAGCTTCAGTATTTCACTATTTCTCCTCCATTTAGGTTCACCATTTCTCCTCCACTTTCCTTTAGGTTTTGGCTTGGTAGTCCCTCACAATTTTGTCAAATATTTTATTCTTTTAAGAAGATTTTTAAAAATCTTAAGCAGTGTTTTAATTGTTTCCAACAGGACTTTGGTCTGAATCTAGTTTGTCATTTACTGGAAACAAAAATCTTGGTTCTTAGTCCTTATGATAGCAATCATAACCTGAAAGTTAACTAATGGGAATGACTGGGACATATTGTTGACCATGGAAGAATAATTCAGTGTAGAAATCACCACACTGTTTTCATGGAGCATAAGGAAAACATACATTTGACTTGGGGCATGAGGACTTACTTCCTTTTTCAAGATACAGCTTTGCAGCATCAACACTGGCTAGGCTGCCACCCCTTACAATTGTTTAACTCTACACATTGTCCTTATAGACTCTTAATCCCAAAGCAAATATGACTTAATCCATTTGGGCTACTATAAGAGAATGCCACAGACTGGGTGGCTTATAAACAATAGAAATTTATTCCTCACAGTTCTGGAATCTGGGAAGTCCAATATCAAGGCTCAGGTAGATTCGGTGTCTGGTGAGAGCTTGCTTCCTGTTCATAGACAGCTGTTTACTCACTGTGTTCTCACATGGCAGAAGATGCTAGAGAGTTCTCTGAGGTCTTTTTTTTTTTTTAAAGATTTTATTTATTTATTTGACAGAGAGAGAGAGACAGCCAGTGAGAGAGGGAACATAAGCAGGGGGAGTGGGAGAGGGAGAAGCAGGCTCCCGGTGGAGCTGGGATCCCGAAGCGGGGCTCGATCCCAGGACCCCAGGATCATGCCCTGAGCCAAAGGCAGACGCTTAATGACTGAGCCACCCAGGCACCCCTCTGAGGTCTTTTTTTGAAATAAGGGCACCAATCCCATTCATGAGGGCTCCAACCTCTTGACTTAATCACCTCCCAAAGGCTGTATCTCTTAATACCATCATATCGGGCATTAGGATTTAACTTATGAATTCTGGGGTGGGGAGCACAAATATGCGGTCTATATCAGTAGGAAACCATGGATGTCTATGGATGGTCATTTATAGAAAGAAGGGTCACATCTTGAATAGAAGACTTAGGAAATGCTCCCCTTGGCCCTGTTTTGTCTGTAATTTCCTCTACTGCTTACAACTGTTGTTGAAAGACATGGAATTTTAGGATAAAAAGATAGATCTTGATTTCATGGATTCTTTTGAAACTTACTATCAAATACATCATTGCTGAGATATGGAAAGTTTGAAATAGACCACAAAAATATTTGATAGCTAATAGACATTGAAATATAGGCTGCAGAAAAACAAGAGAGTTGATCTTCCCCTCCCATTCCCTGCTACTTAATTCTACCAGTTAGCAGGGTCTCATCTACTATGATTTGTCAACAAGTGGTAGACAAACTTAAAGACCAATTTGTTCCTTGAGATATGAATAAAACAAACATTATGAGAAATAAAGCTTTCACTTTTTCATCATGAATGTGAGGTCTGGAAAAAAAATGGTCAAATTTGCATTGCAGTGGGGACTCCTGTGAGAGAATCTTGGTTTATAGTGAGCGGTGAAGGAAGACAAAGCACTGAAACTTACTAATGCTCTGTTAGTAAAGCTCAGCATCCATTTCCTGGAAAAGAAGAACATGTTTTCAGTGAAGAGAGAGAAAATAATATGAAAGTCATCTGTTCCAGATGATCCACCCTTTAAGATCTTCCTGCCACTTCTGACATTGTTCTTTTTTTTTTATTCTTTCCAAGAATGTCAATAGAATCTTTCCTGTATTTCAGCAGCCACATTTACTAGCATTTGTAGTTCTATTAAGACATAAAAGTCAATATGTCCTCATGAAATTGTGTATCCTGAGGCCCACATGTTGGTGAGAAACTATATTTTTCAAACACCAGCCTTTTATGAGTATTAGCCAAATTGATCTTTGGGAGATAATTTGGAAGAGTCCCTGTCATATGTTAAAGTTCTTGCTTTAAAACATTAACTCATTACAAAATTAAAATAAATGGGAAATTGTGGGGAGCCTGGCTGGCACAGTCAGTTAAGCGTCTGACTCTTGGTTTCTGCTCAAGTCACGATCTCAGGGTCGAGAGACCAAGCCCCATGTCTGCCTCAGTTTCTCTCTCCCTCTCCCCTGCACTCCCCCCTCTAAAATAAATAAATAAATCTTTAACAAAATAAAATAAATAAGAAACTGTGAATGATGCATAGACACACCATTTGATTATGGCTCTCTAGAAGACTGACCAACCCCAAGAGCTGGTTAATTGGAACATCTTGCTAACGCACAACCTTCTATATGTTGATCAATGACCGTTTAGGAGCATACTTAATTAGAACATGTCTTAATTCTTTTCACAGAAATTCCTAATAGAATAGGTTATAATTTAGTAACTCCTTATTCAGGATCTTACAAATCTGTCTGTAGGATTCATATTCTGTACCAATCTGATAGACCTAGCTAATTATTTTTCTCAATGAGAAATTATTTTTACTGAGCGTATTCAGTAAAGGACTTTCCTTTTACATACCCATCAACCACTGGCTAGTGTGGTCGAAGCATCAGGTGACAGCCTCAGAAGTTGTGGTTTTTTGCTTAAGCTCCTGCCAGGGTTACAAAGGACTGAAGATTTATTCTCAAACATGGCTCGAGAGTATCTGGTCATTGTCATGCAGAGATGTTTACTCTGCACACTGTAGTTGTGTGTCTAAAAATAGACTTAATTTTTTTTTTTTTTTCAGCACGTCCTACTTTACTTTTCCATATTTTCTCTCTGTTCTCTCTTCACTTCCCCTTTCCTGATGAAGTGATGTTGGTTCAGGCTAGATTCTTCAGTTGCCAGCCAACCCTGCCCTCCGACCCCCAGTCGGGCTCACAATCCCGGCCTCCGATGCCGCTCCGGATGAAGGAGACTCGAGTGTACTGATGAATCCGCTCTGAGTGTTACCATAACTTCACCAGACTGCCGAAGTGCTGCCCGCTCGGTTACCCCGGTGACAGCCCACACACTCTGTCTCCTCACACTCAGAAGCGTTCATCAATAAAACCAAGTTCATTATTACCCAAAGAATTTGTTTTTGCTTCACTCTGGAAAAGAACAAGTTATTCTCGCATCGAACTTGCTGCCCACTCAGGCCCAGTCCTTTTTTGCGCCCCCTCTGGCTCCAGCCCCACTGTCTTTGCCTTCTCTCGCTGTGGGGCTGAACTTCACTGATTCCCCTCTGCGGAGCAGCAGTACAGCAGAATTGCTCTGGGAAGGACAGAGCAAGGCATCCGGCTTCCCTCGCTGACGCCGGGCGTTTCATTCATTTCACAACCTTCACAAGCTCGGAGCCTGTGTGCGTCTAGAGCCGTGCGCGTTTTAAAAGCTTATCCATGTAACCATATAAGGCCATATTAAGTTAATTTTTTTCTGGCTATGAGAAATTTGTGATGCTAAGAGCAAAAATAAACCATTTCTAGGGTTTCACAAGCATCCATTATTTCAGGAGTCAGAAAAAGGGACTCCAGCAGGCGGGGCAGAGCTATAAGACAATGAGGAAGGGGGAAGGCTATGAAGAATTAGGTCTCCAGTGTCATCTAAAAGGGGTCAGCGTCAAATAAAAAATGGCCAAGGCATATTTTCTTTCTTTTTTTAAAAAATATTTTATTTATTTATTTGACAGAGAGCGCAGGAGAGCACAAACAGGGGGAACAGCAGGCAGAGAGAGAGGGAGAAGCAGGCTCCCCACTGTGCAGAAAGCCCAATGTGGGGCTCCATCCCAGGACCCTGGGATCATGACCTGAGCCGAAGGCAGAGGCCTAACTGATTGAGCCACCCAGGCGCCCCCAAAGGCATCTTTTCAAAAGGGCCAGGTTCTGCCTATGAGGCCATCAGTTTGCAAAACACTTGAATATTTATGTGAAATGTACACAAAACTAAGCTTTAATAATACATGGTAGGGATTTATGTGCATCTCTAATGCATGCCATCACTTGCCCATGAAACAGACGTTTGTGCTGATGTTCCATCTACAATGTCTACATCCAAATTAACTCCGTGGAAAGAAGTAAACTCCCCAAAGCCTGAGCTGAATTCCTGCTCTGGTTTCCCCAGGTCAAGCAAACAATGTGACTGCTTGCATTAGTTTTCCAGTAGAAAACGGCAAGCAGAGTCTGCAAGCGGGGTCTGCTACTTTCCCCGGGGGTGGGGGAGGTGGGGGGGTGGCGGGCAGTGCTCTCCCTCCCCGTGATGCTTTCTTACCCCTCTAGAGAAGCCGGACTCTTAAGTGCTCTCACTTGAAAGAAATCGACAGTTTGGAAATGTTGCGGAATGCATATGGAGAGAGGAGCTTGTCCCTGTTCTATTGCTTCAGAAAATACTTAATGTGCTCAGTCATTAAGGTAGAGAAACTAGCTTAGATTTTAGATACATCAATTAAAAAAAAAAGTGCCATGGCTCCAGCCCCATCTTTTGGATTCTAGACATAACTACCTGACACCAGGATGATGCTGCAGGAGTGGGAGGCCCCATCTCCCCAGCCTCGAAGTGGCCAAATCAGGCAATCTTTGCAGGAACAACACCCCCATAAGGCCCTCAGGGAACAAAGGAACACAATGTATAGACCTTAGAGTCTATCTTTGTTTCAAAAGAGACAAGCCAAATACACAAGAGTCTTTGGAAATAGAAAAAAAAATTTTTTGAAAAACATTTTTGGGAAACAAATATCTAACTTAAACTTTTCTAATTTCCATTGTATTCTCTCTCATTCCTTCCAGGAACTTGACTATAAATCAGAGGGCATTTGCTTTCAGAGAAAGAGAGGTCAAACCAGACTTAACCAGCACCTTTTCTTCTGCATTTTGAGATGGATTGTGACTGTGGAGTGGTACATACAGCTCATCCTTCTTTGGACAGTTCTGGCTTGATTCCGCGGTGACCCAGTAACCCAGGCTTCTAACCCCACTGAGCTTCTTTTATTCAGTGCAGTTCATGCTTCTCTGACCGATCCAAAGGGAAGGACAGCTGCTGCTTTTTCCTCACTCTTGCTTAGCTTTGAGGAAGAATTGTTTGCTGGCTTCAAAAGACTTCTTGCATACCAAAGGTTAAACAAAAATAGTAGGATAATCTCCTTGTCTCTTCTGTTTAAAAGAGAGAGAGAGAGGAAAAAAAACCACATTAAAACATACAAAGTAGTTTAAAAATAGCATTTGCTGTGGCCAGTGTGGAGCATCTAAGAGGGATAATGAATCCACATTTATCCCACAAGCACATACAATTCAGATGATATGTGCATTCACCGATCCTCCTGATTTTAAAGTATATTTATGTTAATCAGATACCTGCTGTGTACTAGTACAAGGTATATATGAACCCATCATGTCTAAAAACAACTCAATAAGGCAGATATTATTACTCACACCTGCATTTTAGGGGTGGGGGAATTAAGGTACAAAGAGATGGAGTAAATAGGCCAACATCAAACAGCTAGCAACCACCCAAACAAGGAATTAAACCCAAAGTTTTTGTTCTTTCCACCCAGACATTCCACAACCTCAAATGAGGGATGGGTCTTTATCCCTCAAGAGGCCCCATACTTGCTCCACTGAATACAAAGGGCGAGCCCTGACCTCAGCAATTACTGATGCTTGACCTTGCTGAATTCACATGCAGGCTTTCTCAGTTTTCTTTTGGGGACAAAGAGATGTGTCTTGTGTGAAATAAAGCTCACAAAATTCCCCCAAACTCAACAATATCGGACCTCTATGTTCTCTCAGGAAAGAGACTAGTAATTAATATCTTCATGGGTAGGGATTTTCAGGTTTTAGAGAAGGGCAGGGGAAAGAAAGGGTGAAAATATATTCAACAAAAGCATCCATCGTAACTGTATATCAGAAGAGCCATCCTGGAGAGACAACGTGAACGTGTTTGGCTCCAAGCTTGTGTATAATAACTGCTGGATAATTGTTGAACACTCCCTTGAGTGTGGAACAGTTTTGTTCTGTGGGGGAGGGAGCATTCAGAGAGATTCAGGACTCAGGCAGGATTGTCCAAACACATGGATTACCAACTCTCTTATCAAGGAGCATGGTAGTGAGACCTTGCTCTTAATTCTTAATTTCTCACCTTCTCTTTTAAGTTATTCTCAAATAGGCAAGACAACATAACTTGACATTCTCCTTTTATCCTCTCTCTCTGGTTCAACCTGTCTGACCTCTTTCGCTCAGAGTCTCCCAAACGGAGTCCCAAAAGAACTAACACTATTTTAATTACTATCCCCTCAATCTAGAAAAGTTGAGAACGACAGTCAAAAAGTCTTTAAGAAAGAACAGTCCTTCTCATTAGCTTGGTTAATCAGTGAAGAAGGCTGTTAATTCCAAGACTATGCCTGGGAGAACAAAAGTTACCAGGGAGTGGGTAGGTTTGAAAATAAAAGGTATAATATGTGAAAAATTTAGCACAGTTCCTGGTCTAGAGTATAGACAGAGCAAATGTTAGTTGCCTTTCCCCACAAAATTCTACTTCACAGACTTAATAAAAATATCAAAAGAGATGATGTGTATTCAAAAGTTTTCTAGAGAGTAAAGCATGATATAAATATACATTTTTACAATAATATGGTGGTTTACTTATTTATTTATTTTCTTCTAAGTAGGCTCCATGCTCAATGCAGGGCTTTGAACTCACGACCTGAGATCAAGACTTGAGCTGTTAAAACAGAACAAGCAGTAATAAAGAAATTAACATTTCTTAAGAAGAAAATAAAAAGAAAAAGAAAATACCTGAGCTGAGATCAAAACCTGAGCCTTAAGAGTTGGAGGCTTAACTGAGTCACTCAGGCGCCCCAGTAATGCTGTGGGTTAAAGTTGACCCATGTGGGCACCTGGGAGGCTCAGTTGTTAAGCATCTGCCTTCAGCTCAGGGCGTGATCCCAGAGTCCTGGGATCGAGTCCCACATCAGGCTCCTCCTCTGGGAGCCTGCTTCTTCCTGTCCCACTCCCCCTGCTTGTGTTCCCTCTCTCGCTGGCTGTCTCTCTCTCTGTCAAATAAATAAATAAATGAAATCTTTATTTAAAAAAAAATAAAAGAATAAAGTTGACCCATGGCCTCTCCTTGTGGCAGGCATCTGCCAGAGCCTCAGTTCACTTCTCAGTTTCCAAGGCTTCGGGTCACTCTGTTCTACCTTACTCTTGTCACGATTATTGTGGACTCAATAGCCACATCGATGACCTTAGTGTCTTGGTTCCTCGACTCCTTCCATCCAATTATCTTGCCCTCCACCCATCCACAATCACTTTACAACCTCAATTGTAACCCCCTGCTCTCTGCCTCCACTTCCTCTCTTACCCACTGGCTTCATTTAGTGCCCCTCATCCATTGACTCATTAGGACCCAATGTCCTTCATCCCCTCATGCCATCACTTACCCAGATTAATTCCTAGAGCAAACCATTTCAACCAGTTATTAGGATATTCATTCAAACCCTTTGTCCTTGTGTTTATTAAGTTCTTGGCACCTCCCAACACTGGTTAATTCAACTGTCAGCCTCCTTCCTGTCCATACCGCCGCTGGGCTCTTAACCACTGCACTATGCTGCACATCAGTTTGCAAAAGTGGAAGTCCCTCCTCATAGCAGCTAACGCCAGGAATGCTGTGAAAGAGGAATGAGGAATATGTGACTCCATAACATTTAATGAAGTAATTACACGGTTGCATTCATGACATATTGCCCAGCCAAGGTGCTACCTTTTTTTGTTTGTTTGTTTGTTTGTTTTTTAAAGATTTAACACTGCATGGGGCGCTTGGGTGGCACAGTCGTTAAGCATATGCCTTTGGCTCAGGGCATGATCCCAGCGTTCTGGGATCGAGCCCCACATCGGGCTTCTCCGCTAGGAGCCTGCTTCTTCCTCTCCCACTCCCCCTGCTTGTGTTCCCTCTCTCACTGGCTGTCTCTGTGAAATAAATAAATAAAATCTTAAAAAAAAAAAGATTTAACACTGCCACCCAGGAGCCCCACAAAGGGGCTACCTTTATGATCCCAGCTATAGCCTTACTGTGGAAGAGGAAAAGGTCCCCCAGGCTTCTCCAGGTGGTCACTTGTGAATCCTAACTTGGCTGATTGCAGAGTGATAACTGCCACCATACCCTTTCCTCTGAGCATCAGACGTGGAATGTGAGAACATCTTAAGCAGAGGAAATATATCTGAAAGCACTGAGGGGAAAAAGAATCTTTCGTGTTGCTGTGTTTCAGGAAGAAAAAGAAGGCATTGTGACTGAAGGGCCAGGGGAGAAGGAAGAGAGAGGTATGGCTATGCAGCTCTGGGTTACCTGCAGGCATCACAGCCCATTGTTAGAAATTCAGACTTGTGTCTCTGTGCAATAGGCCATCATTGGATAGAGTCAACTAAAAATTTCAACTGATTAGTCTGGTTGCTTTGTGAGGAAATGATTGATAAGGATGAAAGAAGATGTTGAAGAGTAATGTTGGAAACCAGGTGAAACTGATGGTACATGGACAGAGGAGATGAGCAATGGAATGGAGAAAAATGGACCTGCCATCTATTTTAGGGGCAGACATGACCAGACTTTTGTGATAGATTAAGTGTAGGGAATGTGTGAGAGAAAAAGGATTCAAGGATAATTTCTGGGGTGTTTGGCTTATGCAGCCAGATAATATCATTTACAGAGATATAAAGACTGAGAGAGAAACAAATGCTGGGGAGCAGGGCCCAGGATCAAGATTGGGTTTTAGACATGTTATGTTGGAGAACCTGTAGGATACGCTAATGATATTACTGGATGGTCATTGCACGTATGACACTAGAGCTCAGAGAGGCAGTTGGCCTGGAAATACAAAGGTGAGCATTGTTGGGGTAGAGGAAACTTAAAGCCACAGGGAAAAGTGAGGTAACTTAGGAGGGGAATTATAAAAGGAAGACTACAGAGCTCAGGACCAAGCATGACAAACACTAGCTTTGAAAAGTTAAATGTAGGAGGAAAAACGAACAACAGCCATAGAAAAAGAAGAAGAAAGGAGATACCCTACGGAATCTGCTTAAGTAACTGGGAAAAGCATGTGTGCCACCTTGGCTTCTGTTGGTGAAGAACAGAAAGACACAGGCTTACGTAGGTCCGAGCCGTCTTCTAATATTGTTCTTCCACATTCGTACACATCTCCTACGCCTGGCTTCCAATTAAATTGAGAGATACCCTTTTAGGTATTTAGGAAAGAGAAGGCTGAGTTTGTGGGATAAAGGGGTCATCAAAAAAAAATTGTCAAAAAGATCAAAAGAAATTATGGACAGCATCTCTCTGGGCTCTACTTTCCTGTTTTATTTCAGGAAAATGTGATTTCTAAGTTTTTTTCTTATTCTCATTTCACACAGGAAAAAGACAGAGGAAAAAAAAGAGGGACTAGTACTATAGATAAGTTCAACTAAGTGATGGTTTATTGACTAGATATGTTAATAACATTCATAATCAAATCAAGAAGATTGCCTTTGGCACTATTATTAATTTGTTGAATATTATTAAAGCAAATGCTACATTGAGAATCTTTTCTGGGATGTATGGAATTCTTAAATAAAATTGCAGAAAAACTAATAGACACTGGGAACAATTTGAAAGTGCTTGAGAAGATGTCTACATGACATCATGCACTGAATTCAACATCATGAGGTATACTGATGGTTCCAACAAGCAGGAAAGTACTCCATATTCTTCAATGACCTTTTTCCTTTAATTTCCCTACACTCAGAGTGATATCTGATTAATAATGAGAAACTAGAGATTTCCCTGGGCCTGGGAATGGAGCCAATAGTTTCCTCTCCAAGATTGTCATTAAGATAGCCCGAGATCTGTGAACAAAGAGAATAGTAGAATAGTGCAAGGAAGTGGGGAGTCAATGGGTGGGAGTCTACTGGGAATTGTCTAAGTGCTATGGCTCCTAGTAGGCTTATATGCTGAATTGGGTATGGCAGAGAAGTTAGGAATAAAGGGGTCAGGGATTGACTAAAGAGCAATTGCTGCTGTTGTTGTTGTTGTTGTTGTTGTTGTTGTTTTGTGTGTGGGGGGGTATCCTATTATTTGTTTTTTACAGAACTTTTGTTTCCATTTTAGGTCCTGTGGTGGCCCTTAATAGTTCTCTCCTATATTATTTCAGGATTTCTCTGTGTGATCATTATCATATGGCAGAAGTGTTGGCACGCAACTTCCAAAGTTAGGTTGTAAAAGGCATTGGACTCTACCTTGCTCTCTCTTGGATTCCTCACTCTGATGGAAGCTAGCTGTCACGATGTGAAGGTTTTCAAGTAGGTCTATGGAGAAATCTAGGTGGAGAGGGACTGAGAGCTCCTGCCAGAAACTGTGTAAATGAGTCATCTGGGAAATGGATCCTTCAGCCCCTTCAGATGATTACAGCCATGGCCAAATCTTGATGCAACCTCATGGAAAGATTCTAAGTCAGAAGCAACCACCCTGTAAGCTGCTCCTAGATTTCTGACTCTCAGAAAGCGTGTGAGATGATAAATGTTTGTTGTTTTAAGCTGTTAAGTTTTGAAGGGCAATGGATAAGCATCAATAGACAGCTCATTAGCTGTCAAGGCTTTTTTGCTCAAAGCTGGAAACAGGACTTGGCAAGGCTTAGCCCTGAGGAAGCATGTGGCAAATGAAGACTGTGTAAGGTGACAATCCCTAGAGGTAGACAGACACTCAGAGATAAATCAGCTGTAGGTACTAAGAACAATTTCATTTAAGCAAACAGAATTTTAAGAATGGAGAACCTCCGACAGGTCATAGGGGGCATCCCAGGCAGCAGGCAGCACCAGCGGAGACTGTCAGGGAATTCTGAGGTCAGGAGCACTCCTGCGGGGAGACTGAGTGACAAGCAGGAGTCCGTCAGCAGCCAGTGCTCTCCCATCCAAGCAGGCTGCAGCAAGGAAGATTCTTAGCAGATAAAGATCTCAGATGGAAGCTGGGCTTCAGGGAAAGGATGACACTTCCTCAGAGAAGGTGGATGGAAGGGCAGAGGGACTGAGGATAGGGTTGTCAAGAAGAAGTAAAAGATCAGGGAATAAGTGGTGTCTACAAAGTAGGGTCAGAACTGGAGAATAAATTCAGCTGTTAGGAAAGGCCCATGAGGTCAGAACTCAACTAGTGGAGAGGTTGACTTATTGATCGCTCTCTCAGCAGATAACTGAAATTCTATGAAAGGGATGAATCCACCTGCCTACTGTCAACAGTGGTCACTGAGCCTATGATAGAGAGAGATCTGTAGATGGGAGGCAGGGCTGGAGAGGCAGAACTCTAGGCAGACCTCAACTGTCACTCCCATTAGATAGGAAAGGGATGCAGTCATTCAGTAGGACAGGATTCCTTTTATATGTGATTTAAAAAAAAATGTATAAAAGGTATTTTCAAAAGCCACAGTCTCTAAAGTAGTTCATGAACAGCCTGCAATGTTGTGATTATTGAACAAGAAAAAGAAGTCTGTTCTAACTGTCAGCAGGGGACGGTTGCCACCTTCCACTTAATAACTTCAGTGTTGAAAAGAAGCGTGGGCAAAATGAAAAACCCACAAACTAAGCTTTTAAACATGTCAATAATCATGAGTTAATGGGGAACTAAAAATAAGGAATTTGAATGATTTTGAGCTGAGACTTTTAAAGGTTTTTTTAAATTTCAGTTTTGCAAGTGAGTCTGATGGTTGAGCCAGGAAAAAAGGGAAATCAAAAGGAATGTTTAGATTTTACTGCTGTTAAAAGGAAAAAGAAGAATCTGTGGAGGTTTGAACTGAAATTTTCCACATTATTCTTTTTTTACACAGAGGTTAATCAACCATGGATAAACAATTCTGAGGTGAATTTGATGAAAGTTTTTTGGTATTTTATGGATTAGTAATGAAGACTAAGTTCACAGAAAATATATAATATGTGTATGTCAATATTATATAGATTTTCCCATTTTGCGAACTATTGCCTTTATAGTCAGTGATATTAGTCAGACTCCAGAAAAAGATTACCTATTCTTGTGAAGTCAGGTGGGTATGACTGGTTTTCAGGATAATGATGTTTATCGAAGAGCTAATTTCCTAAACAGTTATTGGTGAGGACACTGATGTGTCCATAATAAACAGTTTAATCTTGAAGGACAAATTCTTTTTGGTAATGTAAAATGGGAATTAATAAAGAATTTATGTTTTCTGTCGTAAATAAGGTAGGGATATTTCTTGAATGAATTTTTGATTAATTATTCCCATTTCATTTACATAAGATCATTATCTAAGATGATTTAAAAATAGTTTCTTTTTCATCTTTTTTACATCAGTCATGAGAATCTAGGAGTTCAATTATTCTATATTTTCCTTTCTTTAAGTAATATGAAAATAAATAAATGAATAAATATCCTTTTCTTATACATTTCTGCCTTCCTTGTTAGGAATTCTCATGCTCAGTTTTGAGGAGAAGATAATCCTCTTTCCCTTTCCCCAAATAATTGTTCTTGCTTGTGTCAGCATAAATGGGAAAAGCTCTTCAAGAAAGTAATTGAAAAATGTGGTAGGTTCTGTTATTCACCAATATCAAACACCTCTACGCATCTAGGCATATGGGAGGATTACACTTCCTGTTCCCTTCCATTTGACTGGGGTCATGTGACTGGTTCCAACCAGTGAATTTCCGGTCAATTCCATAGCTAAACATTTAATTGCCAGTGCCAGACACTCCAGAGGATTCTTCTGCTACCACAGTAACAATGGAGGCGTGTGTAAAGATGGATCCATTAGCTTGGGTCCTTGAGGCACTATGATGAACAGAGCAATGAGCAGAGCCCCTGCCAGCCTGCACTAGTCATTGGCATATGCTACTGAGAAATATTTCTGTTTTAACCACTGAAATTTTGGGAGTGTTATTTAGCACAGTATAACCTAAGCTTTTCTAACTAATACAGGGAGAACAATTAGTAACAATCACTACTCATAATTCTGATAAAACAACTAATAATTCTAATACAATAATAATTCTAATACAAACTGGTATGGACTTGGTATATACCATGTGTCAGATACTTAACGTTACCCTACGAGGTAATTATTAATATGATTTTTATTTTACAGATCAGGTAACAGAGAGATTAAGTAAAAGATTACCCAATTAAGAGATAATAGAAGGAGGATTTGAATCTACATAGATTTACTCCCCAATTTAACTATTAACCAGAGTGACCTTCGAATAACTCTCCAATTGTACTTTCTAAGACTTCCTCAGTGTGTCCCAGGGAAAATAATGTTCTTGATTATACCTCAGGTGTTTCATCTTTCAGCCAATAATTATGGATGAGAAGAATTTAACTGCCAGCCAGTTTTCTACTCCCATAATGAAACCATATACAAAGCTTTTAAAGTTGAATTAACATTGAGGGAATATCTGCTATGAATTAGGTGTTCTACTACTACTACTACTACTACTTACATATGCTTTTCATTTATTCCTCCTTGAGATCCTTTTAATTTATGCTATTACTAACCCCACTTTATAGAAAAAAAAAAACAAGGACCAGGGAAGATATGTGTTATGTCCAAGATCACCACCTTGTAGATGGCAGAGCAGTTCAAAGTTCGGACTTAAAATCCCATGCTTTTCGTATTTGGAGAAAATTCATGCACATAAACACAGCAAATGAAGCAAAACTCTGTTAGGTTGATTCTTTTAGGATGGACTGGGTCTTGAACAAAGTTGGTTTAGGGGACTGTGAGAATTCCTGCCGGCTCTGGATTCCTGGCAATCAGAGCAGGTCCCATCATGCTGGTTCGGAGCGTGTGCAATGTTCGGTCTAGTAACCCGACAGCACTGAACTGGGAAATGACTCCCTGCAGCGCGTGAGGGGAAAGTGCAGAATGGATTTCCAAATATGCCTGAAACGACCTGTAAGAGCCACAGGCACACCATCTGTTATGGCTTTGGGTTATTGTAAAGGTTTCGTCTTGAATACCCTAAAATTTCTCCCTTTAGAAGAAGACTATCAGTAGCCCCAGGGTTTGGGTCAACTCCGACTTCCTGGCGTCCATGCCACTCTGATTGATGCTTCAGTCCATGATGTGACTTCTGTCTTCCGTTAGGTCCCTCCGCTGTGTACTTCTACCTTTGCATTTCCAAACTCCAATTTTAAAAAAGTGTTAAGTGAACTTCTTCATATTTTGCCCCTTAATCTTATTATCGACTTGTCTGTAAAGTTGGCATCATGACCAACTCTCCACTAAAACTCAAATTTCTTTTTTCTAAATAATTTTTGTTTTGTTATATTAGTCACCATACAGTACATCCCCATAAAACTCAAATTTCAATTCAATGTGAACACAAGATTGCCACAGGAGCAGCAGTAGAACAGGGAAGACTTGATTCCTGTTACATTCAGTCTTAACCACATTGAGTTTGTCAGTAAAATTCCTCAGCAAGTTGGCGGTACCTTGCTCCAGGTGTGATAACAGTATATTTTATCATAATACAAATAAGTGTAAAGCCCTGCCCTTTACTTACTCTGAAATTCGACGTTTCTCTGTGGAATGTTCTGAGCTCCTGACACCTCTCTGCACATGAAAAACTTACTTTAGTTTCTTTACACAGTGCTTGTCAAAGGTTAGGACTAATTATAACTTTAACTCTGCTTTTGGAGCTAAATCAAATCCAGAGTGTTAATGTCTTTAAGATTCCATCCGTGAGTGGCATTTAGAGTCTTCTTGGACATTTGGAATTTACGGAGCTGATTTTTTTTTTGGTGGAAGAGTCTGAGCATTGTTGATAAGGGAGATGAATGTCCAAGGTCTGCGTCTTCTCTCTGCATCCTCTACCTCTAAGAGCTGGACATAGGCTTGGCAGAAGGCAGCCTTTCCTGTCAGACTTCCAGCAGGAAGGTGTTTAGACTGCAATCATCATTTTCCTTTTAAATTTTTTGGAATAAAAAAAATTTTTTTGGGATTGCTGGAGTCACTGATGTTTCTTGCAAATAAAAATGATCAAATGAAACATAGAGCACCATGAATCAAATGAGAAAAGAAAATTGTGTTAGAATTTTGCCAGCTTGATAACCCCAGAGAGTTGAAGCCTACCTGAAAGAAACAACTCATTTTTCTTTGGGTATAATTTCTTGAATTTATACATCTCACATTTTTTTAAAAGATTTTATTTATTTATTTGACAGAGAGAGAGACAGCCAGCGAGAGAGGGAACACAAGCAGGGGGAGTGGGAGAGGAAGAAGCAGGCTCCCAGCAGAGGAGCCCGATGTGGGGCTCGATCCCAGAACGCTGGGACCACGCCCCGAGCCGAAGGCAGACGCTTAACAACTGAGCCACCCAGGCTATACACCCACCCTATACATCTCACATTTGAGCCTATTTTTATTTTTTCGTTCTTCATCCATCTCCTCCCACACTCTCACCGCTACCACTACCCTGGGCAATTAAGAAAGTCAAAGAAAAGAAAGAATTTAATTGCAAAATGGCCGAATTCCTTCCTTCCTAACAACACTTACTCTCCTTAGTATTTCATGTAAAACTAGTCAAACTGTTGTAAAGTGAAAAAATAGGAGTGCTGAAAGGTGAAGGAAACAAAGTTCCAGGCCGCTAAAAATTTCTCTCAAATTAAAATATAAATGTGAGGGAATTGTGCTGCTGGGAACAAACGTTTCTTGTTTTCTCGTTAATTAGCATTGTGGCTTTCATTAAGGTTCCTGAGTTTGGTTGGCTTTTCCTGGAATTACCTCGATTTTCTGGTCTCCTTAATAAAGCAACCCCCTTCCACATGCAGGCTCAGGGTTGGACAATACTGGCGCTGCGCCCAGAATGATCACAGAGATCAGGGGAAATGTGTGCTGTTCCGTGGGCTAAAGCTAAGATTAAATGGGTGGTCTTCAACAGAAAACAGGAAGAGACAAGAACGGAAGTCTCCGGGGGCGGGGGGGGGAATGCAAGAAGCCCCTACATATCTGAATGGACGCATAAGGTTTTTTCATAATATGAAAAATGCAAGTTAAAACTTCACTGAACTAAAACAAACAAATAAATGTGACATTTGTTCTCAGTATTTTAAAAATGTTGTGGAACACCAATGTCTCTTGAGATTGTAAGAAATATTTTTCACCCTCTTCAATCACCATTCCTTCTCCCCCACCACACACACATACACACTTAGAGTTTTGTGGTTAATAAATAAGCTTGGGTTAATAAATTAGAGAAGCTTCTTTTGATGATTCATATTGTGCTGAAGCCTGTTGAAGCCTTTATGAAATTCTAAGTTAAGTTGGACTCTGACATTTTTAACAGAGCGTCATTGCCCCCAGGAATACTGATCACAGTTTTGGTAATCACAGCTTCAGAAACGCTGGGCTAGAAATACGAGTAAGAATTAAACCCCAAATTTGCAGCACCTTAAGCCCTGGGCAAATTGGAACTCTGCGTGGGCAGCACATAATTGTGGAGGAGGCGGTAAGGCTACGTGGTCAAGGACGTGGGCCTGGTTGTCAGAAAGCCTTCCTGCATCCTGCTTGGCCATCTAGTATTTTATCTGCAGATTTGACTCCTCATTATAAAGCCTGGAGATGTTAATATATACCTCGGGGTTATTGGGAGACGCTGGCACATTTTGAGGGACGGAAAGACCCTGAAACACTGAAAGGCTGAAATTTGGAAACCTCATGAAATAATGTTTTCTTTAGAGTTAGTAAATGGCTCTAGACATGTCAACCAAATCAATTTCCTCCTTATTTGTTGGTAATTATAGGTTCGTGAGAGTCTTTTTTTCTTCTTTTGGACCAAAGCAGGTAGCCTCCTGAGTCCCACTGGCATGATTTCATGGCTAGAAGCAAATGTAAAGAAGAAATGAGTCAGCTGTTCTCAGCTTGTGAGAAGTAGCAACAAAAAAACAGTTCTGAGGACACGAGGGAAAGAAGGTGTATCTCTTTATCATGTATTTATCTTGCTGCTTTTTGTATTAATATTGACTTGATATTTACTAGGTTTTTTCTTTATTATTCCTGTGGCTCCCAAATCCACATCATGTATTTATAAGAAGAAAATACAAACGTACTATTTTTTCCTTTTCATGTATAAGCATGCTTATGTATAGAAATGTACTGGAAAATAATGATCTAGGAAGGAAGAGAAACCCTGGGGAAATGATAAAAAAGATAAAAGTTTATAAAGTTAGAGATATCTTGAAGGGCAAAGAGAAAATGAAAGGAAATAATTCTGGCAATTGCCAATGAAATGAATTGGGTGTTCCTGTCTCTGAGAAGCATTGTCAAGAATTTGGTGATATGAGCTAATGCAGAAATATGGGCTTAGCGTGATCTTTGGATTTTCAGAAGATTATCTGAAGCAGATAATGATGCAAATACCTTTCCTGATATTTGGTATGAATACCATAATGCATTTTAGGTTCTTGGTACTTCTTTAAGAAGCCATTTCATAAGAGTACTCATCTAGTATTTTAAATACTCTTAGAAATATTAGGTTGTGAGAGAATATGAGAGTGAATTATGTCATTACCAACATGCCATTTAATCAGAATAATCTGGGGAAATGCATGCAAAACTGAGCAGATATGTAAAAGAAAAAAATCTCACTGGTTTGTCTGCCACGCATATTTTTTTCCTTAAAATACCTTTCAATGCAATGGACCACCATGGCCAGTAAAGAGAGTCCTGAAGCTATGAAATGTCAGTTTCTTGCCAACGTTTAGGAAGCTAAAACAACTCTGTTTTATTCAGTCATTAAAAACAACAACAGATATTTATTGAGATCCTTTTATAGTCAGATCCTTCTATTATGCTGGGCTGAAGTACCGAATTGGGGAAATAAGGCATACACCTATTTGTTAATTTAATAGATATTGAGTGTCTACTATGTGCCAGACTCTGTATTAGGCCATGGGATACTGCACTACACTGAACAAAAAGACACAAACAAACAAACCCCTCCAAAAAACCCTGCTGTTGAGGCTTATATTCTTATTGGCTAGTCTGGGAGGACAGTAAGCAGTAAAAGTAAATTGTATATAGAGAGTGATGAGGAATATATTATAATGATAAAACCTAAAATAGGGAAGTGAAGGGTGGGAGAAGGGAAGGGAGTTGAAAGAGTAGTTAGGGTGGCCAGGGAAGGCCTCGCTGAGAAGATGACTTTTACGGAATAGACCCAAGGAAGTGAGAGGGTGAGTACTGTGGATATGGGGGGTGGGGGAGAAGTATGGAGTCTCCTGGCAAAGGAAATGGCAAGCACCAGGAGCCCAAGTAGAAAGTGTGTCTGGAATGTTGGAGGAAGAGTAGGAGGTTGGATGGGTGGGACAGAGGGGAGGAAGAGCAGAGCAGCAGGAGATGAGATCACAGGGTCCATTAATGGACACTTAGTTTGCTTCTATGTCTTTCCTTTTGTCAATAATGCTGCAATGAGCATTGGGGTGCATATATCTTTTTAAGTTAGTGTTTCCATTTCCTTTGGGTAAATACGCCGAGGTGAAGTTGCTGGATCATAGGGTAGTCCCATTTTTAATTTTTTGAGGAACCTCCACACTGTTATCCACAGTGGCTGCACCAATTTACATTCCCATTAACAGAGCACAAGGATTCCTTTTCTTCACACCCACACTTGTTATTTCTTGTCTTTTTGATAATAGCCATGCTGACAGGTGTGAGGTGATATCTCATTGGGATTTTGATTTGCATTTCCCTGATGATCAGTGATGTTGAGCACCTTTTCATATACCCATGAGCCATATGTATGTCTTCTTTGGAAAAATGTCTATTCAGTTCCTCTGCCCATTTTTAAATAGGATTGTTCGTTTTTTTTGCTATTTGGTTATATGGGGTCTTTATATATTTTGGATATAAACCCCTTATTGTATATATCATTTGCAAATATCTTCTCCCATTCAGTAGGTTGTCTTTTCATTTTATTGATTTTTTTTAACGTGTAGAAACTTTTTAGTTTGATGTAGTTCCCCTTGTTTATTTTTGCTTTTGCTGCCTTTGCTTTTGGCATCAGATAAAAAATATCACTGCTAAGACTGATGTCAAGGAATTACTACCTTATAATATCTTCTAGGAATTCTATGGTTTTAGGTCCTATATTCAAGTCTTTAATTAATTTTGAGTTAATTTCTGTGTATGGTAGAAGAAAGTGGTGCCGTTACATTCTTCTTGTGTGTGGCTGTCCAGTTCTCCCAACACCCCAACACCATCTACTAAAGAGACTGTCCTTTTCTCATTGTATATTCTTGGTTCCTTCATCATAACAGACATATTCTTTAACTGTGAAAACAGTTGTAATGTGTTCGCCCTTGAATTTCTAAACGCCATTAACTTTTCTTGGTTAGAAATTAGCTTACAAAACAGGTTAGGCTGCCTGATACGGAATGAACACTGTATTTATTGGCATTCCGTCTTAATACTGCTTTTACTTGCTGTTAAATACATGGATTTCTAAATGATATGAACCTAGGAGGTTGGATCACATTGGAGGAGAGAAGGAGAGAGTACAAAGAACAGTCGTTTATGCCTAGGATGGTTTCGGGAGTAATTTGGTTTGCGGCAGGGGGCCACTCTTGCTTGGTCCCACTCCAGACAACATCTGCTGGGGTTCCTACAACATGGCAGCACGGTGCCTGGAGGTTCCACCCGAGGACAGAGATTTAACTTCACATAATAGCCTCCAGCTGTGGCTGCCTGTGCAGCAATCTGAACTTTATCAACCCTGGTGTTCTGGTGGATTTTTTGATAAAATTCCTTTCATCATATTTTCGTCCATGATTTTAATTTGAATTTGCCTTTCGATTTAGAGTCACACATCAGTACAAGCTTGAAGTTTTGGAGAAATAAACTTTTCCTTTTTTACCCTTAAAAGCAATATGCTTTGGGGGGCCCTCCATGCAGGCTGAAGAATGGTGATGGTCGAGGCCATTGTTTTGCTTTTAAAACGAAGCACCTGGGCTAATTTCAGAGTCTGTGAGCCAGATAAGGCAGCTTAAAGGATCTTTGCACAATCCTCTCTCAGAACCCTCCCAGCACTGGACACTGCATTCGGCCACACTCACAAGAAATTTACCTGCAGAATTTGAGCTCCAGAGGAGTTCTGACAATTCTGGCAGCTGACAGGGGTTAAAACTGCCCTAAATGTTGGGGATTCTGAAACAGCTCCCCCCTTTAGACTCCTTTATTTCCTATCCAGTAAAGAATGCACAGAATTGAGGTGGGCTCGGTTTGAGTCCTGCTTCTCCATTACAGTTATGCCATCCTGGGCTTCCTTGCTTATTTTCCTCTCTGAGCCTCAGTTTCCTGATTCAGAAAGGGGAAGAGCAATGTACCCACCTTACTGGATTGATAAGAAGGTTAAATGAGCTAATGTTTGTAAAGCACTTAACACCATGCCTGGCCCATAGTAGATGTTCAATAAATAATTTTTTTTTGTAGGCTCCATCCTGGGTGTGGAGCCCAACTTGGGGCTTGAACTCATGACCGTGACATCAAGACCTGAGCTGAGATCAAGAGTTGGACACTTAACCAACTGAGTCACCCAGGCATCCCAATAAATAATTCTTAAAAGGATGGGGTGCCTAGTTGGCTCACTTGGTGGAGGGTGTGACTCTTGATTTCGCGGTTGTACATTTGAGCCCCATATTGGGTGTAGAGATTACTTAAAAATAGAAATCTTTAAAAAAAAAAAAAAGGACAAAGGGCAGCTATTCCTATGTTATCTGACACTTCAAGAAATGATTGCTTTGTTCTCTATTCTTTGTGTGGTTTCTTTCTTTCCAAAAACAAATCATTAGATTTTCATCAAAGATTTTTTTTTTTAATTTATTTATTTGAGAGAGAGGCAGCCAGCAAGAGAGGGAACACAAGCAGGGGGAGTGGGAGAGGAAGAAGCAGGCTCCCAGCGGAGGAGCCTCTTGCGGGGCTCGATCCCAGAACGCTGGGATCACGCCCTAAGCCGAAGGCAGATGCTTAATGACTGAGCCACCCAGGCGCCCCAAAAGACAAAGATTTTTGTTTTTGTTTTTATGTTTTTAAATCTTCTTGAGGTATTTAATGCAGAAGCAAGAGTAAATGCTGTGTAAAGAGGAAGAGTAGATTACATTCATATGTATCAGTCTAAAATTCGTTAGTCTTGTGGAATAAATGAATTTCTTTTTACTTTGTATGATATCAGCAAAAGATATTTTATTTCCATTTTGTTTTACCCCTGCTTTGTGTGGAAAGATTATAAATGATTCATAGACAGGGCACTAAATAACCTTGAATCACGGAGTGAGAAAATTCTTCCCTCTCAATTATCTTTCATGCCTTCTGATTATGTCAAGAACAGGATCTCAGTTCCACATTAATAAGACTTTATCATTTTAGTAATCTTCTTCGTTAATAAAGAGAGGGCAGGGATCAGACTGCCGTTGTAGTGGTCAATGGTATTTATTGGGGATTAAAATTACTGTGTTGATCATTGTACATTTTGTACATATTGTAAATATTTTAATACTTGACTTCTATTTTTGTTAAACTGATTAGTAAAATACCATTTGAGTTTTTTTAAAAAAATATTTGAATAAAAAAAATGAGCCATTAAAAAATATTTAACAAACAATATCACAACCGATACCCTATGGAAGAAGTAGGATGATGGCATTCAAGGAGCTCTGTACTGGAAAACACTAGACTAGATGACCTGCCACTTTTCCTTCAGACTTCAGAGACTCCAAACAGCAGAGCGAGGATCTGACTCACTCCTTTAGGGCTTGGAGAAGCTGATATGCAGGGCAGTGACTCAAGGGGTCATGTTGGATGAATACTCTTCCTTTACCTCCTACTCCGCCTGCCTTTTCCTTTTGGGCTGCAAAGAACAGGGAAGGAACTAGAAAAGAAAACAAGACTGGAGCAGGAATAAGAAGAATATTCATTCCCAGACTGTCTGGACATGGCGTATGTTTTCCAGAAAGAAAGAAAGAGAGAGAGAGAGAGAGAAAGAAAGAAAGAAAGAAAGAAAGAAAGAAAGAAAGAAAGAAAGAAAGAAAGAAAGAAAGAAAAAAGAGCCTCTGTCATGAAAAAGAAAGGCAGCTGTAGTCTGAACAAAAGTCTCATACCATTTTAACCCAGCAATCAAAATATCTTAGTAGCTGAAGCTATTGGCCTATTTATGGGTTTTCTGCCTTTTTTTCCCCCTCCCTGAAATAAGCTTCTCTCCAGTGTCTGCAGGAGACATTTTCCATTTTGTGGATTATTTCTCTCTGTCTCTCTCCCCCTCCCTCTGTTCCTCCCTCCTTTTTGCTGCTCTAGACTGTTCTGAGATGTTTTTCCATTACCTCAAAAATATTTGCCTGGAGAATATGAAATAATTTCTTTACTGACTTTAATAAAACATTTGACAGGCAAAAGGTGATGAATGCGTTAATTATAACATTTTAGTCTGACAAAAATTATTCTTGATATCTACAATCACATAGTGTTTATGCAAATACCAAAAACTGACTAGAATTTGTTGTGTTTTTTTATATGTGTGCTTTTTATATCTTGAATCCCAATAATGTTCATTAAAGGAACAGACCTATGGTTACTATTTATTTCTTATTCATCTATTTTTTTAAAAAACTATTTATATCAAGGCTAAGATTTTATTTATGTTTTCTGGAGTTGTGGGCATGGCTTAGTTAACAGGGACTAAGAAATAGGTCGTTGTAGACAGGAAGTGTCTCAGAGATGATCTAGCCCATCCCGTGCATTTTATGAGGAGGCAAGTCGAGGCCCAGAGAGTAAAGGAATTTGCTCAAGCTTATATCACTAGTGGTTGCACAGAGCTAAAGATGAAACCCAGAGTCCGGCTTTCCAGGTGAGGGCTCCACCATATTGTTCACCTCCCGGGCATACAGGATTAATTACCATTTGTTTCAACTCCTGTGACATATCAATCTTAACAATTTTTTCAATTGCTTTAAAAAAAGAGTTAAGTTTTTCAAATCAATAGTACAAAGCCATCCATTGCTCAACTTTTTATTAAACACTCCATAGTATATCCCCTCTTGAATCCTAAATGTAAACATGCACTTTCTGTTAATAACTTTTTATAATTGAGATCAAAGCCGGCATTAAAGCTTTCTCAAGAGTTGAGTCTCTTTCATTTCCTTTTTTAGGAATGTGAACATTAGGAAATTGCACCTCAAGCTGTAGTTTGCCAGGGGATCTATCTGTCTTCACTTCAAAGCAATGTCTTTCTTTCATATTTGTTCCTTTGATAAACAATGTTGCAGCATTTATTGCTGAAGGGAAGAGAGAAAAAAATTTATCATCTAGGCACAAAATGAAATATTTTGAGACATATCAAATAAGGCTTTAATCTGATGGGTGGTTTTGCATACAAGTTTATACATCATTTTCTGAGAGAATATATGTGTGCAAATGGTTGAGTGAGCTCACCCTTACATTTTGTATTCATAAATTATAATTTATATATTAATATATACAACATATATAACACATATATAAATATATATGTACACATTAATATTACATTGATATAGTATCCCTCCCCCTCAAAAACACACACAATAAACCAATTATAGATTTTCTTTTTTAAGACAACCTTTCTGTTAAACAATAGAAGAAAGTTGGTTCCATCTTGTGTCGTGCTTCCTTAAAAAGAAGAGAAAAAAATATCCTCTGAGCAATAAAACCCCTTCTGGTCAACACTGAAAATACAAATGCACAGCTCTCTTGTGTTTCCAGCTTCGGTGTGATAAATAGATGGAGATTTTCAGTTTGATCATTTTTGATGGCTATAAAAGCTGTAAGATAAAGCAAATTCTTTCCTCTGAGTGCCCTGAAATTCTATGCAACATTTTCTTGGAGTGTTACACCAGTGTGTGTGTGTGTGTGTGTGTGCGTAATTTCTCAGAAAGTGACTCCCAGAATCTATCAGGTTCTCACAGGACCTGGCATAGGGACGATGTACTGAAAGTGGAACTTCAAACATCCAGCTGCAGCTGGGGAAGGACCCTGGGTAGGCTCTCTCCTCACCCCCCAAATGTGCATACTATAACAACATTTATATAAAAGTCCAGAAAATTGAAACTCAATTACAGTGACAGAAAGTAGATTATTGTTTCCTGGGGACTGGCAGCAGGGAGGTGGGAGGACAGATGGTATATGTTTTGAACTTCTCTCTTGAAAGCTTGGACTGTAATATTGAATGAATTCCCATTTTAAGAGGAAGAATTGTTCCTGCTATTCTTTTCTAGGGATGGGTGGTGGTGGTGGTGGTGGTGGTGGTAGGGGAAGATTGGTAGACCTCTGAATATTCCTGTTAGTTCTATCTACATCATATAGATTATAATCTTTCAGTACAACAGTTCTGGTTGTCACTCTTTCTCAAGGTTGACATCCAGGCTTAGCTATCTTGGGACAACTTGGGAAAGAGCCTTATTCTTTTACTCATTACATGCACTTGCAAACTCACTTGCTTCTCATACAAACCCAACTATGAGTGCTGTGTAGACTTGTTCATGAAGCAGCTTTTGATTACCAGCGAGAACTATAAAGGGGGATATCACAGAAAGCATCAAAATATTAACAGTGACAGTAACGCCTTCCATTTATTGTGTTTCTATTATGTGCCAGGGATTGTGCTTTAAAATATTATCCACCTTAATTTCACAAAAATTCTATAATAGACATTATTCCCCATATTATACAGATGGGAAAAAAAAAGGATACTTAGCAAAATTGAACAAATTGCCCAAGGTTGCACAATTACTAGGCAAGAAAGGGGAAATGTGGATTAAGTAAGGATGTACTCCCCAGATGCAGTGCTTGCTTTGCTCCTGCTGACTGATTCTACAGATAACAACTGCTCAATAGGCTTATTAATTACAGTGTTAGTTTCATCCTAAGTTACATCTTAGGTTGAAAAATCACCTGGCTTGAATTTCATCTCACATTTCCTTCTGTGAAGGAATCAATTTCCCAAGGTTATGAGGAAAGACAACATAAACTGAGATAACCCACCACCCTGAATGGGTTACAGATGGATTATTTTATTATTATTAATAGTCACCAAGATGAAGCCAAGTTAAAAACTGATTCTTCAAGGAACATGAATGCTCTATTTTTCGAAGAGTAGTCATTATCCAAAACCATTTAAACATTTATTATATGTGTGTCATTTCCATGTCTACTTTGCCCAGACATGTTACTCAAGGAAAAGTGCAATTTGGTGGTGATGGGGAGGAAGGGAACACATTTCATAAAAACAGCAAGCTATAACATTTCTAAGTTAATGTTTTAGTCACATAATACTGTCGTAGACTCTTATTCTTTCATCGATACATATGCAAGGATTAAATAGTGTGATATTCATTTTTTACAAAACCATCTGTACTCCCAACCACTTTTATAGACTAAAGGAATTTGCAATTAAAAGTTCTAATTGTGTGATGTTGATCTTCTTGGACTATGACTATTTAAGGAACCAATCTATATTTCTTGCCTCCTGAAAGATTCTCCCTTTACATAACTTGACAGCCCTAAATCTGCCGGAAGACCAGTGAATTTGCCACTGACTGAAGGCCATTAAGTCCTGGCATCGCCAATTGCTGTATCACTCAGCAACCATGGAACTACCCTTGGTGAACATGTCTCACTGTGCCCTCACGGTGTGGCCTTGAAGGTCTTCGTGAACTGTTTAGAACAAAATACACATTTTCACTCTTTTTTTCTTGTATTTCAAATCACATGCTGTAATTTTTATTTTTATATGTGTCTATGTGCATAAAATCAGAAATAAGGAGGATTTTTTTCTCCTGTTGGTACTCTCATTCTTTTTCGTGCTTTATTTTCATCTCCTATTCGATCCAAAACAGACTTATTAACTGATTACATGTATATCCCTGCCTTGGTTACACTGGACTATCTAGTGTTTGGTTTATGATATTTAAACATGCACAAGGGTGGAGAGCACTGGTAAGGACAACTCTTTTAAACCTAATGTCTTTTTCTGTTAAGATGGAGTGTAAGTTGCACATACTTTTTCCTGGTCTGTTCTTCCTGAGTTTATCTAAAAGAATGAGTGGCAATTAATTCAGAATAGAGGCAGTCTATGAAATTTATTTAATCTCTTCAACAGAAAGTTATTGAAGGTAATAAATTAAATGTCCATAATTTAAGAGAATTTTTCCTCCCATAACTATAAAATAATCAATATATTTAGAGGCTGGGATTAAGTATGGTAAGGTTTAAATAATCCGTCACACTTACTATTTGTTATATCTGTTTTTTGTAGGCGGATTCTTCTATAGTTTACAGTCTTTCATTTCTGCCTAGTATTTTCCACCGAAGTTTAGCAATACTTTGCAATATTTTCAGATTTACAGCAAGAGCAGCTATCTTTTTATTGCCATTATTCATCAACCTTACAATTATCTCTAAGTTTTTTTCTGCAGTATAATTTTCATTTTATTTATTTATTTTTTCAGAGGACGGTTTTCTTCAGTCCTTAAGGACTCAGCTCCTTACATGGGCTCTGGTGGAGGTCATGAGGCAACACCTGCGGGTCTAAATCGGGGCGGGGGTGTTTGGTCCTTCCGGGCTTCATGAGAGCGATTCCTGGCTACCTTGCTGTGAACGGCACAGCTCACACAGTAATGGAGAGTCACGCACAGCTTGGGGAGCACACACTAATCATTTAGTATCATTATCCTTTCATCACAGCTGCTTTGATCAGTTCTACTTCTGAACAAAAAAGGTATCTGAATAAATGGTTTTAAAGGTTCGATTAAAGCACCAATACCAATCTCTCTCTGAAACACTACTTCCTAAATAATGTGCCCACGGTGTTGTCTTGTGTATTGGTATAACTTCGTAACCTACATAGATATTTTTTGCAGATTAATTGAGGTATAGTTGATATACAATAAGGTGCACGTGTCTAAATTGTGCAGTTTGGTAAGATTTAAACTATGTTTGCATCTATGAAGCCATACGATTTTATTACTATAGCTGTGTGGATAGTTACATGAGTTTTTTAATCAAAGGAATTTTTTAAAAGAGAAAATTTTAAAGTAAAATCACAATATAGGTGATTCTCTCCCAATTTGTTTTATTTTCTTTACCCAGTAGAACCACTCCAGGTAATGCATGTTGAGTGGTAGATGGGCTAGACTTAACTTCATCATAATCCTAAAATGGCCACTATCTTTACCCATTTTTAGCTAACATTCTCTTAATGCTATTTTATCATTTAAGAGGACATCTTGGCAGTCCAAATTTTGCAGGACCTATTTTTCCGAATTCTGTGATAAATTTATTTGACTGCACGTTTTTGTAGCTAATGTTCCTTTGACCTGATTACTACATAGGTAAATTTCAAAGCAAAATAAGATTAATTGAATAATTAGTTCTCATTCTAAAATGATTTCTGACCTCCAAGATGTATTCCCTTCTTGTGTTATTCTGTACTATAACTAAACATTTACCCCTCCCTGCCCACACACACACAGAGTGTGTCTTCACAGACTCTCTGCATTACTGTCAGTCCCAGCTGTTCTAGAAGATGGCTGAGTAGCCTCACATCTGCACGGAGAGAGCAGTTAGATCCTGCCCAGCCAGGATGAGGATGTGACGTGGCCTCGCATGGGCTTCTGGCCAAAGAACACACATTCTCCTCCTGCACCCCTGTGACGGCACGAAGGGGAGAGCAGATTGCTACTCTCCTCACACTTCGCAGAGTTCCAAAATGGGTTCTTTTTCTTGGAATCTCAGTGCCTGTAGCCTTATTTTTGAGCTCAGAAAATGCATGTTTCTGAACTGTAAAAACTTGTTCTCTCTGCCAAGTGGATATTGATTTTTTAATATCTTTATTTCCTCTGGCACTGGTTCTTTTAAAGATACCTGTGTTATTTTTAGGCCTCTGACATCCAGGTAAGGTGAAGGGGATGAAATTCTGTTTTCTGCCATGTCTCCTTCATCACAGCGTCAATATAAGCATTTATGCTGATACGGAGGAAAGCTTCCAATGTCATTGTTCCCAAACAGCAGTGACATTCTCGAGAGGTAGGTGGGGTCTCATGTGTTGTCTATCTATATTAAACTGTAGGATCTTTGAAAGTAATTTATTCTTGCATCTTCTCTGACCTAGCAAAGTATCCACACGTAGCCAGTGTTTACATTTGTTTATGCAATGAATCTTTATTTGCCCAAGAAGAGAGGTAAACCCCAGTGCTGTATGATGGCAGGTTAGAGGTGGAAGTGAGTGAACACAAGAGAAATACAGCTCAGTGCAATTTTGAAAATTCATTTCTGGGGACATCTGGGTGGCTCAGTCGGTTAAGCATCTGCCTTTGGTGCAAGTCATGATCCCAGGGTCCTGGGATCGAGTCTTGCATCAGCCTGCTTCTCCCTCTGCCTGTTCTGCCTGCCGCTCACCCTGCTTGTGCTCTCTCTCTGACTAAATAAAGTAGTAAAAAAAAAAAAAAAAAGAAAGAAAGAAAATTCATTTCTGGTTCCATAATTTATTTGATATACATTAAAGTGGAGATTTTTAAAGGTGAGCCACTATTGCCCAGTCCTTTGGAATATGGATATCTAATGTCATCTCTGTCTTGTAGGTTAACTGTGGACTTGACTTGGTCAAGGGACAGGCAGTTTAGGCAGTTCTACAAACTCAATGAACATCAATACTTCTACCTCAGAATGAATTTTCACCATGACTAGAAACACTAAAATGTGAACTACAGAGAAGACAGAAGACTACTTTTTAAAAGTTTATCTTATTTTCCCTTAGCAGTCTGGGTAAAGACCTACACAGAAAGATGGAATGGTCAAAGCCCTCTTCGAGATTGATATTATCTTTAAGATACAGGGAAAGTCAGAGAAAGCATAAGAAAAAGAAAAACATCCGGTTGTATCTTAGTGATAAAGAAAAGATGGATTCTTTTAACTTAATCCTTGCTGAAAATCTCTTCAAATGTATTGAATCATTTAAAAATATATCCATATGTCTACCTCAATATATACATTATGCTACTGTACAATTAAATAAAATTGGGGACGCCGGGGTGGCTCTGTCAGTTAAGCGTCTGCCTTCAGCTCAGGTCATGTTCCCAGAGTCCTGCGATGGAGCCCTACATTGGGCTCCCTGCTCAGCGGGAGTCTGCTTCTGCCCCTCCGCTGGCTCATGTGTTCTCTCTCCCTCCCTCTCTCTCAAATAAATAAAATCTTTAAAAAAAATAAAATTGAATGTTTCTTCAGAAATCTAGAATCTTCCAGTTCCTTGGGTCATGGTGTAGTATTAATTTTTGATCAAATTCTTGATGAATTTCTAAAACATAATTAATAACATTCTAGTGGTTAGGGGTACAATAATACAAAAATATAATCCCATATACAAGTTGGGGAAGTAAAATATACAGACAGGATATGGCCAGTGAATAAGATGGCATTTCAAAAACAAGCAAGATTAATTTTCATTGAATGTAAGATGCTTTCGATTATGATATACATACACTATTACTTGTCTGTTCCACTAAATAAGAAAAGCAAAGTCAAATTATATTGACAGTATGTTATTGAAAATGCATCCTGATTTGAGAGATGTTAGTTGCTGCAGAGATCATAACCATAGTGACCACATGAAGATTGGTAGGTAGGATGTTCTTGGGAAAAATGAACAAAGAATGAGCAGAAAGAAGGGAGAATGGATGGGTGATAATAGCTAATATATATTAACTGCCTGGCATATATATATATATAAAAATATAAATGTATATTTATATATAATTATGTGTATAATTAAATGTAAATTATATTCATATTTTATAAAATTAAATTTATATTTATATAAATTTATATAAAATTAAGTATAAATTATAAATTATAAAAATAAAAATTAAATATATGGAGAATTAAAAGATACATAATATAAATAAAACATTATTTAAGTGTATATAATTAAACATACAATATCCTTTACATACAATTAAATATAATTAAAATATACAATTTAAAAGTTTCTGGAGAATTCTGGATGATGCAGGAAGTGGACCTTTTCATGTCAATAATTGTTACCACAGCAGAGAAATCAATGGGAAGCTGTAAGACACGCTGTGTTCTGCTTTCATCAGTGTGATTATTAACCTGAACTCATCTGTTTATAAAATACAAATCACAATTTAGGGACATGTTAGGAGGTTAGAAATAAAGTTCCTGAAACGGCATATTTCTTCAGGGGACTGAATGTGATCTAAACTATAAAACACTAAAGGGATGTTTACGATGAAAATTCTGTTCACGCCAAGTCTTCAATATAGCTGTACTAATTTAATCCCTTTAGGGAAATTAGGGAAGGTTTAGGACATCTGTAAGTATTGGGAATGAGCAGTACAAACATAGCTTAACATTTGGGTTATTCCACGATAATATATATTCTGTGCACATACACAGTCAAACATTTGCCCTCCCCTCCTCCCTCCCTATTGCCATCTCCTTCAAAAATCTTTAGGGTTTTTTTTTTTTTTTTAAAGGTTTTATTTATTTATTTGACAGAGAGAGACAGCCAGTGAGAGAGGGAACACAAGCAGGGGGAGTGGGAGAGGAAGAAGAAGCAGGCTCCCAGCCTAGGAGCCCGACGTGGGGCTCGATCCCAGAATGCCGGGATCACGCCCTGAGCCAAAGGCAGATGCTTAACGACTGCGCCACCCAGGCGCCCCAAAGGTTTTTTTTTTTTTTTTTTTTTAAGAAAGGAACTATAAATATTTAGAATAAGTATTCTCAGCACATAATCACTGAATCACTGTAGTTACTGAAAATTATATTCCCCATCAGGGCCTGTGTCTTATCGTTTCACAGGACTTTGGTACATTCATTTCAGATTGGGCAGGTTTTTCCAGAGAAAAGAACTTAGGAATGTGTCTTAACAACTGGGATTATGTCAGAAAAGAGAAAATCCATTCAGATATGTAGGAGATAAACCAAAAAACTGAATTTAGTATATGTGTGATGAAGATTGCATAATAAGGCACAGTTCTTACCCTCATAGAATTTTAATAAGCCTTATTTAGATCTTTACCTACATAACTAATGCTGTAATAACTATTATTAATAATAATTATTTTAGCTCTATTTGTTAAATTTTTACTACAGCCAGGAGTTGTGTTGATGCTTTAATGCATTCTTGAATTGTTATAACAGCTCTGTTTGGTAGCTGGGTTTATTTCCATTTTATAGGTGAAGAAATTCAGTAGAAGGAGGTACAATGGTTTCAATGAGGTCACACAGCAATTTGTGACAGAGTCAACTTTGAAGCTGGTCTTTGTGCCCTACCATGACAGGAGAATGTGATAGCCTAATAGGGACATGAGCACCGTGCCCCAGGAAACGCTCGGCAGCAAGGGAGCACACTTACTTTTCCGGTGGGAGTGAGGATGGGGGTGGGTCTGTCGAAGATAGTCTTACAGAGAAGATGACATTTGAATTGTTGTTGAAAGATTAATAGGAGCTCACCACGGGAAGACCGAAGAAATGTCTTTCTAGGGAGAAGAAATAGTCTATGTAAAAGCTAGAAGCCTGAGAGGGATTGGAGGAAGCCCCAGGAATCTTTTATGCATAGATTAGAGAGCAGGCTTGGCGGCAATGAAGTCAGGTGATGATAAAATGATGCCCGTCTGCACACGGCCCTGCAGACCAAGCCAAGGAGGTGGGCTTCGTCCTGTGTGCAAAAGAGAGTGGCCTCGCCGTGTGCTTGTTGGAATGCCGCCCTGGGTCGCCTTGTGTACAGACCATCTGGAATAGTTAAAGCAGTGACTCGGATGGGAGAAAAGGGGCATTATTCAGGAGTCATTTCAACTGGGTAAATCTTGGTGACCAAGTGGATGTGGAGATTGAGGACAAGAGAGTTAAGAACATCGTAAGGGCGCATCACCGTGTTCACTACGTAATCTGCGCCATGACTGGATAAGCATCAGAGGCTGGCTTCTTCAATTCCAGTCAAGTTGTGTTAGATAGGTTAGTCTTTGGATCAGCTTGTTTTCCCCTACGAATTACAGATGGCAGAATATATCTTCTTGTTTCCATCTGATAGCTAGAGTTAAGTTTTCTGAACCTGCATGTCTGCACCTCTAGTTCTGGGCAATTTAAATGATTAAGGAGGCATTACTATGTAAGACATCTTAGTAAAATAGCTTTATTAAGAAGTAGCCATTTATTATGGTTCAATTTTTACATCCTTGTGTGGGAACAGTGGCTAAATATACAGTTTCCCACTGAACCCTGAGTTCATGGGGCAGTTCTCAAAGTTCTCTGGGACAGGATGTCTGTGGCCTGCCCCATCCGCTGTCATTCGGCCTGCTTTCTGCATTTAGCCTCTCTCCCATTCCCACGCCACCACCCCTCGGGTCCTGGTCTCTCTCCAGTCAAGAGTGTTCTTGCTTTCCTCAGTTCCCAAACTGGAGTAGCTGTTGGGGCAACAGGAGCTTGATTTGGGATAAGCAGAAGAGATAAGCTCAAAGTCCCAACAAAAAACAGAGTAAGAAATACCCTGCCCTTTGAGACCTTGGCTAACTACTCCCCAGTCTTGTGTTTATAAAGCCTTCAGTGCAGCACAGAAGAGACATGGAGAGAGAAAATTGGATGAGATGTTCAATTTTTTTTCATATTTTAAGTTTTAGAAGAAGTCAGTTATATATCTTAGAAGGCTTTTTTTCTTTTCTCACTCTCCTGTTCTTAGAGTAGCTGTCTAAATCAGATCCTGTTGAAACTAGGCTAAAATATTCTGAAAGATTTCCTTTGCTTTATAAGGACATGCAAAACTGAGTTTTTAAAAAGTGGAATGGATGATTTAAAGCTAATAATTTACAATGTCTACTCTAGAAAAAAGGAATAATCAGAACCATACCTAGGCTTCAGATTTTATAGATCTACTATTCTAATTTGAGGTCAAAGGCCAAGGTTTGAAAATTATTCCTTCCTTATTTATATCATCCTTGGTTGAATTCTTAGAACTGCTAATCCTTTTGCTGAGTTTTGTGGCCTGGGCTTTCTTTTCTCTTTTAGGAAAATATATAATAAGTGAATGCATGGTTGTATAGAAGAGTTTCGTATAACATGGAATCATTCACATAAGTCTTTCTGCTGGTCTAGGTTTTGTAAAGCAAATAATACATATTGATTCAAATATATTAGAATAGTCACGTGAGCTTTCGATATTGGCCATGTAATTAGGGATCTGCATTGATCGTTTTACCAACAACTGGTGACTTAGGAGGGCCCAGGTTTCACAGGGAAGAGTTGACTTAATTCTAGTATATATTAAAACCTCATTTGTGCATTCTTCATTTGATTAGGAAAATGTGTATTTTGGAACTTATAAACTATGTTATTCAAGATGTTTTGTTTATTTATGTAAAAAAAAAAAAAGTTTTGCTAAAATTTCCAGGAAGTTTGGCTTATCTCTCGGCCACTGATATTTCTGCCAAAATGCTTCCAGAAACCTTACATGAATGTTCAGAGTTTTTAAGAAGTTGTTCAAGAACCACACAAATGACTGTCTTGATTTTGAAAAAGCACAACACAGAAATAATGAATTGCACACAAAAATCATGAAACCATAGGAGAGAAAGGAAGCACCGGAACCTCTTAGCCTGACATCCCAGGGATAGAAGTTTTCCCCAAGCATACGACACATCTTCGTAAATTATTCATGGCTCCTTTCTTCAGCTTCTCCAAAGAATCCTTGGCAAATAAATAGTTAAAAACCCCTGGTTTAGGACCTCTCATTGCTCTAAAAGTAATCAATCTTATTTTTATCATTAGCTTAGCACCCAGTTCAACAACAAACACTCTATTAGTCCTTGGAGTAACCCATAACTATTTTTACGTACGGAAGGTCATAAGTCATAACCACAAAGGCAACACCTCCTTCTTTGTGTCACATCACCCATTGACTCCAGACTGGGATTGCTTTGTTTCCTACGCCCTCCAGGCAGCACAGTTGTTGGTGTGAGCCAGGAGCTCCGTGGTCCTGACTCACCGCCCTCTTCCTGGGTTCAGCTGGTCTCTGCACCTCGCCACGAGCTGCTCTGCCCCCCTCGCCATGAGTGAGAAGAGCTGAACATGGTTTAGGAAAAAAATAGAGTAATGGTCATACTTTATTCCTGGAATGTGTTATTATTAGTTTGACCCAGTTAAGCTGGCATAGTCAACAATTAAATCAGTAGTTTTATTCATTTTACTGTATTTCGTACCTCATAGGAATAGAGTCTTTAAACAACACTTTGTTAGTGAAAGAAGACATCGAGACACAGTTCATCATGACCGTTATCTTCGGTAGCACGTGGTCTTCTCCAGACGTCAGATGCCGGAGGACTAGTCTTACTTCTAACCTTCACTGCGGTGGATGCCTGCCTTCACAGATGTGCTAGAAAACAGGGGCTTTTGAAAGGAAGAGTTCAACTCTAGGTTAAAACTTCCCTAAAGAAATTAAATTCGATAAGCTTTTATTGAGCCCTTGCCATGCACAAGCTGCTGGAAATCAGGCAAAGGTAAAAATAGACAATTTTGGTCTTCACACACTGACATTTTGTGAAGGAGTTTACAGAGTGCTGTAATTCATGGGCGTAACACAATTTATACACGTGGCTTGGTGCATGCACTGTGTGGTGATCGTTCTGTACTGAGGCAGGAAATAAAACTGGAACGCAGAAGGAAGGCTTCACAAGAGAGGTGACTTTGGGTCAAGGTCTTCAAGACTAGCTAGCATATGTGTGGGGGTTGTTTTCTGCCTGACTAGAAAAAGGAGAAAGCAAGAGCTAAGACAAGGAAGTGTGACCGTGCATGACTTGTCCAGAGAATGCTAAGTAATCCCAGGTGGCAGGAGTGTAGACGGCATGAAGAGAGCAGTGTGGAGGGAAGCAAGCAGGGTAAACGTGACTGCCCTCAAATGATACATGTCAGAATTCAGACTTTTTCTACAAAATGTGGTGTCCAAAGTAGTGTGAGCAAGGAGCATTAGGGTCCCATTTACAATTTGCTTTTTGCCTCTTTTTTAAATGTATATTTTTATGTGTTTTTTAAAAAATTTACCTATTGGTGGAACAGTAAATGGGTATCTTGTTTGATTAATATACATCTATTGGGGATCCATAATTAACTTGTTCCCCAGGGGGGAGCACAGTCAAACAGCATGGGGATGGAGTGCCTCGGTGGCTCAGCCGGTTACACGTCCGCCTCTGGCTCAGGTCATGATCCCAGGGTCCTGGGATCCAGCCCCACATCAGGCTTCTTGCTCAATGAGGAGCCTGCTTCTCCCTCTCCCTCTGCCTGCCGCTTCCCCTTGTTTGTGCTCTCTGTCTCTCTCTGTCAAATAAATAAATAAAATCTTTTTAAAAAAAGCATGGGGACAACTGATATGAGTAACTACATCTTCTTCAGTCTCAAGTAGAGGATTTTGAAGCAGATTAATTTCTGAATTGGATGGTGGAGATTATGAGATCTGGATGGGTCTTGGAGGTGGTATCATTTAACTCAATTTCTACAGATGAACCAGAGCCAGTGACTATCAATGATGTGCATGTTGGTGGAAGAGCAGAATCTGGATAATCCATTTGCATTTCCATCAAGAAGCTCACATGTTTTTTTCTTACCCAGGGACACACTTTGCTTTTAACAACATTCCATCAGCGGAGTACCTGGGTGGCTCAGACACTTAAGCATCTGCCTTCGGCTCAGGTCATGATCCCAGGGTCCTAGGATCGAGTACAGCATCAGGCTCTCTGCTCAGCGGGATCCTGCTTCTGCTTCTCCCTCTGCAGTTCCCCTGCTTGTGGTTTCTCTCTCTCTCTCTGTCAAATAAATAAATAAAATTTTAAAAAATATATTCCATCAGCAAATTAAACATCAATAAGTCCTATGTTCATGGCACTGACAGATAAACCCCAAATAACTTTAGCTGAAGCATGATGAAAAGAAGATATGTAAAAGTGTACCCTAATGACAGAAGTGTTTTAGAAAAAACAATCATTTTTAAAAAGCATTTAAGCTGAAAGCTTATTATCTGGAAAACTGTCCTATAGCATAACCCCTTACTCTCCAAACCACCAGGTAACAGTATTCCTGTTCTGTGGTAAGAGGAAAGGAGCCGGGCAGGCAGATAGTCCAACTCCCGGGGCCCATGACAGTCTTCAAGTCTCTGACTGTAAGCAGAAAGTCTTATAACACGTTACTTTCTTGTTTTGAAAGTTACCTCTTCCATTGTTTTTAAAGTTAATTTTTAGGAAAAAATCACACTCAGGAATTATAACATAGAATCAGCCTTGAGATGGAAGGCTTAAAAGTCTTTCGTTTTCGTTGATTTCAGTTTTACTGCGATTAGGTGGGGGTTTTGTTTAATTATTTCCTTATTGTTTCAGATATGTCAAATGATACTTGAAATCAGAGGCCACAAACTCGAAGCTCATGGACAGAATTTGACTTACAGATAGTTTTTGTCTTTGTATTTCCCACCTGGTTTCTCTTATGATTTTTAAATTTTAAAAAATAATATTTAATTTTGAAAATTTGGAGAAAGGACATCAATATATGTTTTATCTAAACTCACCAATTTTTACACGTTTTGCACATTTGCTTTTCTTTCTCTTTCTCTCTATACACACCCCCCCCCCAGTTTTTCATGTTGTTATTTTTTAATTTTTTATTTTTATTTGTTTTTTTTTATTATTATGTTCAGTTAGCTAACATATAAGTACATTATTGGTTTTTGATGTAGTGTTCAACTATTAGTTTTTCATGTTTTTAAAAAACTGTTTAATAGTAGATGGTATATATCATTCCCTTTTATTCCCTAAGACTTCAGTCAGTGTGTATTTTTTAAGAACATTTAACTCTGATACAGTGATAACTTCTGTAACCCCAGTATAACAATCAAATTTAGAAAATTTAGCATGTATATATTTCTCTTATCTATTTTCCATATTCCACTTTTATCCACTTATCCCAGTGATGTTTCCTGATGCGGCCCCCCCAGCACGTAATACAGAGCAAGGTCACATTTTGGCTTTAATTGTCTTGTCTGTTTCGTTTCCTCAGTCTGGAACAGTTCCTCAGGCTTTCTTTGGTTTTGCTTATTTCCTTGGGATGACATCTACCACATGTTTGAAGAATTCAAGCCAGTTA
Source organism: Ursus americanus (assembly GCF_024610735.1). Taxonomy (NCBI): domain Eukaryota; kingdom Metazoa; phylum Chordata; class Mammalia; order Carnivora; family Ursidae; genus Ursus; species Ursus americanus. The sequence continues at coordinate 47,433,234 of NC_142135.1, forward strand.
TTTTTATACAACGTCACTCAGTTTGGGTTTTTCAAATGTTTCCTTGTGATTGGATTTTGGGTCTGCATTTTTGGCTGGAATGCTACAAAACAGAGGTTGGATCTTTCTCAGGGAACCATGTCTGGCAGCATAAAATGCCCATGTGCCCTTCCTCGGTGATGTCAAAACCTTGTCAAGGCTTTGTCTGCTTTCTCCATTGTATTGTTACTATTTTCCTTTTTGTGATTAATACATTATTTGCGGGGAGATGTTTTGACACCGTGTAAGCATCCTCTTCCTTATCTGACTCCCTTCCCTACCACGACTGAGCATTCATTAAAGATTCTTGCCCAAAAGTTGTTTTCCTTCTGATAGTCATAAAGTGATGAATTTCCAATTTCAATACTCCTTCTCTGTATTAATCAGCATTATACTGTAAGGAGCTTGACCTTCTTTTTCTCTTTTGTCTTTCTTTTCTTTCCTCCTTTCTCCTCTCTTTCTCTGTTTCTTATCAGTATGAACTCATGGATTATTTTTTATTCAATTTTGTTTTTTTTTTTAATTTTATTTATTTATATGAGAGACAGCCCATGAGAGGGAGGGAGGGGCAGAGGGAGAAGAAGAAGCAGACTTCCCACTGAGCAGGGAACCCACATGTGGGGCTCCATCCCAGGACCCTGGAATTGTGACCTGAGCCGAAGGCCTTAACCACCCAGGCACCCCTTATTCAATTTTGTTTGAATCCATTAGTTTTCATTTATTTTGATTCTCAAATTGTCCCAGATCTGTCCTCTTTATACTGCCTACTTGCGTCCTTTTGATTTGCTTAGTTAATTAGTTAGTTAGTTGCACTCCTTTACATTCTGGCACAAGATGTGAAGACTTGTCTTGTTCTTTCCCTGCATGAGTCCCAGAATCAGCCATTTCTCAAGCAAACAAAAAATTGGTTCCTCTTCATGTGGAATGATATTTAGAAAAGTTTGAACTCTGATCTGGGCATTATGATCATTGCTTCTGGAATGTACTTTTCCCAAGGTCTTTCAGTAGTTTTTGGCTATCTGTTGCTGTGTAACAAACCACCGCAAGCCATTGTGACTTGAAACAACACCTTATTAGTGTCTCTCCCAGTTGTGTGTGTTGACTGGGCTCCGTGAGGCAGTTCTCACTTGGGCTTCTTAAGCAGTTGTAGTTGAATGGTGCCTGGGGCTCGAGTTGTCCGGAGCTTTGACTGGAATTGACCTCCGAAGCTTGGAGTTGAAGCTGCCTGTCAGTTGAGAGCTCAGCCAGGACTTTCCACTAGCGCACCTCCACGTGGCCTCCCCAGGCAGCTTAGGCTTCCAGAGATGATGGGTGGATGTTGAGAGGAGGTCTCCCAGGAGTAAGAGAGGGAAGCAGAACCGCCTCTGCTCTTCCAGGCAGAGTCTGGAACTGGCCCCATGTCCCTTCCTGAAAATTCAATTGATAAAAGTAGACACAGACAAGCCTAGATTCAAACAGGTGGAGACATAGATACCACCTCTGTTGTGCATGTGCAGGGAGAGAAGAGGTTGACAGGAGCCATCTTTGGAGACAACCTACCATATTTATATTGGAAATGTTGAATTTATATGGATACCTCCAATTTTGTTCCAACCCCACAGTGATCTCCCTTGTTTGTAGCTCCCTGCTTCTCGGTTGTTCAATCACATAGTGCATAACACAGGATTGCTGCAGACATGTCACTACGAAAAGCAAACACAGTGCGAAGAGATCAAGATTTGTTTGCAGTTCTTGCTTCTCTAGACTGAGGGTTTATAATTTAAATCTTCATACAGCTTTACCACGTTCTTATTGTTTGTTCAATTTCGTATGTTTTGTTGCTATTATAAATGTTGCTCTAAGATTGTATCTTCTATAATATTGTTGAAGTTGTATTCATTTGCCCTCTCACTATTTCTTAATAGATTGCTTGTGGATGTTTTATTTAGAAACGCACTATGTCACAGTCTTCACCACTTACCCACTATCTTAGATCTAGCCTGTTAGTTGGCTAACCCCTAAAGGCATTTGCATTTTTTCAACCATTGAAAGAATTTTTTTCAAATTGTTTTATAAAGAATCTAATGTAAATAGTTTCAGTATGTGAAGAAATTATCCGTAATGCAAAGCTCATCCCAATATAGGTGTTTTACAAATTCAATTTTTATAGGTATATTTTTTTAATAAGTGCACTGACCCCATAATTAATTCATTTTCATCCAAGGCATACATTTGGCCACCTGGAACTGCCCCCAAGTTAAGCGATGGGTCTTGTAATTTGAGAAGATTCTTTCAGCTAGTGCAATAATAATCACATATTGCATGTGTATTCAATAAGAACCATTATGATAAACTTTGCATGAAATGTCTTCATACTGCTTGGCATTTGCCGATCCAGTGTCTTTTAAGAAAGAAGTTTACATCAGAATTTCCTACCTGTCCCACTTTTAGCTCATTTGAAAAGTGAGCAAAATAGGTCCTTGAATACAAAAGGCATTTGTAATAAATAACTCTTGAATACTCTATTAATAGGCAAGCATCCAGAGCAATTATCTAATCATCTGTTAATTTTGAAGCATTTGTAGTATGGTGTTTTCTAACACCAACTAATTCTCCAATTCTCCAACATCAGCTGGGTGTCTGACAATTCAATTTAGTTCTGACACTGTCTTCCTGGAGTAACATCGAATCTTACATCGGATCTCACGAAGTTCCCAGGACTTCGGTGTGTTCATCAACCTAGAAGCTCTCCAAATCTTGTCCCAGAGCTTTCCAGAGAGAGCTCAGTGTGCAGAAAGCCTTCCCCTTCCCAAAAGGCAGGTGGATAGGGCTAAAAATTCCAACCCTCTAATCTCCTGCTCTTGTGATCAGGCCCATCCTGAGGTTATCGAGGGGCCCCATCCTAAGTCATTGCATTAGAAACTCAGGTGTGACCGAAAGGGGTTTGTTATGAATAGCAGAAGACATTCCTATCACTCAGGAAATTCCAAAGGCTTTAGGAGCTCTGTGCCAGAACTCAGGACAAAAACCAAATATATTTCTTATTATATGACAAGTAGATATTTCACGTATAAACTATGGCTTTTTTGGATTTTTCCATAAGTAACAGTGGAGAGAAAAAACAAAGTGGGAGACAAATATGAATAAACAGAAAGGGAGAAAACAAGAGGAGAAAGTATGTAGAGATGAAGGAGAAAAAGAACAAAGCAGAGAAAAGCATTCACATGCTTTAGGCAACTTTTTAAACTTTTTACAACATCCCACAGATTTCACTTGAAGTTGGAATTGGTTTTAACTCTGAATATTAATTATGATAAAAGTTCTGGTCATTTTGAATTATTTTCTCTTTTTTTTTAATGATGAGGATAATGATGATGATAATTCATATTTTTGAAAGATACTGTCTGCTTATTGTTAAGATATATATCATCCTTACCATAAATTTTGATGATTAAGTACTTTTATAAACATGTAGTTCATTTTCTTGTGGAAAAGTCACAGGTAGCTTTGAATACTACAAGAAAACATGAGTTAAGTCCTTGAAACTTAATGAAATGACTCAGGAACCACTTTAATGCAAGGCAATCATTTCAGGAAAGTTGAGCTATTACAATCATTCACTAACCAATTGTAGAATGGTTCAGTGATGTTTTCTGTAGGAAATACCCAGCCACCAGAGTCATATTACTAGGTTACATAAATAAACATAACAAATTTGCCTGGGGCTGGCTTGTCAAGTATTTAGTTCAATAAAGAAACATCACTTTCAAGTGTCTAAAATAGCTCCCAGAAGTAAATCCAGGAATGCAGGAATAATGAAAATAAGAATAGCTCTTCTCATTTGAAAGAAAACTTGATTAATTGCTTCTTCTCAGCTACAGTCTCTAGTGGACGAATGAGTAAGAATCAGTGTCTCTTGGGAGAAATATATTTGGGCAAATTTCTGTGATTACCAGAGTAGCAGTAAAAAGTTTTATTCTTATTGACTTTCTAAATAATTTCATCTGTTGCCTTCATTGCCATATGATTCTAAGAAGAGATATCTAACAATTAATTCATGAAGTCTGAATTTATATTGAATTTGTTCTCAGATCAGTAGGAAAATCAAGGAGAAGGGTGGGCAATGAGACCCCGAAGAATAAAGACATGAACAACGCTAGTAGCTACCATGTATTGTGTGGTTTACAGGTGTCAGTCACTGTTAAGTCTTTTGATAAACTTTCTTATCTTCCTCCTCCCCAAACCCTGTGAAGTAGATAGAACCATAATCTCTGCAGAGGTATGATTTTCCACTTAATTGTTCCCTTTTTGGTCTACAGAGCTGCAGAAGGATTTGTCTAATCTTTGGCATTTATAGATCCAGTGATCTTTAAGAAAGTCTTTCAATCATATTATTTTTTCTTCAAAGGCCATTCTTCTTCATACCAAATAGTTTACATTTTTCTCTTCTTCTGCCTTCTTAATATTAAAATTTGGCACCACCCCTGTAGATGTGATTACCTGAAATGTACACAGAAATTCAGTGACCTTCTAATATGTACATGATTGAGGAGGGGAAATCACTTCCCTTGTTCTGGGCTCTAAAATTTTATGTATACTCCTTAGACTAGATTAATTGTCGGCCCAGACTTATCGTATTATTCACTATTTTTAAGTTTTGATGGCAAATATAACACAAATTGATTTTCACATGTGAACTACTGAGCTGTGACTATCCATCCTAATCCTGTGATTATTGATGGGAGGAATTTTTAATTTATATTTTATTATGTCCTTCATATATTTATTTGTGTTACTGTATTTAATAGATAACATTTATATATTATTTATATAGCCATCTTATATAATATATAAAAATGAGTTTTATTTTATATTTTATTTGTTTCCATATTTATATGCTATATGTATTTGCCTTATTAATTTTTGTCATATTAGATCTGTTTATCATAATCTTAAATCTGTAACCGTTATCCTGTTTGATATTCATAATATCCCAGGAGGTATGTACTATTAACCCATTTTGCAAATAAGAAATTAAGGACATTAACCAAGTCAGGAATCTGGTCTGCAGTACAGCTCGACTAAAATAAGCAATCTTATTTCGTAGTCTGTGCTCTCAACTGCTACAAAATATATTGACTTTTCCTTCTATGTTTTTTCCCCAACTTTTAAAAAATCTGGAAAGCTCCTTTTGTAACCATATTCAGTAAGCCCCTTCTTCTTCTTCTTTTTTAAGCCCCTTCTTATTAGAAGGTGTTACATGTAGAATAATCTTGCTGTTCTCTTGAGTCACTTTTTCCCGTTAACAGTAGATCTATGTCAGGCTCTTTTTTAGACTTTTTCATATTTTACTTCCTAAATTTTGGGTATCAGTCTGACTGTGACTAGGATACCCCTTCTTGGGTGCCCCAAATCTAAAGATCACATTTTTTTTTAAAAGATTTTATTTATTTATTCGACAGAGATAGAGACAGCCAGTGAGAGAGGTAACACAAGCAGGGGGAGTGGGAGAAGAAGAAGCAGGCTCATAATGGAGGAGCCTGATGTGGGGCTCGATCCCACAATGCCAGGATCATGCCCTGAGCCGAAGGCAGAGGCTTAACCGCTGTGCCACCAGGCGCCCCTAAAGATCACATTTTACCACAATTCTTGCATGAAACTTTTATTAGCAGATTTGTTCTTGAAATTCAGGATTTAAAGGATATATTCTCATAGCTTCTTCTGCTTTCAGAAAAACTTCACTGTTAAGAAAAGTAAAAATTTTTCTAATATACTGCGTATAGCCAAAAGATATTTTCAATGATTATATTATAGATTTAAATATGGCAGTAGGGGCGCCTGGGTGGCACAGCAGTTAAGCGTCTGCCTTCGGCTCAGGGCGTGATCCTGGCGTTGCAGGATCGAGCCCCACATCAGGCTCTTCCGCTATGAGCCTGCTTCTTCCTCTCCCACTCCCCCTGCTTGTGTTCCCTCTCTCGCTGGCTGTCTCTATCTCTGTCGAATAAATAAATAAAATCTTAAAAAAAAAATAAATAAAAATAAATAAATAAATAAATATGGCAGTAAAATATGGACTTAAAAGAAAAGCTCCACATAAAACAAGATTATAACACAGTACACATGCACGGAAAGAAAAGCCCAAATAAGTATCTAGCTCACTGAATGACAAAAAAATGATACAAAGAACATTGTTGTGAAATATTAGAAAAGAGAATTTTCTAAAAGCTTTCTGAGAAGAAAAGAACCTTGAACACACAATCTACAAAGACAAGAGAATCAGGGTAACACTGGACTTCTCAATAGTATGCCAGCACCTTGTCAGCAGGACGCCAGAAGAGAGTAGAGCCGTCTTTTTTTTTTTTTCTGAAGGAATGACTTTCATCCAAATTCTATACTTAGCCAAACTATCGATCTAATTTTGAGGGTAGAATAAATATATTTTGAGATATGAAAGGGCTCAGAAAACATCTCCATGAAATCTTTTTTCTGGGAAGTTTCTTGAGGGAGTGAATCAAGAAAAAGAAGACCTAGGGTCCAGGAAATAATGAGAATAGAAACAACCCCAAAGTGGTTATTTAACCATAGTAAGAAGATAGATAATGAGATGGGAATGTAAGAGAACTAAAGCCTTACCCACTATTGTGGGAAATAAATAATGTCTGAAATTGGTAAGTGAAGAAACAGCATATAAAAATATAATTTATTGATAGCTGTTGATCAGAGGAAATAGCTAAAAAAGTTAAAAATTGGTCACCCCTGAAAGTGGGTTGGAGTGAGATAAAGGATAGTGGTTTCCCATCATTAATTATTAACTACTTTATTATTTTTTCACCAAGTGCTTATGAATCAGAATAGGCTGAGTAGTATACAATCCCCAAATCTCCAGGTCTTAAAACAAAAGCAATACATGCATAATGAGTCAGCATGAGGGCTATCCTCCATGTAATCTTCTCTCTGGGACCAAGGCTGATAGAGGCTGATCTTTTTTTCTTTCTTATTTTCTTAAAGATTTATTTATTTATTTATTTGAGAGAGAGAGAGCAGGGGAAGGGGCAGAGGGAGAGAATATCCAAGCAGACTCCTGCTGAGCATAGAGCCTGATGCAGGGCTCGATCTCATGACCTATGAGATCATGATCTGAGCCAAAATCAAAAGTTGGACACTTAACCGACTGAGCCTCTCAGGCTCTCCGAGGCTGATCTTTACATATGTTCACACATTCATCAGGGCTGGGAGTTAGAAGGAGCAGGCCACAGATGACCGTAAGCCATTTCTTAATTCTTACGACAGGATTTTCACACATCCCATCCTTTCATTCCAAAGATTGCTGGCCAAAGCAAATCTCATTGCCCAATTTGATGGTACAGGCCTACGAAATATATTCCACTCTCAGAGAGTGGCAGCAAATATATTTGAGAATGACAATACAATTCACAATAGCTTGCAATACTTTCACAATAGTTAAATATAATGCTATAATAAATGTGTACCATTTAACCAAATATCTGTATTAAATTAATGGTTAGCTATTTTCAAGCTATTTTGCCATTTTGAAAGGATTGATATGTGTTGAATGCTGATTGACCAATCAAAATGATTGAATTGGTGTTTACTTGATGACATTTCAACAACATAGCTAAATTAAAAAATTTATCTTCTTGAGAGACCCTCTTATCCTAGACACAGGCGAGTGCATTGACGTAGGTGGAAAAATAGATACCACCTCTTCATGGCAGACTGGCATGTATGGAGAGGGAGGGAAGAGGTTGACAGCAACCATCTTTGAAGTCAAGCTACCATGTAGCTCAGAAATGATGGGTATATACTGATACCTCCAATTTCCTTCCAACCTCACAATGATTTTCCTTGCTTGATCTCCCTTCTCAGTTTCTCAGTCAAATAATATTCACAAAATAGTTTCAGAATGTTGCATATATACCACTATGAAAAATAAACCTACTGAAAAGATATCAAAATCTGTTCGTAGTTTTAAACTCCGTCTCTATGACTCAAGTTCTAAGCAATAGACCAAGGAAATTAATGACAAAATAGGTTGCACCTACCCGCCTAAAAACATTCTTCTGAAGTTTGAAATTAACTTGATATTTAGGCTACAGTACTTAGAAAAATATAGAATGTCCAATGCTTAAAGAAAGGAAGTGCAAGGCAGGTTTAGATCACTTCAGTAGGTGAAAGAAACCTGAATGGAACATCTCCATTGAAAACTACTGAGAAGGCCAAATGGGGCTCTTGGCAACTTGAAACATTTGCAACTCCTGAGTCACACTACCTGGGATTTCTTTCCTCAAGTACTAGCTTTCTTCTTTATCATATGCTGACTTTTGGTTTCCATTTACCTGTCTAAGCCATTTTGTTGGCAGGAGCTTTTTAGCGCTCTGTTCTGTCTGGAGCTCAACAGGCACACCTGTAAGCAATTGTACATTACAACAAAAATGAACCGACCATTCTTTTGCTTCCATTCTTTCGGTTGTTCACAGATCAGCTCTGTTGGCACAGAGCTCTTGGCCTGCAACTCTCCTGTTGATTTTCAAAGGTGGAAAAATGTCCACCCCCCACCCCCATTTTGAAGGAAGAGTCGTGAAGCAAAAGCATCTAGACATGGTATTTAGCTTAGCTGAAGTGAGAGCTGCTGATCCACTAGTGCTAATTAAAATCAATATTCTAAACAACGAAAGGCCAGGATCACCTGGGAATGTGAGAAACTTGCCAAATGCAATACTGCACTGACACTCAGGAAGAGGCCAAAGCTCATCCTAAAAACAGAGGGGAGAAAAACAGTCAAGAATTTAGTGAGCTCTGACAAACTTTATCTAGAAAATTAACCCCATAAATTCAGTTTTGACCAGAAGTAGAAGTCAGTCAGTCTTGCCTCTATTCTAATTAGCTCCAACCCACACGCTAAAGTTGAGAAATAGGCCAAATAATTACACACCTTGGAAAATCCCAGTCTGTTTCCTTACATCACTTAGAAACACACCTAGAGTTCATTTAATTTTGAAAAAAATTTCAGAGTATTTAAGCCACTCGTTAGCCGTCACACAGTAAAGCAATTATTAGGTACGCTAAGAATCACTGTAATCTACTCACATTGGAGATGAATCACCTACTGCTTGCATGATGGATACAAGTATGCAAGTGTATACCGCTCCTCATAGGAAAACGTTTCAGCCAAACTCAGTCCAATGAGGCCTCACTACCCTGGTCTTCAGTTATTCACTCAGCTGGGCTCTGATTCTCTTTCTGGTCATCACCACCTTAAACTTCTGAAATCAGAAATAAAAACCTTCAGCATTTAATCAACATACTCTTATTAAGAGAAACCATATTATGAATGAACTTCCCCATATTTTCCAGGACGAATGTTCTTTTCAGTAAATGGTCTCTTGAGAACTGCTCTGTGAACATTTAAACTCTATGATTACAGTTCTTAAAATGACCAGAAGTCATTGCTCAAAAGCTTCCTTACTACACAATTACGAGGTCATGTGCTTCTCCCGTGCTTTTGTGCTACTCCAGCATGATTCAACTTTTGTTTGGGAAAACCAGACTTTGTGTCAGCAACAAAAAAATCAGTCTTTTATGGAAATCCATAAAATTAAAACTTGCATTATGGTTATGCCATCAAGCACATGGAAGTAAGTATTGGAAGGATTGTATTTTTAGTATGTTACCAGACATTGATTGTTTCTGTGCCGCATCTAACATTGTGAGAGGGGTTATCTCATATCATTTCATCTGGACATCACCCTCTGAGGTGGATACTAAAACTAACTCAATCTTGAAGAGAAAGAAATTGTTTAACAGGAATACCTGTGTCATCTAAAGTCACACAATACGCAAGTGAAGCTATTAAAGTAATTCTTGGAAAAGATCATCGAAGTCCTAATAGTAGTGGTGAGAATGGTGAGGAGGAGGCTGATTACATGAGACATAGTAGGAACTGGGGGCAGCTGGAAAACCCCTGGGTTGATGTACCTGGGAAGGCACCAAAGAATCAAAGGAGACTCGAGCCATGTCTAGTCATGAAACCAGTCTTCACTCATCACAAGTTACGCTCCACTTCAAGACTTCTGGGTATGGATTTAAACTGCTTTTGTGGGTTCAAAGTTACTGCAATAGGTTTGGCACTGATGTTTCTAACAGGTGTCTTCTTTCCAATTCTCCCACTAGGCTCTAAGGTCATCTGGGGCCTGTATACATAAGCTCTTGTTTCTCACCTCCTCTGCAAGAGAAGAACCAAATGCAGGAGGCTATAGTAGAAAGGAGCACTGACCTCCCAAGGGAAGGTTAAGAGATGGGCAATAGGGAGCAGAAAAGTGCAGAGGAAGACCAGGGATTACCACAGTGGAGGTCAGTCACCTGCTACTTGTATGATGACATCGGGATGGGCTCCATTCCAAAGTTAAGGCTCTCTTTGTCTGACAAAGGGGAATCAAGCCAATGATCCACAAACAAAGTTTTTTGGGTTTTGTTTTTCTTTAAATCCCAAGCTTAGTGAGGATTAGATCCTAATAAGCTACAATTTTGTATTGTGTTCCCCAAACTAGAAATCACAATAGATATTTGTCCTTTGTTCCTTGTCAGTGTTGTCAGACTCTAGTCTGTACACTAGTGTTAATCTTCACGATCACTGAACTTTCTATCTCTGGTTACAAAAGCTCCAGCCTGCATATATACAAACCAAACAATAGCCAGGGAAGGACAAAAGTTCATTCATGAGACAGTGTTAGAACTGCAACAGAATAGAGAAACTATTTTTTTTTTCCCTTTTAAATGGGGATGAAACACACGCTATAGATTATTCTCATTGTCTGTGCTGTCACAGGGTAGTTAGCGACAATTGCAGCTCATAACTCTTTCCTTCGTTCCTGCTGCTAAACATCCATTCAGACATTCAGTGGGGAAGAAGTGGGAAAGATTTTACTCGAACATGGAAGATCAACAGATTCTTGCTTGATTTTGGAACTCGTTCCATTTAAAAAACATGTTTTCTGATGTTAAAGGTTTACCATTTAGTATTTAATATTATATTAAATTAATAAATTAATAGAACATAATCAACACATTAAATTAATATTTAGTATTAAAGTTGCCTTTTGATAATATTAATAGTATTAATAATATAGCAATAATAATGTCTTTTAATAATATTTTAAAAATATTTTATATAGGACATCTAGACATGACCAGAGCCAAAGGCAGACCAACTGAATCACCCAGGCAACCCCCATTATTTTTTTTTTTATAAAGGGTTTAAATTCCCTTCCTTGTTCTGTTATACTTGTCAGTTGGATTCTGGGTTTAGTTGTATGAAAGAATATCTCATAGAATTCTTCAACATCCTGGTAGAAGTCAGATTTGCCTGCCTCAAAATGTAGCTGACCTGTCTCACTGCTTCATTTGACCACCGTCTCTCAAGTCTGTTTTATCCTAAACCATTTCTGCAAACTAAATGATAAAAATTTGTGTTTTTACAAATCCATTTATTCATTTATAAGATACTTTCTGAGTATCTATTATGTGCCAGGTACTGGGCTAGGGGCTGGAGATAGAAATGATTAAGTCATTCTCTCTAGATTCAAGGAACTTAAATATATTCTGTAACATCAGTACTAATATTTATTGAGTACTTAATATTTGCCAGGTAGTTTTCTAAGAACTTTATGTGTACAAGTTCATTTAATATATAATGGTATCCTTTTGAAGATAGATATATTATTATTATTATTATTAATTATTATTATTCCTATTTCACAGGTGCTGGGACTAGGCCCAGAGTGACGTGTCCGAGGCTACACAGGACAGTAAGGGGCAGAGATACGATTAAATGCAGGCACTCTGACCCTGAGTTCATGCTCTGAAAAGCAATGCGGTGATACAAAGAGGCGCTACGGGAACTGCAGACACAGTGTCTTACCCAAGCGGATGATGGAGGCAGGTCAAGGCAGACTTTCTTAATGAAATGGAGCTCAGGCTGAACCATAAAGACTGAGTAGGGTTAGCCATCAAAGGAATGAAGAAGAAATGTAAGGACACTGTGGAGATGAATAGCATGTGTGGAGAGTGTCGTACAGCAAGATGAAGGACCATCTTGAGGCCTTGCTGCTGCTGGTGGATGGGGTCGCAAGGAAATTGGTTTCAAGAGGGAGGGAGATGGTGGTTGCCAGTGAGGTTGGCGGGTGGGCCTTGTGGACCTCCTTAGGGAAGTTGGATCTTAGCCTATTCCTGATACTGAACTACATGTTGTGTTGGTTTTTGTTTTCTTTCCTTTTATTGTCTGTTTACATGGCTTTGAGCTACAATTTCTAAGCTGAGTAAATGTCAAGTCATTTTTCTGAGGCTCAGTTTCCTCATTATCATTTAAGGAGTTTGGTTTAAATGACAACTTAGATCCCTTCTAGTGTTGGGATTTATATCTGTTTATCTTACTCCTTTAGTCTCTTATTTGTGTGATTAAGTTCTTTGTAAAACTAAGCTTTACCGGGGCGCCTGGGTGGCACAGCGGTTAAGCGTCTGCCTTCGGCTCAGGGGGTGATCCCGGCGTTATGGGATCGAGCCCCACATCAGGCTCCTCAGCTATGAGCCTGCTTCTTCCTCTCCCACTCCCCCTGCTTGTGTTCCCTCTCTCGCTGGCTGTCTCTCTGTCAAATAAATAAATAAAATCTTAAAACAAACAAACAAACAAAAAAACCCAAAAAACTAAGCTTTACCAAGTATATCTATCTCTGCCGCAGCTCAATATAGAAGCCAGGTCTGGGGAACCCTGGGGTAATGATAGTTTGAAGGAGCGATGTTTCCCTTTATTCAATGTCAGTGTAGGAGACGGTCGGGATGTTAAGGAATGACGTAACAGTAGTAGAATTACAAGCTAGGAGTACATGCCAGTAAGGCCAAATTATATATTAGCGAGGCATGATTCTCATAAAACATCGTTACTGTAGCGTTTACTAGGCTTTTGTTCCTGGCCTTTCCCGATTGCAGTGAACTCTGATTCAGAGATGCAGCTTTGTCTTGTCATCTCTTTTCCTCAAGTGCCTCATTCCCATTTCTTGTTCTGCCAAAATTATGCTGTCCTGTGACCTAGTCACCTCTGCCCTCCTGGTCTCTTGTCCTCAACTATGACCTTTCTCTGTTTGGGGCCCTTGCTGCAGAACTCACATCTTCGATCTGCCCTGTTGCAAAACTATTTTTTCTCTCTTATTACAGTCAATGAGCTTTGCTTCCTACTCCTTTAAGTTTAGCTTAATCTCTTTCATGTTCCTTGGTAAAATTAGAATACATTTCCGTTTGCCAGTAGTTTCTTGAAAACTTCTGTTTGCAAAAACCTCCCAGTCAGGACTCGCAAGGCATAGATATGAGGGTAGATTTTTCCTTCCTTTCCCAGCTCTCTCTCCTGCTTCTTCTCTCATTCCCTCCTCTTTGCACCTTTCCTCCCCACCCAAAAAGGATGTAAAAGATCTTAAAAAAGAAATATGGTGCCACATGACAAGATCAAATGAAAGTAAAATTTTGCGATTGAGGAAATCAAGTTAGAGGGGAAATAAAAGAGACAAGTCAGGAATGAGGTTAATTTCAAAACAAGCATTAAGAGGTTCTTCCCCCAGGTATTTAAGAGGCAAGACACAAATTTGACTCTGAGCAGTTTAGCCCCTCGTGCTTAGGGGGAAACCTGATTCACTGTATCCAAAAGGCAGACTAACAAGCAGCACCAAGGTGAAGGGTAACATTTCTCAGCGCTGAGGGAGAATTGAGAAAATTTCTCCCATGGGCCCTCCTGAAGAAGGTAAACTATGTACAGTGCTCTCAACAACATCCTTATAAAAGCCAGTCACACAGATGACTTTTTAAAGGTCGATATTTTGGGGCTTGTATCATGCCAAAGCCAATTCAGTAAAGTAATGTTAGAGGGCTGCAAGGTAGTCCTGCTCTGCTGCTCTGTATGGGGCCAGTGAGCCCAGGGATAGATTTGAGGAGCTGGGGAGCAGCAGTGTGCATTCTGTGGTTCATTATTCACAAGAGGTGATGTCGTGGGGAAGGAGAGGGATTTCCGTGGCCAAATTAATTTGGATTTGCAAACTCTCTTTGAAGATTCAACATGCACATTAGCATAGAAAAAAGGGGCTCTGAAAAGTCCTATAGTAAAGGAAGGTACTTAAACCTTTGTTTAGCCTAATTTTTGTTCAAATATATTTAAACATAAAACTAGTGTTTATTACTATTTGTGTTTTCTCCTCAGTCCATTACTTGGGCCACTTCACTATGTCCAAGGAACAGATTAGTAGCTAATAATTTAATTGAGTTAATCACACACAAATGTTTATTTTTTAAAAAACATATTGGAATATATCAGCTTCTAGATTGTTACAAAATCATGGGGGAAATTGGGTGAAATTGAATTAAATTTCACTAAGAACTTCAATGACATTTTACTTTGGGTCAAACAAAAGTTCTTCCTTTTAGAATATAAGAAAATGTCCATCTTGGTATTTAAAAAAAATGACTACTTAAAATACTGCTGACATCAATTTAACCATACTCATTTACAATTTTTCACATATACTGAACATAAATTTAAAAAAATTTCAACTGCTAGTGGTTGAATTTTTTTTGAGCAAAGTGTTTCTATTTTAAATTAACTAATCATTTTTGCATCTCATAAGGCAACACCATGATTAACCTTAAAAGACAAACATTTCTTAGATATGCACCAAATACTTTCAGCAAGACTTGTATATTTAATCTCTAAATAAAAATGAACAATTAACAATAAATTGTATCTTAGTTTCCATTTTCAGTGTAAAGAGACGGAAATTAATGGAAGATATTTAAAGAAACACAGTTCCATGCCTTCTGGCTCTATAATTAGATGCGCAAAATTCTTCCTAGGTCTATTTTTTTCCCCCCAAGCAAGTAAACAAACAAATAAACAAGGATCAGTGAATGAATTGTGTATGAGTCAGAAGTTCTCCCCCAAATATTTCCCAAGCAGCACCTTTGCAGAAGTTAGCTCTTTTCCATTCTCAGTCCGTTCTTTTTCCTTTGGTTATACAAACATGTTATTTTGGGATCACTATTTATCTGAGGTATAATGCAGATTCCAGCCTATCTTCATTTTTAGAACCCACATGATAATTAAATTCTCTACTGAGAAAATTACTAGGCACAGAGAAGAAATCCTTCTTTACTACACTAGGCTTTCTTTTTGGGAAGAGTTTTGCACATTGGACATTTTTCAAAGATTTTAAAGATTATAAACGGTCAGTTGAAACCTCTAGTGAGACATATACTTCCCTTTTGAAAGTTATGGACAATCGAAGATGTGACAACTGGAGGGGGTCTTACCCCATCATTTTATAGATGCAGAGACTGAAGTTTAGGCACAGAAAGGGAATTTCCCATGATCACATACAAGTTGGTGCAAAAATGAAAACAAAGCCTGGATGTTCTTATTCCTAAACCAGTGGTTTCCCCATGACACCATGTTGATAACTTACAGAAATCTCTGTAGACAAATCAAATATTTTTTTTCTGTTGATGAAATAGGTTTGTAAAAGCAGGAAGTCATAGAGCTTATAAGTATATGAAGCACTGGCTGTATTTGTTAATAACACTGTAGCAACACAGTGAGTCAGAATATCCCAAGATATAAAGTGATTCTGGTGTTTGGAGGAAGCTTAACACACTCGGTCCACTTATTAGACTGAAAAAGTACACAAAATGTATTACTATCACACTGATCATCTTTGGTCCTCTTATTCTCTAACGTTTAACCACCATCTATATGTTGGTGACATTGAAATACACATCTTTAACCCAGACCTTTGCCCTGAAGTCTAGCATCATAACTCCAATTGCCAATGGAACATCTCTCCTAAGTTCCTCAGGGACCTTTAACCTAACCTGGTGAAACTTGAACTTATCATCTTGTGCCGTCAATCCTGTCCTTGTTCTGAATACCCATCTCAGGAATGCCCTCACCAGCCCTACAGGGTCCCAATCTGGAAATCTGGGCATCTCCCTGATGCCTTCCTATCCCCCAACCCTCACATCCAAACAGTCACCAGGTCCCAGAGCCTTGTTACCTTTTGCATCCATAACCTTCATTCCATCTTCCCCACATAGCTTTAGCTCGAGCTCTTGCCACTTTTGTTGTACTGCAACAGCCTCCTAGTTAATTCCCTGCATCTCCTATCAGTCTCTTTCAGACCACTAACCAGTCTTGTCTATTGCTCTGGCGACAGGGAATGCCATACTGTATTTACTTGGTTAGCAGAATCCTTTAAAATTCTATGTACTCTAGCAATTACTGTAGGTCCTCTGCTTAGGGAACTGGCTGATGGTAAAGGTATAAGCTGCTGGTATAGGTTGCTGCTTTAATTAATACTATTAATGTATTTTCTATGCTTCCTCCTTGTTTCATTGAATATCGTAGGAGAAAGAAAAAGGGAACATAGCAGGTATAGTTTGGGCTTTCTGGACATATAATTAAATAGGTTTTAATAATTTTCATGAAACATCTTAATCTCATCACTTACTTGGGAGCACCATTTATAGATAAATATAGAGAGAAAAGATAGAAATGGCAGTATCATCTGTCCTCCCCTTTAAAAGTGTTTATTTAGATCTAAGGAAGGTGTGAAGTCAGCAATGTACATAAATGTGAAGCAAATAAAGGTTTACAAGCAAGGTTTATAAAAGTGAACTCATGCTACGGTCATTGGGAGAAGTTCTAGAATGGTGAGTGTGTGTGTGTGTGTGTGTGTGTGTGTGTGTGAGCATGCTTGTGCACATGCAGGCTTAACAAGCGCATGTGCGGTTGTCTCACTTTCTCCCATTCACGGCAAATACAGTTTGGAGCCATTGCTTCATCAATGTCAAGACTGCCGCTGATAGGTCTAACTTCTGAAAAATGGCACGTGAACTTTCTGGAGGTTATAACGGGAATAAAATGCTCACACTCTTTATTCTCTTTACTATAATTTTCCTTAAAAGTTCACTGATTCTATCCCTTTCGTAGTTTCTCTTGCCACTATTTTTTTTAAAAAATCATACTTTTTCTTCAAAGAAATTGAAGAGTTAATTAACAGCACCTGCAATAACGAGGCGGCTGAATAGACCTCACAGCGTTCATAACCCTACCACACGAGGTAAGCACCTGGGACTACAAAAGGGCATTTCGGCTTCAATCCATAGATATGCATTTGATACCTTTCCAACCCAATACACTCTGCTGAATAATTTGTATGATTCTTATTCCAAAGAGGAATCCTTAAAAATTCATCAGTAGTCCCTACGTAGATACTTGCTAGCCTAACGCAGCCCAGAATCCCTCCCCTTCCTTTTATTCCTCTCACCATTCTAGAGTATTCTAAATAGTTAACATACTCAGGAAGCCTCACAACGCTCATAATCAGATTGTGTATGAGAAAGAACAGAGGCAGTTACGGGAAATTATACAGAAGCAAAACAGGTCCATAAAATCCTAGGACTTTCAGAGTTTGATAAGAATGCACAATCTGGGGCGCCTGGGTGGCTCAGTCGGTTAAGCGTCTGCCTTCAACTGAGGTCATGATCTCAGGGTCCTGGGATGGAGCCTGGCCTCCCTGCTCAGCGGGGAGCCTGTTTTTCCCTCTGCCCCTCCCCCAATTCTTGTTCTCTCTCTCTCTCTCTCAAATACATAAGTAAAATCTGTTTTGTTTTTTTTTTAAAGAGTGCCTAATCTAACATCCTCATTTTATAGAGAAACTGATTATGTCTCAGGAAGGTAATTCAGATTTAGGTTCCACAGCCAGTAAATAGGCAGATTGATACTAGCACCCAACATGATTATTTCTTGGAGGGCACTGGGGACAGGTAGTGTTATGGGAGCTGTTGCATCAAGGCCACATGCTCTGATCTAGCATTTAAAGAATGCTTCTTTCCAAGCCCTTATCATAATTGCCTCTGTTAGGGTTAAGCATGTGGGAACTGAGGAGAATGCTTTTATACAGGTCTGGAAATATGTAGAAGCACATGAGGTGGCAACTTGGGGTGAATGGGAAGGTTTTTATCTGCTACGTTTGCTCTGTTGGTTTGTTCCACTGCTTGCCACTTCTTGCTAGAGAATTATACCACCTGGCATAATGAGCACATCAAGTAGGCCACATGTGGCTTCAAACATTTGCATCAAATGACTGGAGGGTTCACTGCCTGCCTTGTTTCCTTTCTGTCTCTCTTGTCCCTCCAACCTCCTTCCTCCTTCCTTTCATTTATTTAATATTCTTTCCTTTCTCCCTTCCTCTCTCCCTTCCTTCCTCGTGTATTTATCAGTGTCTACCATGTACCAGACACTGTAATAGGTATGGCAAAAAGAAAGATTAGAAACTCACAGTCTTTATCTGCAGAGTTCAAGGTCCAGTGGGGAGGATAAATACAGAAACATACACAAGGTAAATGCAATGTCCTAAGTGTTAACATAGAGTTCCTTGCAAAGTATTGTGGGAACCCAGAGGAGGGAAAACCTAAGAGAGTTGGGTTGAAAGAGAGAGATAACAGGGAAATGATAGGAAAGGCTTCAAAGATTTCAACAGCAAGGACCACGTTCATTTCACAAGCATGTGCTGATGATTGTTCTAGGTACTGGAGATCACTGAAGTAACCAGCCCTCTCAGTTCGTCCAAGATTTTCTTGGTTTCAAAACAAAAAGTCTCACATCTTAGAAGCTACCTTGGTTCTGGCCAAACCCAGATGGTTGGTCATTCTACTAGGGACAGAGTGGCAAATAAGACCAAGGCTATCTTTGAATTTATAGGCTTTTGTCTAGCATGGGGAACACACACTAAACACTATAATTACAAAATATGTATTTTTATTTAGTTACAGTCATTTAACTGATAATTTAAAGTATTTTATTTTGATATAAATCTAACAAAGAAAAACAGTTCTGTAGGTCAGAGAATATTTCCCTAAGGAATGTTTAGGCTGAGACTTTAAAGAGAAGTAGGCATTAACCGAGCAAAGAGCAGCAGTAAGAGGAAACAGCACAGTGTAACATGAAGACAGAGTAGTGCTCTGTGCAGTGGAGAAATGGACAGGAAGCCAGCATGTCTGAACGAATGGTGCCCGATGAGGCTGGAGACATAGCAGGGTCAGATGATGCCGGCTCTTAAGGGTCATGTTAGAGACTTATAAGTTTATACTAAGAACAAAGGAAAGTCATTGCAGGGTTCTAAGGAGGGCTGACATGATCAACATTTTTTAAAGAGGTTACTCTGGCTATTGTTTGGAACATGAACTTGGAAGCAGGATTGGGAGGGGCTGTGTCAGAGCAGTGAGGAAGCTATTGCTCTAGTCTTAGATATAGACTTGAACCAGATGGACGACGGCAGAAGAGGTAAGATGAGGACAGGTGAGAGAAATTATCGAACTGACAGGACTTTGTTGGTTGACTGATTGTCAAGAGTGAATGCAAAATGAGGTGCCATTTACTGAGATTACTGAATTACTGAACCCAGGAGGATTGAAAGACAGATCAATCTTGGCAATAATGCTTTCGAGGTGCTTACAAGATATCCAATGAGATGTATCAAGTAGACATTTAACTGTGTCTGTGTTCAGAGTGCAGAAGAGAGTATGGAGGTAGAGATGCAAATGTGGATGTCGTCAGCACAGAGATGCCACAAGAATGGATGGTATTACCTGTAGAGCCTGAGAAGAGTGATATGAGAAGAGGATTGAAATGAGATTCTTTCCTAGTTAGATGCAGTAGAAGAGAGGAGACTATTTGCAAGAGAGCCATTGAACAGACGTATTGTGGAATCAGAGCCAGTTAAACAAGAGATTGAAAACCAAAGAGGATTAATGAGTAGATAAAATAGAAGCTTCCTTGGAAAGAGGGAGTGATCAAGGCATCAGTGAACCCAATAAGGTGAAGGCAAAATTGCAGTAATGAATGGTTGAATGAGCAAGCTAGCTGGAAGGTTAAGAGAAGGGTGATTTTCATTGAGTGATTTTGGAGGTTGTACTGTTTCACTTGGAAGACAAGTTCCTTGGCGCAACCATGGGAGGAAATGGCTATGTCAGAAATGAATGTAAATATCCACATCAAAGTTAAAGTCTCCTAGGATGATGGCTAAAGTTGGGGTAGAGAAAGACACAGAGTCTCAGACACAGAGTCCACAATAAATGAAGGGGATGTGATTGGGGAGTCAGTGGATGATTGCAATGAGGAGAAAGGATGGTTTAGCTCAGTGGTAGAAGCCTCAACATCAACATAGATGTGGTTTTTCTTCCAGTTTTATTGAGATATAATTGACATACGACAGTGTATTCGTCCAAGGTGTACAACATAATGATTCGATATATGAATAAATTGTAAAATGGTCACCAGTAAGTTTAGTTAATGTCGATCACCTCATATAGTTACAAACTATTTTTTTTCTCATGATGAGAACCTTTAAGATCTACTCCCTTAGCAACTTTCAAATATATACTGCAGTACGGTTAACTACAGTCACCATGCTATACATTATATCCTCAGGATTTATTTTATAACTGGAACTTTTACCTTTTGACCATCTTCACCCATTTCCCCTATGGCCCAATCCCTTCCTCTGGCAATCACCTATCCATTCTCTGTGTTTATGAGTTTGGTGTTTTTATATCCCACATATGAGTGAGATCATATAGTATTTGTCTTTCTCTGACACCTCATTTAGCAGAATGCCCTCACCGTCAACCCATGTTGTGAAAAATGACAGTATTTCCTTCTTTTTTATGGCTAAAAAATATTTGTGTGTGTGTGTGTGTGTGTGTGTGTGTATCACATTTTCTTTATCCATTCATTGATCAATGGACACTTAGATTACTTCCATGTCTTGGCTATTATACATAATGCTTCAATGAACAAGGGGATTTAGATATCTTTTGTTTGTTTGTTTATTTGTTTCCTTTGGATATATACCCAGAAGTGGGATTACTGGATCATATGATAGTTCTATTTTTAATTTTTTTGAGGAACCTCCATACTGCTTTTCATAGTGGCTGCACCAATTTACATTCCCACCAACCGAGCACAGGAGTCCCTTTTTCTCCACATCCTCACCAGCACTTGTTATCTCTTGTCTTTCTGATAATAGCCATTCTAATAGGTATAAGGTGATAGCACTTTGTGGTTTTGATTTGCATTTCCCTGATAATTAGTGATGTTAGTGCCTTCTTATACACCTGTTGGCCGTTTGGATATCATTTTTGGAAAAATGTCTATTCCGTTCCTTTGCCCATCTTTTAATGGGATTGTTTGTTTTTGTTTTTCTATTGAGTCGTATGAGCTTTTAAAATTGGATGTTAACCCCTTATCAGATATATGATCTGCAAATACTTCTCTCCCATTCTGTAGGTTGCCTTTACATTTTGTGGATCGTTTCCTTCACCATGCAGAAGCTTTTTTGTTTAATCTAATCCCACCTGTTCATTTTGCTTTTGGTGTCAAATCCTAAGAATCATTACCAAGACTGAGGTCAAGTTTCTTGCTGCCTATGTTTTCTTCTAAAAGTTTCATGGTTTCAGGTCTAATGTTTAAGTCTTTAATCCGATTTGAATTGATTTTTGTGTATGGTATAAGGTAGGGGTCCACTTTCACAGCATGTGACTATACAGTTTTCCCAGCACACTTCGTATATTCTTGGCTCTTTTGTTGTAAATTAACTGACCATTTATTTTTCTTCTTAAAACCAGGAGTTGGAGTGGGGACTGCTATGGGGGTGAGGAGCAAGATCTAAAAGCGGTATGGGAAGCAAAGTCACTGTTCCCACTTTTCACTCCTATGTTACATGAAAGGTAAAAGAAGGAATGTCTCCCTTTGAGAGTGTTGTGGAAAGTGTAGAGAACAGCCAGGTTTCAGGTAAGGCAGGGAGATTGAGGAAGTTGAAAATGGAAATATATAATTATTATGTTCTGAAAAGTGTAGCCAAAGTGCTTGGGAGACAGGAAGTAATAGAGTTTGGGGTTCAAGCTGTCTGGAGATGATAGCTTGGTTTAACAAAGGAGGTTTCTCATGAGTAGTAACTGGCAAAACCAGAAATAAGTGAAAGGTGGATTAATTTCCTTTTGGGGGATGCTAAGTGTTTGGGCTTGGTAACAGGGCCGGAGTACGTTGTAGTGGGGAAACAGGTATCATTTTCCTCATGGTCCTGTCTTCTAGGGAGTTGTATTGAGTGTGGCAGGTGTGGTTGGAGGAAGCTCTATGAGTGGTTCTGAATGAGGCAAAGCTCTTAATTAAGTATGCTTTGATGCTTGGTTATGTATCTCTCACCTAACATTGAATGACTGCTTTGTTCCAATGGGTCATGGCTTTCCAAATTTTGTTCTGCCAGATGATAACCATTACTGTATATTTACCTAGGTTTATTTTATCCATCCATTTCCTTCAATATCTGTCTCAATATTTAGAAATGTTTGTTTCCTTAGCTGAGTTTCTTAGGTCATGGATGATAAACCTGGCCTGGTGATTTCTTTGGCACTCAACTGGCTCTCCATGTGACCTCTAACAACCTCATTGCAATGTGAAAGTTCACCTTTGGAGTTTCCTGATGCAGGACCTGAGGGGAAAAAAAAGAACACTAGCATGCTAAGAGTCAAAGATTACTTTCAATATTTTTATAAATTATTTCCTTTCTACTGCAAAATGGCCAGTCAGAGATTACTTGCTGTTATTTAATAGCTACAGGATATAGAAAACTTGAGAATACGTCAAATTTTAGGCATGGACATAAGAGTTAAAATTTAGAAATAAAAGACTATGAATTTGAGCTTTCCTATGCTCTGTAACCATACTCTGCATATTGTGTTTACCCCTGAGGGTGAAATGGTTCAGCTTGATCAGCTGGCCCCACAAAGATGTCTAAGCCCAAATCCCTCCTGGCTTTTGTTTATGTAACATTCTCTCCTTGGCCTTATCACAGATAGGCCAGAGGGCTGCAATCCTTATCTAGAAAATACAACCACAGGTTTCTGCCTAACTTGCTAATGCCATTTACTTTCAGGTCTTCAAAGAAGAGAGACAGGCTTCTATTCAGAATTACCTACAGCTAGTCTAAGCTGTCTCATTCCTGTGCTTGTGGTACAGTCTTGAGAAAGGGAAGGCCTGGGCAGACTTTTCTTGGTATATGATGCCACCTTTATTCCCTGTTCTTGACTGGGCCTAGATTTGTTTGATTATGAGTTGTGTTTTCTTATTTATATATATTACTCTTTGTGAGTAATTAAACCTCAGGTCCCATGCTCTATTGTCTGCTTTAAAAATAAATAACAAAAACAGTTAGTGCTGTGTATGCTCACGGAAAGATAAAGAACCAAGATCCCTGGAACTGTGATCCCGTCTATCCTGCAAAAATATTCCACTCCTCCAAAAAAAATTCTGTAGAAACACGGATGAACTTCTCTTAGACAGCCTGACACTGTTCACAAAAATTTAGAGCTACTTTCCCAGAATTGTCTATAGAGCCACTTCATAAGCCAACCGAGAAAATATGGCTCATTCTCTGGTAGTTAGAGACTCAATCTTAAAAACAGAACAATCAGTACAAACCCCCTATTATTATCCAGTGTGGTTGCCCACCTTATTTATAAAAACTAGCTCTCGATGAATTTTGAAACTTTTCAAAATACCAAGACATCGCCCAAGGTAATGATTTGTCACTGTTGAAGATACTAGTACATTGAATTTGAACAACTGAATTGAGGATCAGAATTTGAGTTGGAGTTCCTACACCCAGGATGTTGACCTTGTGAAAGTCATTTACTTTTTTAAGTCTCCATGTCTTCATTTGTGAGACATAGTTAATAATTATCCCTTGAGTTATGTCTTGAGGTCCTATTAGGTGTGCTCTCTGCACATGTGGCATGATGACTTCTTGTTCTTACAGGGATTGGATTAGACAGTGTTTGTGCACTGGTTGTATGACCGAGAGGTGTTATATAATTAACATACTTCAGGCCTGGAAACAAGTGAAAGGAAGTTCTGAAATGTTTAGATTATTCGTGGCTTCACCAGAGTAAATATTTGACTTACCAAGGTGCCTGGAACCCAGTGGATATTTATCAAATGGATAAATTTACTGAGTACCAGGACTTCAGGAGAAAATCAATAGCCTTACTCATGTCCTGGTAGAATCAGTGAATAAATGAATGAATAAAAATACTTACTGGTAAAATATACATTCTTGCATGTTAAGGGAAGTATCTGACATTATTTAACACTTGCATTTCACACGTTAAGAAGGTTACACTTGAGGTTTGGTTTCCTGTAGACAAAAATTCTGATTAATAGTCAACTAAAGAAAATAAAAGAGGAACTACTTCTATTTCTTAGCCTGATCATCCACTCTGGGCTCTGTTTGAGGATAAAAAGCCATTAATTCTTTTTAAAAAGAACAAATTCTCAACATTTGCTGCAACATGGACAGCACTGGAGGAGATAATGCTAAGTGAAATGAGTCAAGCAGAGAAAGACAATTATCATATGATTTCTCTCATCTATGGAACATAAGAACTAGAAAGATCGGTAGGGGAAGAAAGGGATAAAGAAAGGGGGGGTTAATCAGAAGGCGGAGTGAAGCATGAGAGACAATGGACTCTGAGAAACAAACTGAGGGCTTCAGAGGGGAGGGAGGTGGGGGAATGGGATAGGCCAGTGATGGGTAGTAAGGAGGGCACGTATTGCATGGTGCACTGGGTGGTATAAGCAACTAATGAATCATTGAACTTTACATCAAAAACCAGGGATGTACTGTATGGTGACTAACATGATATAATAAAAAAAAATAAAAAAAAAAGCCATTCCTTCATTTATTACTTCAGTAATCACTTTATCAAGCACTTTTGTATGATGGGTGCTGGTGGGTATTCTGAATGAGACATTCTCCCAGTTTTTGTGAAGCTTACATTTGTACTTTGGAACTTTCTCAAATCCGAAGGCTCCTGGTAGGCAGATAATCACAGCCAGTGGTGTTGGATCCCTCCACACCAACTATTTCCACAATAATAGTATCATCATCTTACTGTTCTATTGCCTGGAAAGGGCCCTACTGGCAATACAAAAAGGAAGTTACCTGAAAAATTGAGACCAGATCAGAAAAGCCCTCTGCAGGGGATTTATGACTTCCAGGGTCTCAGATAGCTACCCACTGTCATTTCTCAATTGTAATAATAGTAATAATAATAATAATAAATTCATATAGTGCTTTAGGCATTATCTTCATTTCATATATAAAAACTGGGACTCAGAGAGCCAACTAAGCGTAGTTGGGAGGTGACGTTGTAAGGGTAATTTAGGTATCTTAATTCCCAGCCCAGGGCACATTCAAACATACCATGATGTCTTTCTTCTAGCTACTCCTTTACCCTTCATTTCTGTATTAAAAATTCACAAACTTTACTTTAGGATATGCTAGAAAAGAAAAATGTGAAAACTTTGCTCACAAATGAAAGAATAAACTAGATTTTAATCTGAGGATTGTTTAATTGACAGGTTCATGGACATCAAGAAACAGCATTAGTGACTAACTTACGGTAACATCCAGAAATGTTTTATCCATGTAGGGTTTGTTGTGTGATAATATCAACAAACTCTTACAAATGCATATGATAGACATTTTATTTATCAGAACCCACAAGAAATGTATAGAAGACACCTCAGAGTTGGTGTGATTTATTTGGTCTAAACAAACGAACCAAATATGGTTAAGAATGGATCCATGCAAAGATGTTTTTACCTTGGGATTTTTACTTAATCAGCTTTGAAACAGTGAGACCCCGCCTAAGCCAGCATCCGTGAGTGAGGTGGTTTTTATATTGGTGATAGGACCACTTGTGTAGGCATTGTAATAACATAGCCCGCTGGTGGAGAAGTTGCATGAGCAATGACTTCGTGAGGGTCTTTGAATCATTCAGCTGAATCATACTGAAGCCCTATGCATGGGGTGGGTCTAAACTTTCAAGGGTGCTCGGAAGATAAGTAGCAGCTTTTTTATTTTAAATGAGGGGCTTTGAACTTGGAGAGCTCCATTTGAAACCTAGCCCCACTGCTTCTCAGGTGTGTGCCTTAGATTCTTCATAATCCTGCATCTCAATCGCCTGTATGTAACATGAAAACTATGATACCTACATCATAGATTATTGGGACGATTAAATGAGACATTAGTTACCAAGCGGTTAGCATCCTCTCTGGCACACAGTTGCCATTCAGCAAATAAAAACTTCTAGAGCTATAGAAGGAAAAGCTATTACATTCTTACTGACCAGTGACTACTCAGTATCTGTTCTAGTGAGAAAGAAAAAAAGAAATGTAAATATTCCAATGATTCATGCACACGGAAGTAGGAGAGAATCCAAAGAAATAGGTCCTATATCTGAATAGCACATCAAGTTTCAAAATGCAGGCTAAGTATGGGCAATGAATGGGTCTTGTCATAAATAGCCCTGGCCTTCTTTGACATTATTATAATTCCTGATGAAAAGAACTATAAATCTGTGTACATAGGACATCATATTTCAACCCAAGCCCAAGAGGAGTTAATTCTGGGGAATATGATGCAAACCTATCCAAAGGTTTTGCGTAAGGGATGA
Organism: Ursus americanus; assembly: GCF_024610735.1. NCBI lineage: Eukaryota > Metazoa > Chordata > Mammalia > Carnivora > Ursidae > Ursus > Ursus americanus. The sequence continues at coordinate 47,459,856 of NC_142135.1, forward strand.
AGCAGCCAGCTGGGAGACTTCTTCAGAAGAGGGGAGACAGATGAACACATCCGGCCTCATTACGAAACCCTCGTGAGGCGGTCATCGGTGGGAGACCGCAGTATGGTATTTATCATTCAGTGAAGCTCAGATCCTTTGGGTGTGGGAATTTAAAATAATCTGAAAGAGCTGTTGATCCATATTACTTGGGGTGGAATCTTGGTTTTATCGCTTACTGTCTGGCTCGCCTTGGGCAATTTTACCAGTATTAGTTTTCTACTGCTGTGTAACAAATTAACCTACTTTACCTTAACACAACACCCGTTCATTAGCTCACAGTTCTGCAGGTCAGAAGTCCAGGAGGGTGTGACTGGGTTCTCTGCTCTCTGGGGTCTCAAAGCACAGAGGTCAAGCTGTCAGGGAGGCTGGGTTCTATCTAATCTGGAGGATCTGGGGAAGAATTCACTTCCAAGGTCATCCCTGTTTCTCACGACCATATGTCTTGAGGTTCCATTTTGTCACTGTCAGCCTCTAGCCATTATCTTTCCTCCGAGCCCATTTGCATTCTTTGTCACATAACCTTCCTCCATATTCAAAGCCAGCAATAGCTTGTTGAGTCCTTCTCATGCTTAAATTCTCTCTGACTTCCCCTTCTGCTTGCAGCTGGAGAAAACTCTTCTTTTAAAGAACTCGCTTGACTGGGTCAGACTTATCCACATTGATCTCTGAACCTTAAAGGAAATTGTCTTGGAACTTTAAGTACATCTATAAAATCCCATCAACAGTAGCGCCTATATTAGTGTTTGACTGAATAACCAGGGGATGGAATTTTGGGGGTTCCTCTTTAGGATTTTGCCAGCCATATTACTTAACCTCTCAGCTTCAGTCTTCTCATCTATAAATTGGGATAATAACAGTGCCTAGTTCATGAGGTTGTTGTAGGGCTTAAACGGTGTAATATATGTAAAGCGCCAGAACAGTTCTGGCACATAAGAACAGGATTGCTAAGCATTTTAGTATTATTATTAGTTTTGAGGCCTACTGGCCCTAATCCTAAAGTTGGCACCTAGCCAACTCTGCGGTGGTTCCAGGGGTGAGTAGCAGAGCCTGTAGCAGTGGTAGCGGTGACAGGGCAGAAATAGACATTTCTGGTGGGAGAGAGCAGGGATGTTGCAATGCCAAGCAGACAGCGAGGTACCCAACAGAAGGGGGCACAACCAGAAAAGGAAGGAAGAAAACACAGAGCTCACTGGTGGCTGACCAGTTAATCTGGAGCACGCTGGCAACATCTTCCGTGGACTCCCAGAAATGCTCAAGCGGGTACCTTCCAAGGTAAGCTCTAGCTCTGTGTTAAAATCCCTGGGGAGCTTTTCAAAGACACTTAGCCTGGGCCTTACCTTAGGCCAATTAAATTAAAATTTCAGGCCTGTGTCTAAACAGATTTTTAAAAGCTCCCTAAGTATTTCCATGTCCTAGCAGGTCCCTACAAGGCGAAAGGGAACTATGGAAACACAAAATACTCCTGAAAGAGATCAAAGAATTATCATTCCTGATTGATCACACTATCCAGGACTAAATATGAGACCATCAAATCTCTTTGTTCTTTGGGGCCGAGAGCACCTGGCCTTCCAGTGGGACAAATGGAGAGCAGTTCCGGCCTGGCTGTAGCCCAGGGTGGGTTAGCAGCAAGGAGAGACAGTACTTCGGGGGGGCTGATGGGTAGGGGAGCAGTGTGAGGAGAACTGGGCTTACACTGGAAGCAGCAGCAGGTGTAGGGAACTTCTCTCTCTGGTCAGCCCCACACTGGCCTACCAGCCACTACATAACACTAGTATTGGGCATGTGCTGGGGGTCTAGACTCAAAGTAACAAATGCCGGTGGAACTTGAGCTAATCCACTGTGGTTATTACTGAAATCCTTGACTTTTCCCTGTAATTGCCCTGGTCTAGGGAAATCAGGGTTACCGGTAAGGGGTCAAATTTGCTGGGTTTTTTGTGTTGTGTGTGTGTGTGTGTGTGTGTGTGTGTGTGTGTGTGTGTTTCAGCAGCAGACTCATGTTGGCTGGCATTAAAGCTGAATTAAGAGCACATATCAGCTGGGTGAAATGGAAAAGCTAGCTGGAAGTAGATTCAATATGGTTGACAGTGAGGAAGTCAGCTCAGGATTTCAACTTGGCCTTTGCTGATCCGTAGGGAAGACAAACTACATGATGATGAGTTACCAATATATTAAAATGTGTGTGTGTGTTTTCTGGAATGCCTCTTTTTATATAGCTTTCTAGTAAAATTTAACTTTTTTTTTTTTTAAAGATTTTATTTATTTGACAGAGATAGAGACAGCCAGCGAGAGAGGGAACACAAGCAGGGGGAGTGGGAGAGGAAGAAGCAGGCTCATAGCAGAGGAGCCTGATGTGGGGCTCAATCCCGTAACGCCGGGATCACGCCCTGAGCCGAAGGCAGGCACTTAAAAAATTTAACTTTTAAACATGCCCTTAAATGATAATATTGCCGGTAGGGTCTCACAAAGTGCTTTTAATCTTTATCTTTAAGGCACTTTCCTGAAAAGTACATTTCCTGGCCAATTACACCACCCTACTTGATCTGGGGTCTTTCGGCTGGCCAAGATACTGGTGGAAGAAGTTGCATGAAACTGAGACGGTGGGCACTTTCACTTCTCTTCATGGTGAACGATTTCCCAACTTTAAATTGGTTTTCTTATTGTGCCCACTTGACGTGACTTCCTGTCTTAGGGCTCAATGCAGATGTGAATTATTAAAGATCAAACTAATAGAATGATCAAGTGGAAAAATAGATTATAGGCTGCAGAGATCTTTCAGCCCGGAACCTAAACTGAGGGGAAGCTTGGGCCACATGGCAAAAAGATCCAAAGTGATTCCTGAAATAGAATCCAGCACTCTGGAACATGTAGACATATGATAACAAATAGAAAGCAATAGTTTTTGTTTCTTCTTTAAGATGTGTCTTTACTAACTAAGGACTTATCAAAACAGTCCCCAAATCAAGCAGATAGAAATATAAAGGTCACTCTAATAGCTATATTCTCAAAGCCACATTGGTCCCATAGCTGTGAAATATGTGTGTTTTCCAAATTATGGAAAGATAATTGACTAGAATAGTTTTGAAGATATTAATTATTTAAAAATTTGTTTTATAGAATTTATTTAGTTGGGTTAAATTCATCATTCTTTGGATGCTTTTAATCATTCTTTGGATTTTTGATAGTATTCACCCAAAAAGCATTTTTAAACTCTTTTAAAATAAACATAACAGGATAGGGTATCATTAGCTCCATGCCCAAGCACAGAAACCAGCCCTGAGATGCTTCTCACAGCCACTGACCCAGCCTGGAGAGCAGAAGCAGGCTGCAACTTATTGCATTCCGAGCTCAGCTACCTTTCCAATAGAATCTCTAGTTTTTAAATATAACTTATGGCTTTGCAGAAAACCAATCAGTGATCTGAATTGTTAGAGATCTGATTTAGCTATTCCAGATTTTTTTTTTTTTTTTTCATTTTAAAAATGCAAAACTGCCTGAGAATGTTGAAGTCCCAGCAAGAAAAGGCCAGTGTTATTTTGGGCTGTCTCCGAAGACTATCATAGAGAAGGGAGGGAGGAAAACGGAGGTAGGCACATCTGGGATGCTATTTTCAGGCTCCTGGATTCCAGAAAGACTCTGAAAAGCTGGAAAGAGACCAGAAGTGTAAAAGGAAATGATTAATGAGTGAAGTTGGGGCAGAAGAACTCTAGATTGCTTGTGCAGGGTATGACTGAGACCTTGAAAACCAGAGAAAACAAGGAAAAGCAGGAAAAAAACCCTCACCTGTATCAGTCCCCAGGGGGACTATCACACATTTTCAATGAACCAGAACTAAAATTATGTTAAAGAGAAAGAAGGAGAGAGAAAGAGAGACATTGGTTGCGTTGGTTTTGAACCCCCCCAAGACCATGAAGCTTTGGATCGGATATCCTGGGGGCAGCAGTGGCTCTCAGCCCTGGCTGCATATCAGCTTCCCCAGGAGAGTTTAAAAAAAAACACCCACACCCAGGCCTTATCCACAAAGGCATAGTACTAACAACAGCTTTCAACCTGTAAAGATTACAATGACACTTGTAGGTTACACGCAAATACATTTTAAAAAGTAATATTCAAGTTACAGATACTTCAAAATAGCAGCATGGTATTATACGTTATTGTAAAGGAAATCTTAAAGGTAGTTAAACGGTTAAATAGGAAAACTTTTCATTTTAATTTGAAGAATGGTAATAGTCACACAACAATTTATTATGATCTTTTAACAAAGACTAAACAAAGCTATGGAGACTATCTACCTAGAGATTGGTGTTTCTCAAACACTGATTTGCTAAAGAGTCATCTAGGTGGTCTTATTACGATGTAGTTTCTAATACGATTGGTCTGAACAGAGCTTGGGATTCTGTTTCTACGGTGTGGCTGATTTGCTGGTCTAGGCATATTACGTGGAGCAGTAGGCTGCAGTATTTTAAATGGCCTCCTTTCCCATGTTCTCAGACCTGGGAAACCTCCCGAAATGATTTCTACGTGAGATTTGTCACGTTTATTTCCAATCCAGGAGGGTGGAGTTGGAAGAAGAAAGACTGCTTTTTAGTGTATCATCAATGACTCAGCATTTACCTTAAAAATATATAGGTCATGGGGAAACACTTTGTAGTTAAAGAAATTTCATCCCTACCATGCCCCAAAAGAGTTAATTCACGCTTTCCAAAATTATGTCTTGACTTGAAGTGAAATGTTAAATGCCATAAATAAACTATCAGCACACACAAAAAAGCAGCAATTTTTTTACACTAAGAAACTAACTTGTTCCTGATAAGTCTGGCTGTTCTGCTAACATAAGGTGCGAGATATGTGGTGAGGAACGTAAAGAGGCCACAGGGAGAGCCAAGCGAGGCCAGGGAGCAGATGGACTTGGAGTTAACATCTTAAAAAGTGTTTCAGATCATACACCATACCTAAGAATATTGCACATGTTCTTTTGGAAATGTTTTCTTTCTTCTTAACACAAGTGGATTAAGCAAACACAGATTCTCCCCTTTAAATAAAAGCATACCACAGGCTCATTGTTTCTTTATAGGAATTTCTGAATAAGACTTTCTTTAAAAATGATGAGTCCTTACCAACTCTTAGTTTAGCTTTTTTTCCTCCCTTTAAGTTTGAATTTTTTGAGCCTTCAAAATACCCGTAAAGTGTCAGAGTGTTATGTTTTCAAATGCTCATCAATTTTTGGCACAGAGAACAGACTAATTTAAAACTCAAAGTATTTTAAATCCATGGCCACTGTGCTTATAAGTCATAGTAAGACGTTCTTAGAATCCAATCTAGTAAGATAATAAGCAAATAGTGTTTGATCAACTGGTAGAAATTAAAGAGGAAGTAATGTACTCTTCCTATTGGATATTTTTTCTATTTATTTATTTATTTGACAGAGAGCAAGACAGTGAGAGAGCACAAGCAGGGGGAGCAGCAGGCAGAGGGAGAGGGAGAAACAGGCTCCCTGCTGAGCAGGGAGCCCCATGTGATGCAGGACTCGATCCCAGGACCCCGGGATCATGACCTGAGCTGAAGACAGTCGCTTAACCTACTGTGACAGCCAGTCGCCCCATATTGGGTATTTTTTCTAATCATATTCCCAAATATTCATAGTCTTCCATATTTCAAAAACCACACGAGAGTTACTTAAAAAGGTGGTAGAAACTGCTCCGAACTTGGAGGTTGTGCTCTTGCCGAAGTTGCACTACTAAAAAAAGGATGAGAAAGGCCTTATGTTTTCCGCATCCTTGTCCCAATGGCTCTTGCCTGCACTGATCTGAGAACGTCTGTGTCTGAGCATTCAGTATGGTAACCACCAGCAAAGCGTGACCGCTGAGCGCTTGAAATGTGCTTTGTCCAAACTGAGGTGTCCGGTAAGTATAAAATACATATTCGATTTCCCCGACTTGGTATGAAATATAATATAAAGTACGCTATTAATAATTTTTATATTAATTTCATGCTAAAATATTAGCATTTTGTGTGTAGTGGGTTACATAAATTATTAAAACTGTTTTTACCTTTTCTTTTCACCGTTTCAAAAGTGACTACCACAAAACTTAAACTCATGCTTGTATGTGTATTGGACAGGGTTATTATATAGTAATTATCTAGATTATTCATTTTTATTTTGGAATAATATTCTGTTTATTGGATATTTGTTATCCCTAAGCCAAATACTTAACCTGTATTAACTCACTTAATCTAATGATCTCCACTTTACGAGTGAGGATATTGGGCTTAGAGAGGTCACGTAACTTGCCCGAGTCACACTTCTAGTAAGTGGGAGAGATGGGTTCAAACGGACCTCTGTCCAAGGTCAAAGCCTCTCAGCCAGGTTGTTACAGGTCAGGACCAGGGTGAGGTAAGGGAAGAATCTGCCTTTGGGCAAAATTTAAGAACACTAAAAACCTCAGTAATCAAGGTATATAATATTTTAATGGATTTTTAAAAAATCAAAATTAGTGCAAAAGTTCCATAATGAAGAAACTATCAACATTTTAAACAAAGACAGCATTTGTTTCTGGACTTGCATGATGTGGCCCTACTCGCCTCACCCCAATCCTGGCCGCGACCATCAGTCCACCTTCCTGAACGACCGCTCGCTGTTTCCATATGTGTTACCTTTTCAATACATTCAGCTCCTGGAGAGGGGCCTAACCCTCGCATTTCATAACTGGTGCCCGTGGCTCTCAGGCCTAGTGAACTACATGGGAGGTACTACTGAATATAGGAATAGCAAAGAGACTAAAAGGAAATAGACCCAAGTGTTTAGAGAGGTTTTTCTCTGTGTGTGTGGTGGGACCAGGGTGATTACCGCATTGTCTATATATAAAACATTAGCAATTAAAAACAAACATTTAAATTTTGCTGAATAAGCTGTGAACTTGATTTAAAACTGTGGAGTAAGCACATCTAGCTGAGAAAGGTTCTTAAAACAACAATTTTACACAATGGATGAAAAGCCATGACTTTCACAGCCAAACTCAACAAATTGAGTATACTATTGGGAAATCCTGGCCGGTCCATTTATTTCCCATTGTTCAGTATGTGAATCGTAGGGTGACCTTTTACAACAGGCCTTTCCAAACACCAACTGTATGACAGGGGCCCCTAAGCAGACTAAAAGAACTCAATCATTCCTCTATATTGGAAGGCCTTCATCAAGAGGTTCCAAACAGAATTTCTCGTGGAACTTACAAATCTTATCACTAAATGTATACAACGGTCCATATCTCTTTGTTCCCTTTTCCAGCTAAGCTGCTTCAAGAAATAACCAACTCCCCAATTCCACTTCTTAACCTCATTTCCCTGTTCAGTTCACTCCCTTCTGATACCCACCCTCTCCCTACACAGAAACTACCTTTGTTATGGTTTTCAATGATCTCCTTGTGGTCAAATCTAATGGACAATTCACGGTTTGCATTTCTCGTTCTGTTAGCTGCCTTTGACACAGTTGACCACTGCCTCCTTTAATTACTCTTTCCTTGGCTTGATTCTATATTCTTCTGGTTTTCATCCACATTCTTGGATATTCCTTCTGAACTTCCTTCAAAGGAATTCTGTAGTGGAAACACCCCTTCATCTCTGTCTTTTTTCCCCTGCCATAAAATCCCCCTATCACTGATGTCTCCCCAGTCTTCATCATATGTATCTATCTCCTTTCACCTTTAGAAACCTTAATTCTTACTATGGGTTCGTATTGCTCCCCCAGGATCTATCCCCTTCCCTAAATGCAAATCATTCCATCAAGGGTAGCATGGACAGGATAATCAGAATTTTGGGATCTAATAATCATTATAGATTATTCTACTAAAATCATCTGGTTTATTTGTCTTCCCAATTAGCCCTTGTCTGGCTCATATTTGCCATTATAGCCTCAGTGCCTGGAGCAGAACTCGGCACATATTAGTATATATCAGTATGATTTTGGCTGGAAGTAACAGAAATTCCAACTCAAAATGACCTAAACAAAAAAGCAATATAGCCTATCATAGAACTGGAAGTCCAGCATAGAGTATACCAGTGGCTTCTTGATGCTAGCAAGAGCTCTACTTAGTTACCTTCTAGGTCATCTTCATCCTGAGGCCACCTCCATTCATCAACGTGGCTGTCTGTGGGAAGCAAGGGGAACTACATGACCCTTTGTTCAAGAAGAAATCCCTGTCCTTTTATTTTTCTGTACCTCTAGTCAACAGTGGATAATCAACAACCATAACTGGCCCAGTCATTTTATTTGCAGGGAACAGGAGGGAGGAACACCTATTTGGACATTTCCCAGATGTGGAAGTTCTTGGGATAGATAATATATAAAGCCAATCAGATTTCACATATATAATTATAGAAACCATATTACCCAGTTTAAGAAAAAATAATTTCTGAGATTTCCCCAACGTGAATCTCTCTCTACATTCCTTTAAGCCAAGCCCTTCCAGAAACAAGTTTTAAAGCTTTGCTCCAAAAAATGTCCTTTATCTTACAAATCCCATTCTGCTTTCCACTCCCCAATTCCTGGGAATATCCACCTCCCAAAGCCTGAGGGATTCAAGTCTTTTCTGTGTGGTTCTCTAAGTCTTGCTCCAAATCCCAGGGGCTGAGGAGAATATAAATACAGACATAGATATAAAATTTCAGAAGCATTCTGAAAAGTTTATTTATTGGACAAATGACCCTCCTAATCACCTTCAATTTCTTCTCACTAATTCAAGTTGCCCAAACTCCAATCACTAATCCTAAAGTCACTGAAGACAAGCCAGTGTTCCTCTCTTTATGATGCAGACTTCTAGATGTGTCCTAGCTTTGCTGTCACCCTTCCTCTTGCTCTGTTTCAAATCTGTGTTTCCTTTCCCTTGGCTTATCTGCTATTTTTAGCTCAATGCCTGTCCTTTGGATTTGTCAGTCACATTTATCCCAGATTAAGCCCTCAGTATTTTCTCAAAGCTCTGCTTGAACTCTGTCCTAGCTGGTTCACTCTCGACTGCCTTGGGCTGCCAGGCTCTGGGGTGCCAAATGCCTCCAGTAGCCCTGCATGTGGCTACTTCTTCCCTTTCTTTGTGCCCTCTCCTCTCTGTATGTTTAAATTCCTTATTTTAATTCATATTTAGCAGTATGAGGCAGTCCAAACACTAATTTCCCCTTGTTCATCACCCATTACACAACCACCTACAGACAGAGACATTTACATGATATTAACCACCTTTGGCTCTTTCAGTCAGGAGCCACAGCCTCAAGCTCAGGCTAGTAAAGCTGATACACTTCAGTGAGCCTGGTCCCTGTTTGGTTTCACTTGAGTTACTTGAGTCTGTCTAATTGAAGATCTGGCTCCCTCCATAGAAATCAATATCTGAGCTAACCATCTGCTGGATCTAACAAATTCAGGCTTGCCTGGTTTTTAACTTAAGAAATTGGGAAAGTAATAACATCAATTATTAAGAAAAAGAAACGTAATAATTGAGATCAGAAATGGGCACACTTCTGTAACGAGCCAGATAGCAAATATTTTTGGCGCTGTGGGCCTTCTTGTCTCTGTTACAACTACTCAACTCTGCCCTTGCGATGTGAAAGCAGCCACGGGCAAGATGAAATGATGGGGTATGGCTGTATTGCAATAAAACTTGCATTTACAGAAACAGGCGGTGGGCCAGACTTGGTCCATGGGGAGTAGTTTGCCAACCACTGGTCCAGATGACCAGTGCACACGCTGACTGATGGGCCCCCGAGGCCAAGATGTGCGCCAGCAGCATGAAAAGGCACGAAGTCCCTCCTGATGGAAGGACGGTCAGTTTATTTGGTGGTAATTACTATGAAATAATTTTATATTAAAGCAAGCCCAGGTATTTTATGAAATAGAAAACCACTTTGGACCTTGTTGAGGCAGGCTCTTGGGAATACATTTTTGACTCTCCTCTGCTAGTAGGGGAACTCTGTTGGGAAAGTTTAAGAAACGCTGACTGGGAGATACTTCTGTAACTAACGACTACGTGGTACAACAATACCCCCTTGTCTAATCGTAGTGCCTTCGTTTCCCCCATGCAAGTCTGAAACGTGGCTGGTGTTGCACCTGTTGCATTGTCCTGAGACTAACAAATTTTGTTCTCTTTCAGGATTTCACAGTAGTCCCTGCCTGCTGGCCTGTGAGACTCTCAGACTTTCTTGGTCATTTCTCAGAAGAATCCGGTTATTTTAGCATGACGTCCTGAAGCTTTCTGCTGTTGTTCTACTGAGGTTGCTGCAATTATGATGTCTTTTTTAAAATCTTCTTTTTTTTTAATTGCAGTATACTTGACACACACTGTTACATTAGTTTCAGGTTATTATGTCTTTTCTAGCTTATCCCACATCTGAATATTATATAGTCAGTCCTCATTATTCAGATTCTATATTTGTAATTTCACCTACTCACTAAAATTTATTTGTAACCCCAAAATCAATATTCATGACATTTTCACAGTCACTAGCAGACATGTGCCAAGAGGCAAAACATTTGAGTCACCCAATTTGCAAGTTCCCAGCTGAGGTCAAACAAGGTGACATCTGCCTTCTCAGTTCAGCTGTCATACTGGAAGTCTGTTATCTTTTTTACAGAGTATTTACTGTAACACGTCTGATTTTTGTGCATTTTATTGGGGATTTTGCTGTTTACATGGCTCCCAAGCGTAGCACGGAAGTGCTGTCTGAGGGCGGGCGGGCGGTGATGTGCCTCACAGAGAAACACACGTGTTAGGTAAGCTTCACTCGGGCGTGAGTTCTAGTGCTGATGGCCATGAGTTTAACACTAATGAATCAACAATATATATTAAGGTGCCTTTAAACAGAAAAACACATAAAATAAGGTTACGTATTGATTGGTTGGCAAAAATACTATAACCAGAGGCTCACAGGAACCTAGTTCTGTGTTCCCCCTAGAAGCCACGGTTCAGTATTTGCTAATTCAGTGCTTAGTGACTTTACAAAACATAACTACCACAAATTACAAGACTCCACTGTCATTCCATTTGCGGGGCCCTGCTTACTCTGTGCTCAGTTTCAGCCATTCTCAAAGCTGCCAGGTCACACTGCCATCTACTTCTCTAAGACAGGTCCTGGGAGGTCCTGCCACTCATACACGGATCAGCAGCATCCGCATCACCTGGGAGGCTGTTCAAAATGTGGAATCCCAGGCGCGCCCGGGTGGCTCAGTCGGTTAAGCATCCAACTCTTGATTTTGGCTCAGGTCATGAGCTCAGGGTGGTGGGATCCAGCCCTGCATCAGGCTCTGTGCTAGGCATGGAACCTGCTTAAGATTCTCTCTCTCCCTCTCCCTCTACCCCTGACCCTACCACCTTGCATGCTCTCTTTCGAAAGAAAGAAAGAAAGAAAGAAAGAAAGAAAGAAAGAAAGAAAGAAAGATAGATACAGACTCCCAGGCCCCATCCCAGATGTAGTGGATAGGAATCTCTATTTAAACAAGATCCCTAGGTGATTCATATATATGTGGAAGTTTGAGAAGCACTCCTTTAACACACCTCCTTCATGCCCACAATTATCTCACTGGTCAGTTCTTTTTTTCTGGTAACACTAGAAGCACATTTACTTTCCACATGCCAAACGCTAGCTTCTCGTGGTCAGTTGTGTATTTCTAGTCTGATACTATTCATCTGCCAGCTCACGAATGCAGTAATTAAATCACCAGCTCTTTCTGAGTATTCATTTTGTAGTAGATATAATTCTTTTTTTTTTTTCTAAGATTTTATTTATTTGACAGAGAGAGAGACAGCCAGTGAGAGAGGGAACACAAGCAGGGGGAGTGGGAGAGGAAGAAGCAGCCTCCCATTACAGGAGCCTGATGTGGGGCTCGATCCCAGGACCCTGGGATCACGCCCTGAGCCGAAGGCAGATGCTTAACGACTGAGCCACCCAGGCGCCCTGTAGTAGATATAATTCTGAAAGTAAGATTACACAGAAAAAAAAAAAATCCTCAAAGGACAGGCATTCTGTAAGGGAGACAGCCTGCAAACCAACACCATAAATTGCCAAGTAAACAGCAAGAATAGATCCACAAAAGAGGCACAAAGGTAACACGGAGATTAACCCTGATAGATATGGTCTGTGAATACTTCCTGGAGGAATTATTTTGTACACAAAGTAACTTTAATCCCCGCCAATATGATTCAGCAAAGAAGTTGTTTTAAAACATTAAACACAATCCTTTCAAATCGAATATGTAACATCCTCTGTGTACACACACCACAACTACTTTATGGTAGTTTTCCTATACAGGAACAAAAAATAACAACAACAACAACAACAAAAGAAGTGTAACTAAGAAATAACAGAGACTATATGCTGAGAGATGGAAGTTTTTTTCATATCTACTCTCCAGGTGTCTTTTAATCCTGGCATAATAATTCAATTTCCCTCTCCTTCCCTTACAGATTCTGATGACCCTGCGAAATGTGAGAGTTCTGATCATTTTGTGATCTACTTTGGTGTAATGTGACCCCTCTTCAGGCCGGGACTCCACTGAGAAATTAACCTTTTTCCAGTATGTCTTTTAAGAAGCCACAAGTTCATTTCCCCTCTTACATTAAATTATAGGATAGAAGTATAAAACAAAAACATAAGAAATATTAAATCAGATGAGCTACTGATTGTTGGACTGAACAGTCACTTGGATCTTGGAGAATAATAGCCTTATCCTCGGAGTACAAGAAGGCTACAATTTAGCTTGCTATCATTTTTCACTGATTGTCACAAAAATGCCTCAAAGCTGGTCTGCATCAGCCACTTCAGTTCACCAGCGAGAAACCCGAGGCACTGGAAGGTGAAGTGATTTCGTGCTATGAGTCAGCAGAGCCCTGGGAAGCTGTCAGGGAATATGAGCTGTGGGCAGTTTGGGATAAGACTGTTCTAAGTCACTGAGCGAGTTTATGAAGAGGTAAATTTGAAATTAAAAGCTATAATTAACTTTCTAAGCCGGAGCTTTGTTCTATCCTCTTCCTTTTGGAATAAAGAAAACATTCTCTTCATATCTTCCAAAATAAGTAAAGGAAGGCTGAGTAGAAGTGTGGGACCTCTGTGAGTCGTGCACGTGTCACGAAGCCAGGCTCGTATCATTACTGGTATTGTGACAAGTACAATTGGGATAGATGTGTAACAAGATAGGCACAGATGTTCCAATGTACACGATGAGTAATTTATACATATATTAATGCACTCCTGGGTGAAAGGAGTCTGAGTCACCCAGAAAGTATAAATAAATAAATAAATACAAAACTCCTCACAATTCACTTTGATAGTTGCAGGAAGCTGCCATATTAAGTGATGGACTTTGATGTATGGACCAAGAGTAGCAACCCAAGATAGCACTTCAAGAAGGCAGAGAGTTCGAGAACCTGAAGAAGCTGGGAGTTTGGAGTGCACAGCTATAGACTGAGCTCTGCGTCTCACTTGCTGTCATCCTGGGCAGGTCCTTTCCTGTCTGTTTCTTCACGCGCAGTGAGGGAAGGCGGCCGGACTAGGTGCTTTCTGGCGTCTCACATGTACAGTTCTTGTGCTGTCATGATTGCAGAGCATGCTCTCACTGGAGTCCCAAGAGAGACTCACTCTGCAGCCATCACCCCACAAACTCAGTTCTGTTATTCCTCTCCCTTTCTTCATGCTAATAACCTCTTTCCTAGAGATGCTATTTCCTACCTGGGAAAACTGCTCAGATTCCTCCCCCAGTATGACAGGAGAAAGTAGTTTGAAGTCTGACGGACTGTTCAAATTCTGTTTTCCCTGATTACTGACTGTGTACTGGTGTTGGTTCCATGCTTATTAACTGTGTGACCTGAAGCTCTTGCTAGGCCTCGGTTTCTTCATCCATGAAATGGGTATAATGATATATATTTCACGGTTTCTTGAGTAAAGTCAGCAAAGAAGGTAATGCTAAATGATTCTGCGTGAAAGAATACCAGGCACATAATAGATTTCAAAAACATTAGTTCCTTTCCTACTTTCGCCACACTCTGCTGTTTTATTATTGCTTAAAGATAAAGGGATAGTACTCCAAAAGTCAAATTTTAGACAACATTCCCTGGTGAAAGACAAATTCAGCTTCTCACCCTTGAAACTGCATTACGTAGGCAATGACATATTCTGCTTACACAGCAGGTCCAGGCTGTAAGTACACCACCAATTCTCTTTTTAATAGATGGGAGACGTGGGGCCTAAGCCAACTATCCACTAACAACGGAGTGAGAGTAAATAACAGCATGTAGGCACTTTGCACAAGTCTGACATTCCATATTTACGCTATACCTTTGGGGAAGAAGAGCTAAAATAGAACGTAGAGATCTTTCTAATGTGGGCAATAGGGCCCACGGTAATGATGCTGAGGTAATGCTTGGATGAGCTCAAAGGAGCTGAAGCAACTAAATTGCCCCAGAGAAATGAGAGGAAACAGGCAGGGTCATGGCCCAGGAGGAAGGATTAAGGTGTGCGGGTGCAAACACCATGATTTCGGTTTGTATATTTAAAGCCAACTACACAGCAAGGAAAAGATGAGAAATTTACCCTGTGAACTCAGACTTTTAATAAATAGCGTTAATGTGAATGTTCTTAACTATCCATTAAGTCTGATAATGGCACAAAGAACATTTAAGACATTAAGACAAGCTGTATAGCTGAGCAACGTGTCTTTAAATTGTTTGCTGGGAGAAACCTCTCACAGAATGCAAAAGCCCTGAGGTCAGATGGTCTTGCTAGAGTCCGCTAGGTTGATACCCGACCCTCACCCACCACGAATCTCCCACCAGCCCCCCCCCCCCCCCACCCAGTCTCCTCTACCACACACACATTGCTTTTGCTCTTAGCTTAAATTCTAAGAAAATCGATCATGGTAAGAGCATGGCAAAGAAAGCTTAAAATGCTTTCTATGGCACTTTAAAGTTTGAGCGCTCCTTTGTAGAGGCGAAATCTAGGACATGGCATGACTGTGGACTGTGGGAAGCCGCACACTAATGCCGGCACTGTAAAGAGAAACCATGTTACTAGTCAGCGAATCAGGGTGATTCTAAATGTGTCGCCAGTTTATTTTGTGGCGGGCAGGAAGCTGGGATTGGAAGATGCAAAAATTAAGAAAGTATGGTCTCAAAAAAAAAAAAAAAAAAAGATGGTCTCTGACCTTAAGGTGCTCATAAGTTAATGGGGGCAACAGACTGTGCCTCCTTTACTGTCATTAGCACAGTAGGAGCTCAGCATGGTAACTTCCATTTGCAGAGGTAGCTGCCTGAGGAGCAGAGCTGTCGAGGCGTCTGGGACACGGCAGACCGAGGGGCACAATGGGGCTAACCTTGCCGGCACACCCCCAGCCTGCCCATTCTTTCCTGTGTCCCTGCTGAGCCTGAGGCTTACAGACTAACAGGTGACCGGAGTGCTGATCTTGGGACCTCTGGGCAGATTTTATGCGCAGAGCAGTCTCCAAATATCTATTCCCATAGGTTTCTGGCTCGCGCAGCCTAGATTTGCTGTGTGTATATGGCGATGTATACATGCTGCCATCATTTTTATACCACTTAATGTTCTCTGAAGATAATGCTTCAAATGATGCAAATGTGTTATCGTCAAAACAGAGGAAATCAAAGTGTTCTGCTAGTTTTGTTGTTCTAACATCCTGAGAAATTGAACACATAAAGGACTAATTTGTGCTGTTATTTCCATAGTTTTTAAAGATAGTGATAATCAATTATTTTTAGACTTCAAGTCAGACAAAATACAGTTTTTGAAAAAAAAAACATCGATTTTGGCATGAATCAGGGTGAGCTTGAGCTTTCAAAGTAAATGTCATGCCTTATGAATTCTTGACTTATATCCTGTAAAAGAAAGGACAGTATTATTTGCAAATACACAGTATATAAAAATACAGGATAAGTCTGGGACTTACAGAGTTAAATGATGCCATCATAATGAGTCATTAGAATTATTGGTTTTTCCTAGGCTGTACTTATTTTCTCACATTAGTAATTGTGTGCTTACGCTCTGATGCCAAGGTGTGCGGGTAATACTGCTGACCTGTCAGAATCCCCCTCTTATTCTGTACCAGCTTAGCAAAACGAGCCTGGAGGAGTAATAGATACATTTGTAGTCCGGCTTTGGTATGCACACAGAAGACATTGAACTTGACCAGCTCAACAATAGGAGTGTCAAAAGATTGGTAAGGGAATGGCAAGATCTTTTATAAGAGACAGTGGATGTGGGTGGGCCTACTTATATATGGGATCCTGATCTATTTCCTTTCCATGAAAATGGGTATCAGGTTAGAGACCTTCCTGAGAATAGCAAGGACCCAAAAGAACCACCCATCCTTATAGTATCTTCTCTTTTATTCAAGCAAGACAGGTTAACAGGGGAAAAGAAGAACAGAGTGCAATAGCAGAGGAATGAGTACTTCTGCTTGAAGGCAAACATTTGAAAGTCAATGCTTGAGATACTCAAGCTACAGTCAATAACTCAAGAATGAGCCTACTAACTCTTAATTCTCCATCTGCTTGGCATTCTTTTCAAATTGACCAAGTTTATATAAAATAAAAGAGTACGGTTTTCCCTACTCTACATGCTTCTGCTTTTTACCCCATATAATCCCACAAATCCTATGAACAAATACATGAGGATTTTGTGAAAGGAAAGTAAATGACCTTGAAGTAGTTTGCGGGACTGGCCACGTAGCAAGAGATGGCCCGCAGTCCTGAACCCCAGTCTACCCCCCACTCCTGGAGACGCTGTTGAAGCATGAAAAATCATATTTGTGTGCTCTCTTTTAAAATACAGGCCCTTAAAAAATAAACAAGAGAACAGCCAATACAGTCTGAAAAAAAAAAGAGCTGACCAAGTATTTAAAGTGTGTGTGTGTGTGTGTGTGTGTGTGTATAAAACAGTGAGGCAGCACCGCGTTAATAGAATAAAAGAACAGAATAAAAAGTCCAGACATACAGAGAGAGTCAAAAACAAGAAGGAATTTAGTACCTGATAATGGTGCCATCTCGAATAAATGTAGGAACAATGGATAGTTCAATATATAGTGTTGGGCATCTGGGTGACTCCCTGGGAAACACAGAGCTGGATCTGTAACTCACACTGAGCTACCAGGAGAAATTCCACAAAATAAAAAGCTTAAATGTTATAAAGGGGGAAATCCTAAAAATATTAGAAGAAAAATGTGGGAGACTTTTTTATAACTCATAATCAAAAATCACTAAGGAAAAATTGTTTTATAAGAATTTATTTTAAAAGTCCGTTTAGGAAGACTAATACTGTAAGCAACATCAAAAAACAACTGACACATTGGAAAAATATTTGCAACTCATATCACAAAAGGCTAATTCGTTTAATAAATAAAAAGCTTCTAACAATTCAGGCGAAAAAACCCAATAACTCAAAAGAAAAATGAGCAACGAATGAACAGATGGTTCACAGAAAGTAAATTAAAGGGATTCAAACAAATGAGGAGACGCTCAACCTCATCAACAATAAGATGCAAATGAAAACTACACTGAGACACAATTTTCCACCAATCAGTAGGAATCCAAAGTTGAGGCTCTCTGTTGATCTGATTGCAGAGAAATAGGTGCTGTCAGGTACTGCTGGTGGGGTGGTAAATTATTACAACTCCCGTGGAGAACGATTTTGCACTACCTATCAGAACTATAAATGCATATTATATTTCACCAGGCAATTCCATTTCTTGATGTATACACAAATTTTCCACTATAGCACTTTTTTTTATAATAGTACAAGTATCCATCTGTGAGAGAGTAGTTAAATAAAATTGTAATATATTTACATAATGGGACACAAAGCAGCTGTTTACCAAAAAAAAGAATATGCTGTATAGACTGATATGGAAAGAGCTCTCTGATTCATTGATAAGGAAGAAAGGTTCAGCATAATACACCCTTTCTGGGGTAAATAGATGGAAATAATCTCTGCTCACATTTGCTCGTATACTCAAACAGAGACTCTGGGAGGATACCTGCGATCTTCCTGACAATAGCTGGGTGGTGAAGTGTTGGAGAAAGAGAGTAGACCGAAGAACTTCAGGCCTTGGAAAGAAAGAGTTTTCAAAACTACAGCTGTGTGGGATCAGAGGCACAGGTTGGGGTCACGGAACTGACTGGCCTTGGTGGTCCACTCAGCATCAGACAAATGGCTTTGGGTTCATCTTCCCTGAGCTCCTGCCAACAGCACTGGGCAGCTCTCAGACTGCAGGAGCACAACCCATTCTAGAATCAAAGAGTAGACTTAGAAGACACCACAAGGGGCCATTGCGCTAGGACTTGGACGCAAGCCCTCAGCATCCCTTCCCTTTCCCCATTTTCTCCTCTGCCAGACTAGTAGTTCTCAACTAGGGGGATTTTGCCTCAGGAGGCATATTTGGTTGTCATGACTGGGAATGCATCTATTTGGCATAAAACTTCAATCGTGTTAAAGTTAAGAAACCCAGCAATAGAGTGAGATACCACAGAAAGGGTGAAACCTGTGAGGGAAAGCACAGGGAAAATGAGGACGGTTCTGCCATTAAGAAGACTGAAATTCTCCTCCCTTTCTGTGTCTGAGGTAACTCAGAGTCCTGGGTAGACGCAAGAGATGGAGGATTTTTCTGTGCCCTGGTATGACAAACACTGTGAAACTCGACCTAGAATAAAACATGAAACAGATCTAACAGCACAATGCTCTAATTCAAGAATAACAACTCCTTAAATCCCCACATGTATTGGACATCTGTGTTCAGTGTTGGCCCCTCTCATTATTGCCCATTCCACTCATAACGAGGCCTGATTTACACAAGACCCTGTGTGTGGAAACCCCGTAGAGACTCAGGAAAAGCAGCGCTCCCACTGCAGAAGGGCTGTTGTCTCTGGAAGGTAATTCAGCAGCTGTTAACAAGTCTCCATTTATTGCAGAGCAGCTAAAAGAAAGAAGAACGCTGTGCTGACTCACTAATTGCCAGACACTTGGGATGGTGCAAGCGAGGGAGGGGAGGGCCTGCTGGAGGACACAAATCACTCTGTGGAAGGGGCTGGCTGGAAGGAGGCCAGCCTTCCAGGCTTCATAAGCTGCTGTTCTGAAGCGCAGGGAATCACTTGCAGTGGCAGAAACAACAGTAAGAAAATGCATTCCGATGCCAGGGAAAACAATCAGGGAGAACGATAGCAGGTAAGAAAGACTAGGTAATGAGCAGAGTGGTAGAGGGGGCCTTAGGTGTGGAGCTGGCGTCCTCCTCCTAGGAGCACCAGTGCTGCCGGCATGCCATGGGTCTCCCAGCGGAGGCGACCCGGATTCGGAACGGCGGCTTTGTGGTGAGGACTGGACCAACGCACCCCAGCCTGGGGCACTGGGAGTGTGCACGCAGCTTCTCCCACGGTGTGTGGTATTCATGCAGGACCTATGGGAAATGTGCATGCCTTCTCACTTTTCAGGATCTTTTTTTTTTTTTTTTTAAATGGAGCTACCGTGGCCCTCTGCCCTACTTGGAGTCTTGCTTTATGGAATTTTGCCCGGTTTACTTATGGAGCTAGTCCTGTACTCTCAAAGAATTAAATGAGTGGCCTTCGTGGACATTTTCCACTCATCGGCTCTCCTTCGATTGGTTGTCACTGAGCCATTAAGTCAGTCTCTTTTTGACTATTCTTTCTCCGCCCCTCCCCCTCCAGACGGTGAAACTCTTCCTGCTGTTGAACAAAGAAATGGAACCCATATACTGACACACAGAAGTACATTCAGGGCAGGACAAGAAAGTCAGACTCAGGTCAAAGTCACTCAAACAATATTTACCAATTATTTTTGGCCACTATTTTATGTCCTGATGGGGAAACACCAACAACAAAAATCCTTGAAGAATGACCGAAAATAACACTCTCCTCAAGAAATGAAGCGTACAAGTGCACCTTAAATCCTTTGAAGGCTTAGGGAAAAATTTCCACGCGGAAGTCAAATTCAGGATTAGCTACTGTAAGTGTTGGATGAACCAGATTTTCCGTTTCCTTGGAATGATACTAAAAGTCAGAAGAGTTTCCATTCGCACCACCCTTAATATTTCAGAGGGTTGCCATATACCTTCTCTTGTTTACTCTTTGCAGCACCCTTGGTGAGACTGCGGTGGTGTCCCCATTTTAAAGACCAAGAAACCAAGGTCCAAAAAAAAAAGACTGTAAATTGCTTAAGATCACAGAGCCAATAACCCAGATGTTTCCCTACCCCAGTATTACACTCACTTTGTAGCTCCCACAAAGAACTTTGGAGAGCAGCAGCAGCAAAGATTTATTTAGCATTCCCTATGTGTTCAGCCGTGCGTTAAACGTTTGCATTCTTTACTTTCTTTAATGCTAGTAACAATCCTGTAGTGTGGGGACCACCGCCATTTCCAACACTGACTGATAACACAACGCCTACATATGGCAGGAAGGTGGGAGCTGTCAGTAATAAAGATCGGTAACACCTGCTTCACCAGCTGAAAATATAATCATATCTTAGTTTTTTTCTTTTAGGAATTCACATGCATTCATGAATAGAAAGTTGCTCCCCTAAGGAGTCAATATACATATTCTCCCACTGTAAACTGTTCAAGAAAGCCACACACCCACTCAGTTCAAAACAATTAATCCTCCCTCTGAATGCCAGGTGGAGAGAAAACCGAAGCATCTGCCTGGTCCATGCATGTCATCGATTCTGCTACTCTCCCACAGTGTCCGTTCCTGTCCCACAGTGTCCTATTGAACACTTCGATGTTTCCAAGGCCCGGAGTCCAAACAACATTATTCTGCCTGTCAGTGGAGCCTGTGTTGGTCCTGACTCTTGCAGAGGCTGTTGGAAAACCCATTTACTTGGGCTCTTTAGTTTACATTCACTTACTCAACCACTGATCCCAAAACAAGATCAATATGCCTGAGGGGATTGGGTCTGCAAGGGTGTTGGCCTCATCTGCCCACTGGGCTAGAATTAGCTCTAGGCAGTGTCTAGACCCAAGTTACTATACAGGCTCCACCTTCACTCATGGCAGCTTCCACTCTGAGGTTTACCATATCCTTTCCCACCAGAGGACGTCTGTCCCTGCATTCCAGCGTAGTAAGGAGATTTTTCCAATGCTGAAATAAAAAAAAGAACGGGGTTTCAATTCCTTTCCTTCTAAGCACTTCCTTGGTGCCTGGATAAATTTTTCTACCTTCCTGGAACCAGTTGCCATTTTATGTGGTATTTAGAGAGCTACTTTCAGGATGGCACACATGGTTCTGAAGCGAGAGAGTGAGGTTTAAAGGATGAATCTCATGGACAAAAGGAGCCAGTAAAGTGCAGTTTTATTTTTTAAAAAGATTTTGTGTATTCGAGAGAGAGAGAAAGAGAGAGAGAGAGAGAGCACGTGCAGGGGGAGCAGCAGGCTCCCCGCTGAGCAGGAAGCCCAATGCAGGACTCAATCCCAGGAACCTGGGGGTATGACCTGAGCCAAAGGCAGATGCTAAACCCACTGAGCCACCCAGGCACCCATAAAGGGACAGTTTTATTAAACAAGGATACAGAAAAAGCCGTCAGGAGTGAGAGGGGTCCCCGCAGGGTTGCCACTGAGGGCTTTTAGGGTTGGTCTTTTATTGAAGACTAACCATGGAACTTAAATCCTTTTAATATCTCTACTGATAGCACCGTGGAGTAAGGACTAGTGGTAACACCTTTAATGGCTTACTTCCTTTTTAGGGTCGGTAATTCTTTGTTGGTCCTGAGTAGCTGTTATAACAAGACCCCACCTCTGACACCTAAGACAGGATGGTCTGGTTTGTTCCCTTATCTCTGGTTTCCTTACAGCTCTGAATTTTGGGGATTTCTGTGAGCCTGATCCCGTAGCCCCCTACCTATCTCTCCCTACCTAGCCCCTCCAGTCCCTTACTCAGTTCTATTCTTTTTCCCCTTTAGGATAATAGGTACATATTTGGCTTACATTGTCATAACTAATTTCTGCCCCCCCCAAATAATTGAAAAAATTTTTGCCTCAAGGTGCTATGCCTCCAAACATAGAAGAACCTGGCACAATTTTCAGAGTTCGGTTTTACCAGACATCCCTTACTTCCTGTGTGAATCCATCAATTGGGCTATATTGCCAATCACACCAGTGTTATCTTTCCCCCTAAAATCTGCCCAGCAGAACAGTTTATATTGCTGTCTAAACTACATCATTTCTCAGACTACTGAAATAAAACAGAAACAAAATATCCTAAATAACTCCAGAACATCTCAAAAACAAACACATTACTGTGGAAGTCACAGCTCATAAATACCTTGGTTCTATCAACATACAGTTATGTAAGATTGGACTTGGTGATGCAGATGGTATATTTCCCCATGACACTTTACAAGCAAGCAAAAAATGTACAAATGCCTCCAAAACAATGACAGAGGAAAGGGAAACAAATTCCAAACCAGAGCAGGCAGGCTAGAATCTCATTTTATGAAGCCATGAAACATTTTACATAATGCAAAGTAACTTCTGTTACTCTGGGAAGAACGTTGAATACCTATAGAAAATTACCTTACTAGATAGATTGGCTTGAACACATATATTTTCTTCTCTTGTGTTTTCCGAAATCCCCACTAATACAAAAGACAATGGATTTTGTTTTAAAGATGAAAACCCCACAGAGACAAAGAAATAAGAAAGAGCATGGAAAGATGAAAACAAGAAAGATGGAAAAGGCAGTGGACCCAAGGAAGGTAAATTTAAAACTGGTAGCAGGGAAAGCTGAAAACCAATCTGATTTATATGGTGAGACCCCAAAAGTTCTGGAGTTGACAGCACCAGGTACCTCTGGAATGGGAAGAGAGATGGTTTGGCTAAAATAAGGAGAATGAATTAAAACTATAGTTAAGAAGCAGCTGGATCAGATTGTTTCCTTCACTCCAATGGGCTGGATGACTAAGCCTCCCCACTCTAGCAGAAAATTGAAAGTTTATTCTCTGGAGAGGGTAAAGAGAGAGTCTCCGAACTGGGAGATATTAAACATGTTAAGGATGGGAATTCTCTTTGGGAGTGACTACTAAACTAGAGCTCACCCGGGCTCCATAACCAAGCGGTTCCATCTTTTGAAGTACACACAATAGGCAGGTGTGCATAGCACACCGAAGCCGTTCTCTGTAGTCAAGAATTAGAATCAACCCAAAGGTTTACCAGCAATAGAATGGATAAATTGTGGCACATTCTTACAATAGAAACTCACAAAAATAATGTTGAATAAAAGAAGTCACACACAAAATGTTACCTATTGTGAGATTCTAATTATAAAACAGTGATTAATTTGGGAGAGAGAGGAGGGCATAGAGCCTGATAGGAGACATTGAAGAGCCTTTCAGATGCTGGCAATTTTTTATTTCTTGAGCTGAATGTGGTGAAATGGGTATGTTCACTTTGGGATAATTTGTTGAGGTATATATATTTTTGATCTTGTCGCTTTTCCATATACATGTAATACTTCGATAACGAGGTTTATTTTTTGAAAGTGGGCCAGCTAAGAGTTCTACAAATTTCATACCAACTTCAGAAGTCTTGAAGACCCTATTTTCATTGTAGGTAGGAGTCTCTGCGTAAAACTTGCCATTAGTGGAAAGACCATTGGGAAGGAAATTCCCTTGGCCCACAAACCTCTTCTGAGAGGCAACTTACACCTAGATCACAACTTCCATTATTTACACCCACCAGTCAGAATAAGCTCATTCTCTCTATACTGTAGATGTGCAGCATTAAAAAAAATCTCCATTTCTTCCTAGCTCATTTTGTAAGCAGAATTCTAAGAAGTCCCGAAGATTCCGGGACCCTGATATACTCACACTTTCTCCCAGTGATTCAATTAAACATCAACATATGTACCAAAATGAAGGGATTTTTCAGATTTAATTAAGTTCTCAGATCTTTGACCTCAAGATCAGAAAGTTATCCTGGGAGAGCCTGTCTTGAAGAGAGAGTTTTCCTGGCTGTTCACAGAAGAGAAAATCAGAGAGACGTGCTCTGGCTAGCCCAGAAGAAATCAAACCTCCGTGCATGAACTGCCTACGGAGACCATGTAGCAAAGAAGTGCAGGCAGCTTCGAGGAACTGAGAATGATCCCTAGCCAAGGCTGCTAGGAACATGGGGACCTCAGTCCTACAACCACAAGAAAATGAACTTTCCCAATGACTACTGACACTTCAGGCCGCATATGAAAATCATAGCTCTTGATTTCAGCCTAATGAGACCTTGAGTAGAGAATCCAGCCATTCCATGCCTGTGCTTCTACCTACAGAAACTTAGAGAATAAACTTGTGTTGTTTTAAATCACTAAGTTTGTAGCAATTTCTTAGAAAAGGGATACAATCATCTTCTCCCAATATTATCAGCCACCTGCTCACTTTCTATGCTGTATTAAAAAAAAGTTACTAATTATTAGTTACAGTTGCCCTCTTTAAGCTTCCTAAAATTCTCTAATAGAGTTATCATGCATTTCTCTCTGCAACAGACCAACGTTAGTGTCTCACAAAACTTGATAACTCATTGATCTGTAACCTAAAAGACTGAGAGGGGTCCAAGGTGAAATTTAGAAAACAAAGCTTAGTTTGAATAAAGGGAGCACAGATTTGCTAACCAGCTCTTGAAACATGAACACGAATGAATAATCTTTGAGAGGCAAATAATAAAATAAGATGTCAGTACTTGTCACATAGAATTGGTTTCACTTAAGGAACTAAGCATAGAGTTTGTTCCAGGATAGAGATAGAGAAGGATAGAGATAATTTAGATCTTTAAAAGCTTTGAACCAAGTTGTGTGTGACAGAGGCAACAAATGGCAAAGAGGAGAAGGTGGAATCCGCTCCGTCTCTGGGACTGACCTAAGCAGGGATGACCATATCTTCCCGCAGCCCAGTGTGGAGGTTTCTTTTGGCATCAAACTATTGTGTTAAATGCAACGTGGGTAGAATAACACGGCAAGTCCTTTGTCTCTGCCATGCTGATTGAGTAATTTGCACACTTCATTCTTCCGGTCTTTGCTGGATTCGTACCCTTTCTCTACAACCTCTAAAGGCTGCTTTGTGTATCTGCTTCATCATTACGATCAACATGAAGCCGTCTTTTAAAGGAAGTTATAAATAATGCTTGAAAGCAAATTTCCTAACTATAATTAAAACAATGTCTAGTGTTTCAAACATAATACCTTCTATATTAAAATGGGAATTGAGTTGAGAAAAGCTGCATTTTGCAAACGATTGTCTACGCAGGTGCCGGCTGAATGCTTGTGGATTTGTAGTGAAGAATTCCACCGTGCTTTGTGGGCTCTGCCAGTCGGGTGTCAAGGAATTCTGAGAAATGGCCTAATTAAATCAGCACATCATGAAAGAAGACAAAATGCTCTAGGTCTAAAGACGCAATGTGCCTCTGGCCAATGCAGACTTCGATTGCTTCTAAAGAAAGTGACTGCATCTCAGGAGAGGAGTGGTCAGCAGGACAGACAGCATGTTGACAGACAGGATCCACAGGGTTCACACAGCACTAGTCAAGTGAGAGACAGTGCATTTGGGAGGTTAGAGCAATAAAGATAAACTTCTCACTAAAAAGATAGAACTTCATGGGTGGCAGAGTTATTTCATCAAAGCTTCCCTAGATGTTAGAGGAGTTGTTTCCCCAAATTAAAATCCCTTCCCTGATTTTATCATCACCAAAAGAAATTCTTTTTTTTTTTTTGAAGAAATTCTTATTTTTAAAATTTTGCTTTTCAGGTGCCATTTTATGAAGAAGGAGGTATTATGGGTAAATACCTGGAGCATTACGGGTTTTATGTTTAATTGTGATTTTGGTTGTTGGTGGTGCTTTATATCTCTTACTTTTGCAAATTTACAAAACCATAAGTAGACTCAGTAGAGTCAGCTCTGTGATAACTTTGCTTCAGCCTATGAGGTAGGTTCTGTTACTGGCCCATTTTACTGATGAGGAAACTGAGACACAGAAGTTAACTTGTCCATGTTTACCCAGCTAGTCAGTCAATGATACAAGAGGTGAAAGAGATTTTTTTAATGGGGATTACTTTGAGTTCATAGATTGATTTGAGAGAAATCAAACCTTCATAATATTGAGCCTTCTAATACATGAACGTGGTGTATGCCTCAATTTATTCTACCTTTAATTTCTCAACCACATTTTGTAGTTTTCTCTGTTGAGGTTTTACACATCTTTAATTCATAGATATTTGATGGGATTATTTTTCTGCATTTGTTACTTAAAAGATTTTAATATCTAATTGTTGTCTTTATGTAAAAATACAGTTGCCTTTATATAGAGATCTTATATCTAACAATGTTGTTATATTCCCTTATTAATTCTAATGACATGTAGGTAGATTCATCTGCGTTTTCTACATATATAAATGTGTCATCTGTGAATAAAAAGTTTTATCTCTTCTTTTATCTCTTCTTTTAAAATCCTTGTGTCTTTTATTTCTTTCTCTAGCATTGTTGCATTGGTTAGGACCTCAAGTACAATTTTGGCTAGCAGACGTTCTTTAATTCCTGATCTCACCATGAAGTTTGCTTTAAGATTTTTATAAGTGCCCATTATCATATTAAGGAAGTTTTCTTCTTTTCCTAGTTTGCTCATGCTTTTTATTATGAGTAAATGTTATATTTTAACAAAGGCAGTTATCCCTCTATTGAGATAATCATGCAATTTTTTTATCTTCTATTCCGTTAATGTGTATATTGATTTCAATATTTGATAAGACCTAGAATTCTTGGAATAAACCCAACTTGTTCTTGTTACATATTACTAGATTTGGTTTGCTAATACTTAAATACTTTTACATTTAAATCATGAGAGAATGCCTGCAATTTTTCTTTCTTGCAATGCCCTTGTTAGATTTCAGTGCAAAAATTTTACTATCCTCATAAAACAAGTTAGGAAGTATTCTCTTTATGTCTATTTGCTGAAGGATTTGTAAAAGATCGATGTCACTTCTTCATTAATTAGAAAAATTTACTTGTGAAGGCTTCCTGACCTGAATATTCTTTGTACCATAAGTAGACCCTATAGCATCTAGCTAGAGGTGACAAATGTGGAACTTGAAGATGAAATGTGGGAAATTCTTCCATCAGACATCAGATGCATAGATCGTAAGCAGAATACAGTTCTCCTCGATGAATAGTCAAAAGTCCTCTCCCATTAGGAATATACCTGATACTGCCTTGAAATTTTATAGCTTACATACGAAAGAAAACTGAGGGAAGTTTATCCCAAATTTGATGACAATCCTAAAAGTTTGTGACATTACAATGAGTTATAAATCTGAAAGAAACTTTCCTAACTGACCAATATTAATAACATAATGTGATCAAATAAAAGAAAGATTTGAATTATCCTCATGATAGAAAATGACATTGTAAAATTATTGTTATGTATGTAGGTGATCAATGTGTTTACAGACTAATGATGTAGAACAAAACTTTTAGACGTGTGTCAGGCACCTAACAAATAAAAATACTATATTATTTTTCTAGATTTGGTTATATTTTGGTATTGGACAGTTTTTTATTACCTATATTTTGTTGTGATTTGTTTTCTCATTCAAAGGAATATTCATTTTCATATGTAATTTGGTATTTTTTCTTACATAGGGTCCTCAAAGTTGTGTAAATATTCCATAATGAATATAGAAGTAAGGAAAAAGGATGAGAGGGAGGAAATTCAATAACTAAAGAGTATAGAATTCATTTGAAGAGTAATGGAGAGTATCTTTACAACTACATTGGAAAGTATAAGACAATAGAATGATATCTTTACCATTTTGAAAAATATATAGTTTTAACTATTTCAAGCCAAATTATTAACTGTGAGTGTGAAGATATTCTCAGATATGCAATATACAAATAATTTACATTTTCTGCACCACTTATAAGGAACCTACTAGAAGTTCTGTTTTATCAGAAGGGCAGATAAACCAATAAAGAGATACAGACAGAATTTAGGAAAGAAGGGATCAAACATAAGAGAAGCAAAGGGCACTCACAGGTTCATTGTAAAGGGAGATTCTAAAATGGTGGCTGTCAATGATCCCACACAGCAACCACTCCAGATTGGAGAAGGTCAGAAGTCTCTTGGCAGAGTCTTCTCTTTGAAGTACTCAGGTGTTTGAATGTACTGAGAGAAAATGTACACAGCTGGGGCATTGGTAAATTTTAGTATTGAATTAGTGATAATTACATAGAAAACTATTCAAACTAAAATATATGTAATTATTCATGAGGTGAGGTAGTGAGTTATGCAAGATATAAAAAATGATCATGGTATGCTACATGGTTTAGCAACGATAGTCATAATGCGGCATACGCTGAATGTTGATTCAATAAAAATTACCATATAACTGGATTCAGTACATGGAGCAAGGTTAGTGTTATGGGAAGGTAAATGAATTAGAGCCAAATCCTTATATTTCACAGTGGAAAGTCCATAAATAACAAACCAATCCGAAAAAGCAAGAAGGAAGATATTGGCAGTTATTAGGAGAAATGGTGGTAAACTCCCAAATAATTATCTTAAAAAATTAAAAACAGTTGTTTTTGGAGAACAAAAAAATGCAATGAAGTTGACGACCTTCAAGACATTGCTCTATTTTTTTTTTCACATCTTATTGGGGGAGAATATTGTAGGGAAAAAATGGACAGTATGTACAGAAAAATTTAATAGAAATAAAAGCTAATTTGAAAAGAACATTAAAATTTTTAAATGTTTTCCACAGTTCCATACTTTATACAATAGAAAATCAATTTAGGGTATATTAGGTAGGGAACTTGCTCTGCTTAATTGATTTCAAATTTTAATTCTTTGAATGTTTGAGGAAAGGAGAGAGTTAAGAAAAATTATGGTATATATTATAACTTAATTTCACATAGTTGAAAATAATGTCGTTAACCATAGGGATAAAAGAGTTGCCAGATAAATTTCTCTAAATGAAATTATGGATCCTTCTGTAGCTCTCCTCCGTTCTGTGCACAAGTCAGCTTACAGGAGGGACTTTCCTGCCTGTGCTGCTATGGATACCCTGAACACGCTGCTTGTTCTCACTCATTCTCTTAATAAATACTTATTAACTTTTATGTCTATCCCCACGGTAAACACTGCGGATGTGTTGTTTAGAAAGATGAGGCTAGTCCCTGTACATGAAGTTTGAGGAAGACACACTTTAAATTGGCGATATTGATACCCTCACGGGGCCTTACGACTGCTATTTCTCTGCCCACACCGACGTTCCATTTCTTCTTCAACTGAGGTCCTACACTTCACACAAGACATAACTTAAGCTGTATCCCATGCCAATCTTTCCAAAAGACGTCAGAATTTTCTTCAACATGGGGCACCTGGGTGGCTCAGTCAGTTGGGTGGCTGTGTTCGCCTGGGGTCGCCCAGGGTCCTGGGATCGAGCCCCGGTGTGGGGCTCCCTGCTCGTCGGGAAGCCTGCTTCTCCCTCTCCCTCTGCCTGCTGCTCACCTGCCTGCTTGTGCTCTCTCTCTCTCTGTCAAATAAATACATAAAATCTTTTTTAAAAAAAGAATTTTCTTCAATATTCTTGTGCGTCTGTGTCTGTAAAGTGGTATTTCTTTAGTATTTTTATAGTGATATGGATGTGCTGAATTAAGTACAAAAAGATGAATGACTGAATAAGGTCATTACTGGTTGACTGTGTAGCGGATATAGTGGGTGGTCATACCAAAAGCTGAGTCACATCTTTCTTTATTATTCCATACTGTAGATAAACTTCATAGAGTGTGAGTTTTCCTTGCGTACAAAACTAGGGCATCAGTCTATCTTAGAGCTCCCTTACAGCAACCACGAAGCTCATTCATTTCTAGCCACTTCATAATAATAGCTAACAGATACAGAGTACTTACTATGTGCCAGACACGGTTCTGGATTAATACCTTAATCCTCTAAGAGATCCTGAGATATGTGTATGAATTATCCCATTTTGTGAAGGACAAATTTGAGACTTAGAGAGATTAGGTAACTTGCCTACTGTCACGGAGCTTGCCAGGTGCGAAGCCAGGCAATCGGGCTCCAGTGTCTACCATGTCAGCCTCTGGGTGACACTGCTTATCAAAGAAATGCTCAATGAATAGCAGCTAGTATTCAATTATGAAAGGCTGTTGATTTAAAGAATCTATCATATATCAACTATTCATTGACTTTTCTGTAGTAGTTAATTTAAATCCTCCATATTTCATGAACACGGTATTTTGACTTCAAAATGAGAAACACTAATTGAAAATAATGAGAGAAAAAAGAATCTCAGAATTTAAAATACTTCAGTGACAGAGTTTATCTCATAGCTTTAGAATAATTTTTTAAGAAGAGTATCAGAATTAAAGCTATTTTTTAGATGAAAAAATAAGAGAATGGTATTTTATTGTGACTATTTTATTGTTGCTCCACATTAGATCTTTGCTTGTTTCCATTTTCCCTGAAAAAAATATTTGTGCTAAGAGCTGCTGCCCCTTCCCTGCAAAAGCCCAAGTGTGAAACAGCTGATTTCATAAGTCACAAGACTGTGTGTTATTTCTGGAAAATTAAAGACATTAACTTTTGCTCTGTGGTTAACTGCACTTGATAATTAGAAGACTATAATCAAAATTTGAAATGAGAAGGGGTAAGATCAGATTAATCATAAAGCACAGGATGAAAATAAAAACATTTAAAATTAAATTATTTAAGAGAATAAAAGAACAGCAATAATTTTTCTAAGTTTTCTAGGCATATTAGTGAAGAATAATGGGGCTTGAGAACCCTCAAACTAAAAACTGAGAAGTTTCTTTAAAAGAATATTATTTCACAAATAAAGTTATAATACTAATGCATGTTTCTTACAGATGACTTTGAAAACGTAAAAGCAACAAAGAAGAAATAAAAATTGTAACTTCTTTATTTCACTGTAACTGCAATCACCGCTTCTATCTCTGCTCCTGCTACTCTGACTCCCCATAAAAGCAGCAAGCGTGTATGGTTCCTTCAAGGAGAAAAGAAGGGATCTGTGGGATTCAGCAATTGCCAGTATTTCCCCACGGATTCTACCCGCTCCAGCACTTTGTCTACAGAAGAGCAGAGGTGGAGTAGGCAGGAGTGTGAAGCAAACTTCTGAACTGGCATTAAATACATGTTAATAAGTCAGTAGCGTGTCTGGCTCATGCAATCACTAAGAATTTCCCTTAGACGAGTGCAAAAGACAACATAAAGCTTTCTGTGACTTGTCAGCCAGATCCCTTGAGCAAGCCACTTAATCCCGCTGAGTTTTTGTTTTTTCACATATGAAAAAGGAGATAAAATACTTTCCTTACTATCTCATCTTGTTGTAAAGCTCAAATTATATGTATATATTATATATATACTACATACCTAATAAAAGATAGCATCTATAATATTATATATAACTTATAAAAGTGTTTTTGGGAAAGGATAAAGTGTTACATAAATTTTGGTAACTGTGGCAATAAAAGCATATTTTTGAAGTCATATACTATTACGTGAAGAGAGGTAAAACTGGTAAATTCTTCCCCACACTGTCATTGTGTGCTTATTTAGAAAAATTACTTAGCCCTTCTTTGTCTTTATTTATATGAAAGAATGGTACTGATAGTGACAGCCACCATTTAACAGGCCCCCAGCAGTGCAAAGTATTTGAGTGCATCAGCGACCCTTGGAGGTAAGCAATTCAAGGTCAGGATTAGGCTGAGGCAAGTGAGGCACTCACATCAGGTACAAAATTTAAGGGGACGACAAAAAATTCAAGAGTCAAGATGAACAATATTTTAATGTAATATTTTAAAAAATCAAAAGTAATCCAAGTAAATCAGTGATGACAATATCAATATTTTAAATAGAGACAAAGAAGTTATTTTGTGTAAACTTGAATACATTAATGTCTTCGTGCCTCCATTTCTTTATCTAAAATGGGGGAAATAATATTCATACTAATAATAATACCTACTTGTTAGAGTTATGGCAGAGATTAAATGATTTAGTGTATGTCGAGTGATTAGAACAGTACCTGGCACATGGTAAATGCTTGGAACATGTTAGCTAAAATCAATCAAGATGACCATGGTTACTGATTTTTCAATTTTAAATATGAGAAAATTGAAGAGTCAAAGGATTTAAATGGCTTGCCCGAGGTTCCCAAGCCAGTCACAGAACTCACACTCAGGAACTTGTACTACAGAGCCCTTTCCTTAATCACTAGAGTGTAATGCTTCCCCATGAGGATGTTATGAAAACTTCACGCTCTTGAGTGTGTGTGTGTGTGTGTGTGTGTGTGCGCGCACCTCACAGGTAGATGAGTGAGTTGTACAGTGAGAGATTTTAAAACCTCTCAAAATTCTACCTAATATTAATGGATAGACTGATGAACGCTTAACTGGCTGCATTGTTCAGCAAAGATGCAGAAAAGGAAAGAGAAGAAATACCCTCCAGGCTGACTGTGGAACAGGGTCTACCTTCACCCCACTGAAAACATTAGGACACATTACATAACCAGGCCTTTTTAGAGAAGAGGGCAATCCAGCGTTGTAAGGAGATACATCACCAAGAGTTAGCATTCAGCGTGGGGCTTACCCTGTTTACATCTGTTCATTGAATTGAGCTGTAGACATATTCTTTATGGATAGTGGGAAACAACACACACGTGTGTTTATACAACTGTTTATACAACTGTATCCATAACATACAGTTCACGGTACGGAAAAGTAGCTCTCTGTTACTTAAACGGCTTATGACTGTAATTATATCTCTTGGTAAAGTGAACCACGGATTATTTGTATAGATTTCTAGGTCGGTCACAGTCCTGCTTTCTAAGAACAAAGCTTAGTTAAACCTGTGACTCAGTGCTGTCTATCCTGGGTTACTGCCTCTTACACGTTATCCTTCATACAGACTTTGGAAAATAATTTCATTTCCCTTGTGAACGAACAGAGGCAAATTAGAGGATTAATTTCTATGCCACTTTTTAAAAATATTTCCTTACTGAGTACTAGAAAGGTTTAAAGTACAGAGTCCTTGGCTTCTAGTCTTAAGTGTAATCCTGTGGAGTGAAATGTGATACACACACTCGTGCATAAATACGACAAAACAGGCTTGAATAGATTTATATATTTCAGAAAAGAACCTCTTTTTTAAAAATGCTGACGTTTGCATGATGCCTTTTTCTTTTTTTTCTCCAAGATTTTATTTAAATTCAAGTTAGTTAACATATAGTTAACATATAGTGTAGTATTAGTTTCAGAAATAGAATCTAGTGATTCATCACTTACATGGAAATCACAGCAAGTGCCCTCCTTAATGCCCATCACCCATTCAGCCCATCCCCCCACTCACCTTCCCTCCAGCAACCCTCAGTCTGTTCTCTATCGTTAAGAGTTGCACGATGCCTTTTTCACAATTTGTGTATATTTTACAACTTCACAACGTATTTAAGCCACTGGTTCAATTAATTGAAAACATGCCTTTTATCGCCTTTTATCAGGGATAGACCACTAACTAAACCTGTAACCCACTGTTTCAATACCCCATTTCCTTATTTAAAAATGGGGTTAATAAGAAGACCCTTCTAATAAACTTGCAGAGATTAAACAAGATAAAACATGCAAAGTGTTTAGAAGAGGGCATAACAAAAATGTTACATTGTCCAATGTCACTATTGGAAAAAGTCTTGAAATACGCCAATCTAATTACACCACCTTCAACAGGGAGCGTGGAAATTTGCCTTCTTGGATCCGGAGGTCCTTATTTCACTCAGTTTTCTAAGGCACTCTACATCACAGCAAAATAGCTAACGTTCTGTGTCTCACCCTCCTGTAAGGAAGAGTATAATGTTGAACAGATCGCTGTGTGTAGAGGACATATGGTGTGTATTGAATCTATAAGCATATCTAGGGCACACTCATGATTACAGTCATAGTAGCTTTTACTTCTTAAAAAATTAATTTCTGCCCAAAGATTTTCCTAACTAAGTAGAGAAACCCTTGCAATAGAGTACGATGACACAATGACTTTGATGAACAATTACCTTAGGAAAGATAAACGCTGTGGCTTTTAGAACCTCATAGTGGTTTTCAAAAACAAAAACCCTTATTCAATAGCCAAAGTAGCATATTATTTAACAGAATCAATGTCATAGCTTCTTTGAGCCAACTCAATAACGCATTTCCATCACGTTCTAATTAAAGAGAAAAGTGGAAAGGATGGCTTTCTATGTGGGAAGAAAAAAAGAAATTTAAGAGACACGTCATTTCTGTTGCAGTTTGGGTTTGCGTGACCAGTCAGTAAGGACTTGGCTTTTTCAGAACCAGCTGAAGAAAGAAACCTGATAGACAGTTTGAACTTGAGAAATTCAGACTCATGTGCTGTCTCAGGACACAACCTGCTATAAAGAGGGGAAATGATAATCTAAAAAAGACTGACTAGGAAGATATGTTATTTTGTGCAGATGGCCAGTTTTGGAGAAGTCATGGTACAAAGGAGGAATACGGGACGATGACTGAGTCTAACTCCGACCATCTGGAATGGACTTTGGGAACCGAACAGCAGATCCCTCCCAGCCAGGGCTAAATCTGGGAAGCCTTCTGTTTGAGAATATTAAACTACACATCTTTCACCCTTCACCTGGATTCCAGAAACTATACGATAGTCTTTAACGAAAATGTAAGAGAAAACAACAAAACAGTGCCTTTTTGGAAGATTGTATCATGATTAATTAGCATTTCTGTGTAATGACTGTAAGAACCCAAGAATCAAGATTAATCCTTCTCATCTTTCTGAGATATTCCTTTGATGTACAGTTCAGGATTTGCTTCTGACCCTGTCACTTAAACTGAACTCTAAGACATTGTGATGCTTAGGTAATCTTTCCAAATTAAGGTCCAGTGAGCACTGACCTTTATGGAGTGTGCACCATCAGCACTCCAGTGCCCAGACTAACATGCTTTGAAGGAAAGCCCAAGGTGGCCAGAGTGGTGCTTATTTCACTTGATCAAGGGCATTTGTGGTTATCTTTTCTATTCCAAGTCTTTTGACATTTAAGAGTTCACAACATAATCCCCTCAGAAGTAAGAATTACCTCATTACACACCCTGAGTTCTTCAGATGCAGCTTTTTAAAAACATCCCTACCACACTAACTTGCTTCTGCCAAGGACGCCATCTTGCCCGAGGCATTCAGCGCTGACCCAGTCTGACAGAAGCAGGGCAGGCTAAAAATAGCAACAACAAAGGCAGCCAGGGCTTTGAGGATGCTTTTGGATTTTCCTTTTTTCTTTCTTCTTTCTTTTTTTTTTAAAATGGTGCAATGAAGCTTTATTGCTAGTCTAAAACATGAACTCTTAATAGAAAATACACATCTAAAAGTCATACTACGTATGTTAAGTACTCCTCACCTCTTCTTGCTCCCCACTGTTTAAGAATACACACACACACAAAT